>NC_064647.1:225894086-226210725 GCF_023864345.2 Schistocerca serialis cubense | reverse complement strand
CATCTTATCCGCATGGCTGTAACGGATCGTGCAGCCACGTCTCGATCCCTGAGTCAACAGATGGGGACGTTTGCAAGACAACAACCATCTGCACGAACAGTTCGACGACGTTTGCAGCAGCATGGACTATCAGCTCGGAGACCGTGGCTGCGGTTACCCTTGACGCTGCATCACAGACAGTAGCGCCTGCGCGTCAGATCTAATATAATATATTTGTCCAGTGAATACCTGTTTATCATCTGCATATTTTCTTGGTGTAGCAATTTTAATGGCCAGAAGTGTATAAAAAATTACAAAAATCAGATTGTCGTGTGGTCCCCTTGTAAGCCAGCCGCTGCGTGGAAGCTACGCCAGGGCATACGGCTTGTGCATCGCTCGATCTGCTGAAAAATGATCTTTTTTTTCTAAACGCTCTGCCATCTGATGCTCTTCTGTCATGTTTATTTCCGGCCAAGCCCTGCATACAGCATAAATTTCGACGAAATCCGAGATGGCGAGTAGGTGCAGTCTCTTTGTGAGTATGATTAACAGCAAAATTCCACTTGCCGTTCCTCGGGAGATCGAATAGCGATACAATATGAATCGGTCATTATAGAAACAGCATAACTCTATAATTGCATATTTTTGAGGAAGCATAAAAAACTATTTTTAAAATACAGTTGCTTCATCCTTTTCAAAAGTATAGTTTGGTGAGTACATCTACATTTACCTCTACATGCATATACTCTGTGAGGCGTGGCACCTTATATCGCTCGTGTCTAGAGCCTGTATATCAGGAGAATGACTCGTGTGTGCTCAGTGACAGATGGTCTGAAGCGGGTTCAGTCGAGTGCGTAGTTCTAATTTTCATCCACCAGAGTAAAGTAGCGCACAGAGACATTCAAGAAACAGGTCAAGAGAATGTTTTTGTGAATTGTTCTGTTTATTTCTGGAAGTAGTTTTTTCTTTATTTACGTTTGTACAGCTTTGTATATGCTTTTACTAGTGTGAGTCATGCGTGAATGTGGTCTAAAGCAAATATGTAGATCATTGTTCTTCTAATGAACTCTGTAGTATAAGAAAGTTTTAAGACAGTGTGAATGCAGACGACGGTGAATTTTGTATCATAATATGTTAAGTAAGTTATTTTAAAAGGGAAGCTAATTCGAGTGCAAATAGTTAATAGCGTAAAGTATAAACAAAATATCAGAATGTTAAATATTTATTCCGGGAAAAAGTACAGTTCGAAAGTGTGTTATTTGTTGCTTGGTTAGTCATGTAATGCGCGGACTAACGCGGAAGAATAATGTTTTTCTATCGGCCTTAAAGAAAACTGACCGATCACAACGGAGTATTCTTCGGGCGTCTTTACTCTTGGAGATAGAGAGTCCTTACAGTCGTCTTAAGGGGTCGGAGGCCAGCCTTTCAATGGTACGGTCGTGTGTAGTATGAGCCCTGAAGGAAGTTACAATTTGCCGGATTTAGTTGTGCTACCTGTTTCAAAAGTGTTTTAAAGTGAAGGAATATTTATTACTGTGTATTTTTTTAGAAAGTACAGATTTTTTAAGTAATTTTGTGTATGAGAAAAGACAGTAAATCCGCGTGGCATATTGAGCAGATCGGTGACAAACTACTTGAGTGCTTTAGACACCGATAAACTTAATACTATGGGGAGCATTTTCATTTAAGAACAATCAGTGCTTAGTAGCTGTTCAGATTTCGGCTAACACATAACCATAAACTTGCTAACGTGAATGAAAGGGTTTGTACATGACTGTGTTAAAATTAGCATTGGCTTAGCAGTTGAGCCGTGGTGAAAATTACTGTTTTGAAGAGCGCGCCGCAGCGCGTAGTGTGAAGCAGTCGTCCTCCGTTTCTGGCGCTGGCGCCGCTGTGGCAGTCGCGGCTTTGGTGTCTCCCTCTGGTGGGAAAGGGGAAAGGTTGCCTGCTCACGTGCATTTAAGGGGCGCTGTGAGCTCGCCAGTCGGTCAGTCTGGGTCAGTCTCTCGTCTGCATTTGTGAGGCAGTTTGTCTGTCATCCGGAATGCTAGTATGTCTTTCTTTCGGATCAATCTTCAAGTCCAGATAAATGAGAGTCTTTCCAGCCCGCCAGTAAGAGAACTCAGCGAGTGGTCGCCCGGTCGGGGCTTAGTTCCTGCATCGGAGTCTGCGCGTTAGGCCGCCAGTCTGCTCGAGTTTGTTCAGGCAGTGGTCAAGGCGGTTGGATCGATCGGTCGGCCGGTCGCGCACTGAGACACAACATGACTTGTCCGTCTTGAGCGTCGGCGCATGTGAGGCCGCCACGTGAGTCCAGTGGGCCGCGGCGTACAGCGAGGGGTAGCGACTTCGCGGTCGACACGAGAGCAACAGGAGTCAACCCGCGACATCAGCTGCGACGCCGTGGTGTAACTGGTTCTCCCAGCGCATCTGGGCCCCTTCAGTTACCATCTTGTGGAGCTTGACTCGGTCCTTTCCCGGTGCAGGGATGTCGTTTAGCCAGTGGGCGTGTTTCCTCTGCATGGTTTGGTCCGAGCCAGTATTTCCGCCGTCGTGTGTCTGGAAGTGAGTGGGAGACGCACCAGCAGTGAAGTCGCGACGGAGCGGCAGGCAGTCGGTCGGTTGGTGCAGACCAGGAAAGACGGGAGATGGGCGCGCCTTCCTGCGTCCGTTGAAGCGCCTGGCAGCGGGCTGTTCGGGAGAGCGTTTTGGGGGTCCTGCGCCAGGTCTTCTCGAGAAATCGCAGTTTATCAGAAGTTAAGTGATTGGTGATATGTTCTGTGATTTTGGTCAGTCTCTCGTCCCCAGCTTGCTCGTCTGTCCGTCGTCCGCATTTGTTGGGCAGTTAGTGTCTGTCTGTCATTCGGAGCTGCCTCTGTCATGTTTGTCGGATTTGCTGTGCTAACTAATTTATTGCTTGGAGTGTAACGGCCCAATACCTGAAATATGTTTTGATCTTGCCCTATGATCCTGAGAGGCGGTATCTGTGTACTGTAGAGCATGTTAACTTGTTTGGCCGACCTTGTATAATTTTATATAAGATTGCATTTGATGGGCTTCTATTTAAATGGTCGTTTTAGTATATAAAGTTGCCACCCTTCCACTGTGAAACTTTTCTTAGAAGTTAAAATCAAGTTGCACCTTCGGTGGCAAAGTTAATTTTTTAATTTTAGTGTTTTGTACCATATCCATCCCTCCCACGGGGGCTTACTTTGTGTGCTTGTGTGAATTGTTAGAACTTTTAGTTTAAAGTAATCTGGTGTGTTGCAGATTTTCACCAGTGTAGTCTTTCAGAGGTTGTTGTGAGCGGTCGTAACTACGGCCGTGTCAAAAGGGGGTGGCAAGGTTCTCAGCCCGAAAGCTCATACAGTCAAAAATTCGTCTCTTTCTGTCTCTGAATAAATTTTAACTTGATATTTAGAGGGTGCTTTCTGATTATAATTTTAAATCTGTTTCTTTTTTTTAAAAAAAAGCATTAGGCACCATTAAAGTGAATAAATTACCATTTTTTAAAAAGGAATTTGATTATGATTTCATCAGATACTCCCTGGCAACTACTTCCACGCTCACATAGTGTGATTAAATGTATTAATGTTCTTGAGGAATCGCCAGTAAATAAAATAAATTCTTAGCAATATTCTTTGAAGATAAGTCGCGGTTCAGCAGTGAAAGTGCATATTATAAAGGTTCAGAATATACCGAGGTTTTGCTAGCATTTCCACCTTTCATTCAAAATTAAAACCATTTCACGATTTTTAGAGCAGTTGCGTTGCGTGCAGCGTGGTGCGAGTCGCAGTACGGTAGGTACTGCACGGCAATCTGCTGCGGGCAATCTGCTGCGACGAGTTCACAGGTAGGTGGCGGTGAAAAGGACGAAAGGAAACCTCGCCGCCGCACTCTGCAGATCACTCTTAAGTGCCTGGCAGAGGGTTAATCGAACCACCTTCACTGTAATTCTCTATTATTCCACTTTCCAACAGCCCGCGGAAAAAACGAACACCTATGTCTTTCCGTGCGAGCTCTGACTTCCCTTATTTTATTTTGATGGTCGTTTCTCCCTATGTAGGTCGCCATGAATAAAATATTTTCGCATTTGGAGGAGAAACTTGGTGATTGAACTTCAGTAAGAAGGTTCCGCCGCAACGGAGAAAAGCCTTTCTTGTGATGTCCATTCCAAATCCCGTATCATGTCCGTGACACTCTATCCCCTGTTTCTCGATAGCAAAAAACGCGCCTCTGTTAATACTGCATGGTAAGGATCCCAGACCGCGCATCAGTGTTCCAAAAGAGGACGGACAAGCGTAGTGTAGGCAGTCTCTTTAGTAGATCTGTTGCCTTCCTAAGTGTTCTGCCAATAAAATACGCCCGTTGGTTTGCCTTCCCCACAACATTTTCTACGTGTTCTTCCCAATTTAAGTTATTTGCAATTTTAATTCCTAGATATTTAGTTGAAT
This sequence comes from Schistocerca serialis cubense, assembly GCF_023864345.2. Classification (NCBI taxonomy): domain Eukaryota; kingdom Metazoa; phylum Arthropoda; class Insecta; order Orthoptera; family Acrididae; genus Schistocerca; species Schistocerca serialis. The sequence continues at coordinate 226,206,295 of NC_064647.1, read as the reverse complement.
TTACGGCCTTTGGATTAGACTGATTTATCGTTTAACCAAAGTTTAACTGATTGCTATTAGCACTCACGTGGATGACCTAACACTTTTCATTATTTAGCCGGCCGCAGTGGCAGAGCGGTTCTAGGCGCTCAGTCCGGAGCAGCGCGACTGCTACGGTCGCAGGTTCGAATCCTGCCTCGGGCATGGATGTGTGTGATGTCCTTAGGTTAGTTAGGTTTAAGTAGTTCTAAGTTCTAGGGGATTGATGACCACAGATGTTAAGTTCCATAGTACTCAGAGCCATTTTACCATTTTTTTCATTATTTAGGGTCAACTGCCAATTTTCGCACCATTCAGATATCTTTTCTAAATCTTTTTCAATGTGTCTTGATCTTCTGATGACTTTACTAGACGATATTCGACAGCACAAATAGCAGCCAACCTAAGACGGCTCCTTAGATTGTCTCCTAAATCTTTTATATAGATAAGGAACAGCAGAGGGCCTATAACACTACCTTGGTGAACGCCAGAAACCACTTCAGTTTTACTCCATGACTTTCCGTCAATTACTACGAACTGTTGCCTCTCTGACAGGAAATCACGAATCCAGTCGCATTACTGAGACAATATTCCATAAGCATGCAATTTCATTAGCCGCTTGTGTGGTACAGTGTCAAAAGCCTTCTGGAAATCTAGAAATACGGAATCAATTTCTTATCAACAGCACTGAACACTTAGTGTGAGTAAAGAGCTAGTTATGTGTACGTTGTTTCTAATCCAAACACACAAAAAAACCACAAACTGGCAAATGGAAATTACGTAGTTTCCCTACAGAACGCTGTGTCTACCCTTTAAGACGGCCTGGACATAACTCATTTTATATAAAACTGGAGTTGTTTCTAAAATGACCGATTCATATGAAGATTTTCTTCGTGTCACATGAAATGTACGATGGGTATTCTTAGTCTTGTCTGGACCAACCATTATATAAACAAAAGCAAAACCATATTACCTTCAGAAATGTCTTAAGACAGGCACATGAAGATTCTTAGAAACGAAACCAAGCATGTTGCTATTCAAGTCTACAGTCAAATATTCGTACAAAACCAATATGAGAATTAGACATGCAGAGAGCTATATGCATAAAGAGAGATAAACAGATAGAGAAAATTAGACCAACTATAACTTTAGGCTGCCTATTAATATTAGTTTCTGTTACCACATGCCTTAAAAACTGACTGAAGTGAAACTGTCTACAGTTTGCAGAAATAAAAGTTTAGGGCTCAACGAAGAGGATTGGTTTAAAGTCTAGTTTAAGAAAAGGCGACAGCGCAGCGATACGCACATTTGACACCCCTGTAGCACTCCCTGTGAGTACACGCCCACCTCCCTGCAGTGGTGCAGATGCATCTGTTGCACTCCATTGTTGTCACTCTTCCAGGTACACACACTGTAAAAGAAAACACGCCATAAGAATAGTTTGATATGTATTCAAAACAACTGGCTTCAGCTGTGCTTGTGATGAAAAACTGAGATTTAGTCCACATGTGGCAAATTTCACCTGCTGTTAGACATTCATACGAACAAAAAATGTGGACAAGAGGTCCTTTGGTTTCCTTTCAGTCTCTATACTCCAGCCCTTGCTTTCGACCGCTACGGTCGCAGGTTCGACTCCTGCCTCAGGCATGGATGTGTGTGATCTCCTTAGGTTAGTTAGGTTTAAATAGTTCTAAGTTCTAGCGGACTGATGACCTCAGAAGTTAAGTCCCATAGTGCTCAGAGCCATTTGAAACTTGGTTTCGGTTGAAATACAGAATTGCAAAATTCTTCAATCAGATTAATAATAAGATAATTTCAAGAGAAAAACTCTTTTTTTGGACTTACATCGCAATATTTTATTTTTAATTGGAGGACCTATATTTCTGGTTGTTGTTTCAAAGATATTGGTCACGTCTTTTGGAGAAGAGGAGACGGTGGATAGCTTTTACAATATTTTTTCAATAATTTTAAAGCAATTTTCATATGAAATGAAATACCTTATAACGAAGCATCATTATAATAGATTCACTGCATACTTTTCTCTTGTGCTCAGCTGTCAGGAATATCACTGACTTGACAGACTACTGGTAATCTGCCATTACTTTTTTCGCTAGTTCACTATATTTTTCTTTTGAAGTTGTGTGTCTGTTTGTCATCTTTTTCTTATTTCTCACGTCGCCTTCAAATTGAATATAAGTCATAAGCAACTGCACATGACACTGGACAGTTTGCTACACCATAACAATTACTCCCAATGAAAGTGTAACTAGTTGGCCTGTACATCGCCCTTTCATAAAATGTGTGAAGCTAATTCACTGCCATTGAACTTTGAATAGATCCGCTATATGCAGAGCGTCTAAGAGATTTCCTTCCGTAATGACTTCATGCAGATAGAAAAGGTTGACAGTGCTGTATTTCTGGGATTGCAACTTGATAAAAAATTCAGTTGTAAATGACATATCACAGAATTACTGAAGCACCTAAACACTTCTGTTAGATATAGGAGATATAAATATAAAAAACTTTCATACTACGCCTATTTTCATTCTATTATGTCATATGGGATCATATTTTGGGGTAACTTGTCAAATAAAGCTTAAGCGTGTAATAAGACTATTAGAGTTGTAAATTCAACAACATCATTTAGAAACCTGTTCAAGGAACTGGGTATTCTAACCACTGCTTCTCAGTATATTTACTGCTTAATGAAATTAGTTGCAAATGATATGTCTATTTACAACCAATACATCAATACATAGTATCAATACTAAGAATAAGAACACTCCACATAAAGACCTATAATCACTTACCTTGATCCAAACAGAGGTCCAATATTTCAGGAATACACATTTTCAATAAATTGGCAGCAACCGTTAAAAACTTGGTTTCAAATAAAGCACAGTTTAAACAGAGTTTGGAAGGCTTTTTAGTAGGCAATTCCTTCTAATCTATAGATGAATATCTTAATAGGGACTGTTACACCAGCTTAAGTACAAATGTGATTATTACTCTGCAGCGGAGTGTGTTCTGATATGCAACTTCCTGGCAGATTACAACCGTGTGCCGGACCGAGACTCGAACTCGGGACCTTCGCCTTTCACGGGCAAGTGCTCTACCAACTAAGCTACCCAAGCACGACTCACGACCTGTCCTCAAAGCTTTGGAAGGTAGGAGACGAGGTACTGGCAAAATTGAAGTTGTGAGGATGGGCCATAAATCGTGCTTGGGGATCTCAGCTGGTGGAGCACTTGTGCCTGAAAGGCAAAGGTCTCGAGTTTGAATCTCGGTCCGACATACAGTTTTAATCTGCCAGGAACTTAAGTAAAAATGTCTGCTACATTTCAGTTTTGACAGCACTTTGTCACGACAGTCAAGATTAGGTATTTTGTGTATGATAGATTTATTAAAAGTGCATAACGATGTTTCATTCTAACAATGTATTAATTCTATAAATATTGACAGTTCCAGTTTAGTGTAATGTATTCACATATTTTGACAGTTTATTCACATATTTTGAGAATCTCCTGACAAATGATGTGGGAGGTAAGTATTGTATTCAAATGTTCTACGGTTTTGTGTTCTACTTTCTGAAGTGTCCCACACACACGAGAATCATCTCATTTTTGGGTCTATAGAACAAAAACTGAATTTAATCTAAAACTGATCTAATCCTGTAGAGTACTTGCCCACGAAAGGCAAAGATCCTGAGATCCAGTCTCTGTTTGGTAAACAGTTGTAATCTTCTTGGAAGCTTCATATTAGCACAGACTCCGTGGTAGAGTGACAAATTCATTCTGGAAGTCGCGAATTGTCTGATTCCTTGCTGACTTGGCGTACTTGTAAATCTTAGCACAGCACCCCTGATGTCAGTTTATTGTGGTGAGGTTGGTGGAGGGTGGAGGAGGGAGCCACATGCCTGTGATGGCATGTGTAATATGTGTGTTTCGTCAACAAGGTCCCAGAAAAGTCGAGATTAGTTGACGTCTTCACACTTACACTCGTCACATTTCTCAGAGGTAGGCCAGATGTGAGTGTATGTGTGTACCAGAGGACTGCCAAGAAGTATCGGGAAGGAACTGCATATAACATCAAATAATGTGTGGTGCATTTAAAAATTATCTACACGGTATATTCTCCAAGTTTGTATTTGCATGACATGGTATCAAGGTGAAAACACCATTTTTCCTACAGGGGAACGACAATGTGATAGCAAGATGTATACCGGGAAAAGTCAGCAAGGAAGCACTGTAGACCATTCCAAAGAAACAGCTGCAATAGTGGATGACCTGCCTGGGATATAGCAGCAACTCCGTTTAAATGGACTCAGATATAACACAAGATTTTATTGCTATTTTTAACAAAGCAGATGTGTCATAAAATAACATCAGACCTCGGCTTCCTGTTAAGGAAACAGGAATGTGATGGTGAACAATGATAACTTAAAGTGGATGAGCCCAGCTGTTGGATAAAGATACTGTTGGGCAACAACAAAGGTAAAAACATTCCTCTTTAAAAGACTCTGACGTAAGAGAAGGGACACTGCTGTGTCAATCCTACTTCCACCTTCCTTACCAAAAATTTTTGTGTGCAAACATATTAGAGGGCTTTTTATCTCACAACATTCTAAATCCTTTAACTCACAATGTTCTAAATCCTTTTACCCCGTCTCTCTTTGTGGTTAAGTCTTCACACTCAACATCTCTCTCTCTCTCACTGCCACTTTCTATATTTTTTTCTCTCCCATTGCCTCTTTTTCCTCCCATTGATTTACAATATATTCCACTGGCAGTGTCTCCTCTCTCAATCAGTGTGTCTTCTTTTGCCTTTGTTTTCCACTACCACTGTACAGAGATTCAGGGAGAGCATAAGGGAGCAATTGACAGGAATGGGGGGAATAAATACAGTAGAACAAGAATGGGTAGCTTTGAGGGATGAAGTAGTGTAGACAGCAGAGGATCAAGTAGGTAAAAAGACGAGGGCCAGTAGAAATCCTTGGGTAACAGAAGAAATATTGAATTTAATTGATGAAAGGAGAAAATATAAAAATGCAGTAAGTGAAACAGGCAAAAAGGAATACAAACGTCTCAAAAATGAGATCGACAGGAAGTGCAAAATGGCTAAGCAGGGATGGCTAGAGGACAAATGTAAGGATGTAGAGGCCTATCTCACTAGGGGTAAGATAGATACCGCCTACAGGAAAATTAAAGAGACCTTTGGAGATAAGAGAACGACTTGTATGAATATCAAGAGCTCAGATGGAAACCCAGTTCTAAGCAAAGAAGGGAAAGCAGAAAGGTGGAAGGAGTATATAGAGGGTCTATACAAGGGCGATGTACTTGAGGACAATATTATGGAGAGGGAAGAGGATGTAAATGAAGATGAAATGGGAGATATGATACTGCATGAAGAGTTTGACAGAGCACTGAAAGACCTGAGTCGAAACAAGGCCCCCGGAGTAGACAATATTCCATTGGAACTACTGACGGCCGTGGGAGAGCCAGTCCTGACAAAACTCTACCATCTGGTGAACAAGGTGTATGAAACAGGCGAAATACCCTCAGACTTCAAGAAGAATATAATAATTCCAATCCCAAAGAAAGCAGGTGTTGACAGATGTGAAAATTACCGAACTATCAGCTTAATAAGTCACAGCTGCAAAATACTAACACGAATTCTTTACAGACGAATGGAAAAACTAGTAGAAGCCAACCTCGGGGAAGATCAGTTTGGATTCCGTAGAAACACTGGAACACGTGAGGCAATACTGACCTTACGACTTATCTTAGAAGAAAGATTAAGGAAAGGCAAACCTACGTTTCTAGGATTTGTAGACTTAGAGAAAGCTTTTGACAATGTTGACTGGAATACTCTCTTTAAAATTCTAAAGGTGGCAGGGGTAAAATACAGGGAGCGAAAGGCTATTTACAATTTGTACAGAAACCAGATGGCAGTTATAAGAGTCGAGGGACATGAAAGGGAAGCAGTGGTTGGGAAGGGAGTAAGACAGGGTTGTAGCCTCTCCCCGATGTTGTTCAATCTGTATATTGAGCAAGCAGTAAAGGAAACAAAAGAAAAATTCGGAGTAGGTATTAAAATCCATGGAGAAGAAATAAAAACTTTGAGGTTCGCCGATGACATTGTAATTCTGTCAGAGACAGCAAAGGACTTGGAAGAGCAGTTGAATGGAATGGACAGTGTCTTGAAAGGAGGATATAAGATGAACATCAACAAAAGCAAAACAAGGATAATGGAATGTAGTCTAATTAAGTCGGGTGATGCTGAGGGAATTAGATTAGGAAATGAGGCACTTAAAGTAGTAAAGGAGTTTTGCTATTTGGGGAGCAAAATAACTGATGATGGTCGAAGTAGAGAGGATATAAAATGTAGGATTGGGGAGAAGAGAAGTTTGTGGCACAACTTGACCAGAAGAAGGGATCGGTTGGTAGGACATGTTCTGAGGCATCAAGGGATCACCAATTTAGTATTGGAGGGCAGCGTGGAGGGTAAAAATCGTAGAGGGAGACCAAGAGATGAATACACTAAGCAGATTCAGAAGGATGTAGGTTGCAGTAGGTACTGGGAGATGAAAAAGCTTGCACAGGATAGAGTAGCGTGGAGAGCTGCATCAAACCAGTCTCAGGACTGAAGACCACAACAACAACCACTGTCTCCACCATACCCTGGCAGCTAAAATGTTTTTCCCTGTATCCACATGTTTGAAATTTCGGTCCAAACACTGCCCTCCCCTATACCTACATGTTAAAGTTCACTGGTTTGGGAGGGTCCGGATCACCCAAGCCTGTGTATGGACTTCACTCACCCCTCTCTTCCATTTACAATGCCTCCTCTGTCTTTTGCTTCCATTGCTTCTATCTCCATCCATCTCTCTTTCTCTTTTACTGTCACTGTCTGTCACTGAACATTAATACCGCCTGTCTGTTTGGCTCCCACTGCTATTGTCTTCGTTCATGTCTCTTTCTCTTTTACTGCCACTTCCTCTCTCCTATCATCACTTTCTCCTCGCTCTTTGTCTCTTGCGCTGTCACTGTCTCTCTGCAACTCCCTTCGACCGCAAAAAAGCGCGAATACGATCACATACCAAAATGACTCTTCTCTCGTTTGCTCCCACTGCTTCTATCTTAATTCATTTCTCTTTCCCTTTTACTGTCGCTGTCTCTCACTGACCATCAATATCTCCTCCGTGGTTCCTACTGCTGTTGTCTTCATCCATCTCCCTTTCTCTTTCACTGCCTCCCACTGTCGCTATCTCCTATCTCTTTCTCTCTCATTGACTCTGTCTCATCTCTCTTCCACTGTCACTGTCTCTCTGCTACTCTCTCCCATCAGGAAAAAGCACGAATATATCCAGGTATACTTTAGGTCCTTTCAGTCTTTTAAGAAGGAACATATTCGTTTTTTCAGTGCTCTGACAAATTTTTTCCGCTAGTTCCAGTTTTAATCCCTGGTGTTCCAGACTGTTTTGTGTTCTCACCTTGTGTTTTCTTTCTAGGAGCAGGCATTCTCTGCTTCTTGTGTTACGTTTGTGTACAGAGCTGTTTTGGCATACTGACGTATATTTTAAATGATATACACTAATGTTTGGAAAACATATTCGCAGGGGACGGTTAAGATCCCTAGCTCTTTAAATAATTCCAGGTAGTGAGTCCATTTCTTCCGTGTCATTATTATTTCAGGAGCCATCTTTTTTAATTTGAATTATTTTCTAGCTTTTGTCCCTCTGTACCCCAGAAAATTATACCATATCTACTGACTGTGTGAACATATGCATAATAAATTACTTCAAGGCTGGTACGCTTAATGCATACATTGCAGCTGAAATTCGTTTTGCTATTCTTGTAGTATGGTTTCTCCATTTCATCTGTTCATCTGTATCCATCCTTAATAATTTATTACACAGCTTACCGAGTCACCATTTAAATTTAATTTAACATTGTTATCGTTTTTGTTTTGTATAAAAATTTGTCTTCTTTATGCTACTTGTTACTTTACTCATATCTGGCCATTTTTGTATTAGAGTATCATCGGCTGTGTACAGCAGTAGCTCTAGTATTTAATCTGTAAGTGAATAGGATAGAAATACACTGATAATGGTATTGATAACCCTAAGCGAAGTGCAAATTTACGGGCTGCAGAGTATACACATGTAGACTGGTTAATGTTACATGTGGGTTTTGCAGGAAACCATCGCTTCGCTAGCCCGCTGTAGCAGGTGCTTGGATAGACTTACCATCACTTAGTTGTTTGCGGCAGTCCTTTTTGGTGCAAAATGCACTCCTGCCGCTCTGCCTACACAAACATTTGTTACACCCCAGCATGAACGTCGTTCCAGGCACACAATGGGCCGCAATTCCACTCGTAGATCCACCTACAAAAGAAAATGGGTATTAAATCCGCAGAAGGCAAGGTGCTTTACGTAGGTTAAATGGAATGTGAAATCCTTTCCGGACACTTTATGACCCCACGTGCACGTACTTAACGTCATTTTTCCCGTGTGCCACGACTTTTCCTGTGGTATGTGGCACGGTCCAAAGGCAAGTTTCTCATACAGCACGTCTGCGAAGAAATGCAAACAGTGACTCTATTGGGATAACTACGGAAATTTAAAGGTTTCCATTACTGTGTGCTTAAACTGGAAATTAACGAATGAATTGCACAATGTATTAGTTTATGAAATTTTTTTATTAATAGCCGATCCCAATTAGAAAACAATAGCAAACTGCATAGTTACAACAATAGAAGAAAAGATGACCTTCAGTATTCGTTTTCACTTTTAACTTCCGAAGCATGAACTGAAAATCATCCTGAATCAATTGGCAATTGGCAATTGAATCTCAGTGTAAACAAGTGTAATGTGCTGTGAATACACAGAAAGAAAGATCCTTTATCATTTAGCTACAATATAGCAGGTCAGCAACTGGAAGCAGTTAATTCCATAAATTATCTGAGAGTAGGCATTAGGAGTGATTTAAAATGGAATTACCATATAAAATTAATCGTCGGTAAAGCAGATGCCAGTCTGAGATTCACTGGAAGAATCCTAAGGAAATGCAGTCCGAAAACAAAGGAAGTAGGTTACAGTACGCTTGTTTGCCACTGCTTGAATACTGCTCACCAGTGTGGGATCCGTACCAGATAGGGTTGATAGAAGAGAGAGAGAAGATCCAACAGAGAGCAGTGCGCTTGTTTACTGGATCATTTAGTAATCCAGTGGAAGACTCTGCAAGAGAGTCGCTCTATAGCTCGGTACGGGCTTTTGTTAAAGTTTCGAGAACATACCTTCACCGAAGAGTCAAGCAGTATATTGCTCCCGCCTACGTATATCTCGCGAAGAGACCATGAGGATAAAATCAGAGATATTAGAGCCCACAGAGGCATACCGACAATCCTTCTCTCTACGAACAATACGAGACTGGAATAGAAGGGAGAACCGATAGAGGTACTCAAGGTACCCTCCGCCACACACCGTCAGGTGGCTTGCGGAGTATGGATCTAGATGTAGATGTAGTGATGGGGATATGGGCGTCAGTAGAAATTTATCCGGGGGGGGGGGGGGGGGGAGAAGTGCCTATTTACGGGGACGCCAGTGAAGGGGGAAACCATTTTCAGTAATGTATCAAATGTTCGAACATTAACACACTAAAAGTTGTGATAATATGTTTTTCCCCCATTCGGCCTCAATTCTTTCAATAAGTTTACGTGAATGGTCTTTGAAACCCCGTGTACCAATTGTTCATCCTTCGTTTTTCAGCTTATAGCAAAGTAAATCAGTTATCACAGCAGCGGTGCCTTTGTCTTTCCACACTATAGCAATACTGCTACGTAAGTAGGGGACTAAGTATGTGCTAGGCCACACTGCATTGCTGCCAAATTTATTCAAGATGGCGGCGATGACGTCATCCAAGACGGCGGATTTTGGCGGGAGAAAAGTCCAATTGTGCTACGTCCACTAACCTAACCTCAAGAAAAAATTGTGGCAATTTTGAATTTTGGCGCGAAAATAGACCAATTGTGCTATGTCCACTAACCTAAGCCTCCAGAAGAAAAAATGGCGGCAAGTTTGAATTCCAACAGGATAATGCATGAAAAAACCGTACTTTTCTTTATTATTATTATTATTTATTAACATTCATTATTATAAATTATTATTATTTATTATCATTTATTATTATTGACCTGCCTCCACTAGAAAATTCCCTCCAAAATCAAATTCCAACACGATAATGACTGCAAAACCTTACTTTTGTTTATTATTATTCATTATTATTTATTAACATTCATTTTCATTCATTGTCATTTATTATCATTCATTATCATTTATTATCATTCATTATGATTTATTATTATTATTTATTATTATAGGCCTACATCCACTAGAAAATTGCGCCAAATTCAAATTCCAACACGATAATGTCTCGAAAACTGTACTTCTATGTATTATTATCATTTATTCAAGATGTCCGATTTTCTCGGTGAGAAAGCCATTTTCCTTACATCCATAACAAAAATCTATCACAACTTCAAATCCCAACACCATAATTGATCACATGTACTAACTTTCTCCCTCACTTATCTTTTTTCACTGGTAGCCTATCATAATCGCGTCAAATAATGCACTGCTCGTATAGTAACGTAAGTCACGTCCTTTGATTCTGCAGGGGGGAAGAGACTGAAGACTTTATTTCAGGCAGTACGGTCATCACTTGTTCTCCAACACAGTCAGCACACACATCTTTGATATTGCAGTGCAGTCACCACGACGTCCACACTCCAACTCAATTAGTTCAAATCCTCGCCACACCCTGGCCAGCGCGCGGAGACACTGCTTACGCCTGTCACGTGAGGCGGCCGGCCACTAGAGCGGGGGACGAGCCCAGCAATCGCTCCCACATCGTAAACATGTTTTCGCTGGACACGCTGGAACTTGTCGAGTTTGACGTCACGGTGGTCCCTCGTCTGCACACCATGTGTATTTGTCGCCTCCGCACGTTGCCCGCCAAAATTGTCTGCCTCAGAGCTGAATCACACAACGGACGACTGTTCGCTGCCACTCTTTTGGCGCCACGTTCAAACCGGTCGATGCCGACCGCTCACCATCCACCACGTGTCCCTGTGCGAGCGAGAAAGCAGTGCTACACTTTTGGTGGCAAAGTTTGCTCAACAGTGGAATCCGCCATGACTATATAACAGCATGTTTGGACCGCACTAGAACGCCCACTAATTGACTCACCCTTGCGCGCACGTAATAACTGTACAATCGCTGCGCCGCCGCCCCGCTTACGTCACACACCCTCCATACACACGACGGACATAGCCTTCTGTAAATACCTGGAAAATGACTCTTTATTTCAGACATTACGGTCATGCAGGTGTGTCCCAACTGACTTCTCCATGCTCAGGCAGCTAAACTCCAGAGCGCAGATGATGTACGCACGGCCGGCTGAGCCCGCTCCATCGGTCAGCTCCCTGGCCAGCTGACATCAAGCGACCAGCGGTGCCCGCACATCCGCACGGCCAGCGCGCCAGTTAGGCGGCGAGCGGCGCCTCAGGGTCCCGCCACAAATGGTCAGCCGCGATTGCCTCAGAGTCCGACTACGTAAACATCTTTGTATGCCCACGAGCACTTAACACTGGACAGGATGGAACCTGTCGACCGCATGCCGGACAAAGGATAAGTTAGCGCCAGAGTTTGACCGACAGTGGAATCCACCATGACCGTATAACAGTGCGTTTGCTCCTCGCGAGAGTGCTTGCTAATTCACTCTCACCACGGCCGCTCTATTAATAATTGAATTTACAATTTCATATACGTATGTAAACGTGTTCAACTCCCTAATTTCAACTACTTTTCGAGGACCAGACCGCCACCTCCTCCTACTAGGAACCAGCGCCAAGTTTGAAATCCGCCAGTAAATAAACCTCACTTGCGCTTCCGCCACCAACCTAAGAAAATTGTTTCAAACTAAGCCACCAGCACTCAACCTCTCCCTACACGTTTCTGGTAAACGGACTCACCCTGCACTAGGACCATGGATGGAGGAACGAATTTACTTTATTTAGGAATGGAGTATATGTATCACACCGACATGTCCCACATCATACAGACCTGCAAAACACTCCTACATAACTCATTTATAATGTTCTAGAAACACGCTTGCTAATTGTAAACAGTTAAAAATAACTCATAGCACAGCCTACAGACATGCGAACCGCTCGTAAATAATGCGATATCAATTTCTCCGATGATAGGTACGAATGTGACTGTGTTGAGGTCAGGTTTGGGGGGTGGCCGAGCAGAGACTTTTCTTCGGCTTGGCAGCTGGTGGTAGCCAAACAACTCCTAATTTTCGGAAATCATTTCAGTGCATTGGCTGATGGAAGGAGAAACGAGTGTACTTTATTTATTTGCGACATATCTTTTTGAAACTTTTACTTCTCATAGGTTTCGCTATATAAGGCTGACATAAGGCAGTTTCTGAACTCCAGTAGTGCACTACACTTGGCAACATAACCACACCCATCAAGATATTCATTCCAATCCAGACCTGTAACTTCTCTACAGGTAAATTTGTCTACTCACACACATTCTGATCAGATTTCCGTTATTGCGCAAAAACAGCTCAGACTTCACTGTGCTGCTCGGGGAAGTAAGGAAGGACTACACTCTATTTGTCTGGAGCCCATTTATTTAGTCGTGGAGTATATTTGTCACAAAACACCCGCACTGATCCGACTGTGGTCATCTGACACAGGCCACAAACACATAAACAACTCCTAATTTCACCACACAATAGCAAACAGCTCTTAAATAATGCAGTACACAATATCAGCAGACGAGCTCTGTACTCTTAAACTCTCCAAATAAAGCACCGCACAGTGCTCAGACATGCTTGCAAAATAGTGCAACAGACGCGCCCAAACACCACCAGCTGCCAAACCGACCGAAAGTCTCTGCTCGGCCTCCCCCGCCCCCAAACATGACCTCAACACAGTCGCATTCGCACCTATCATTGGAAAAATTGATATCGCCTACGCGTCTTAGATTACTCTCCAAGGCAGGCCGCGCGCGCGTGTAGTCGGTGGGGAAGGGGGTTCCAGAGTCTCCAGCCAAGTTCATCTTCCGAGCACTCGTGACAGCTGACACATGTGAAAGCTGCATTGTTCTTCTCATGTACACCACCGGCGTCTCAGGTCTGGACCTGCCTTCACGTCTATTGTCAGAATAGCTCATAGCTCGTTGACACGCACGATTAACGCAGCCGGGAAAACATTTACTAGTCGCATAGAGATACAGAAAACAGAGCAAGCGCTCTCCGAATGTGGAGGTGACTGGACACGCCTTGGTTACATTAAGAGACAATTTTAGAACACAGAACGATAACTTAAGTCACAGTCGCATGGATGGATCTGACAGAAAATCGAAATACACTCCTGGAAATGGAAAAAAGAACACATTGACACCGGTGTGTCAGACCCACCATACTTGCTCCGGACACTGCGAGAGAGCTGTACAAGCAATGATCACACGCACGGCACAGCGGACACACCAGGAACCGCGGTGTTGGCCGTCGAATGGCGCTAGCTGCGCAGCATTTGTGCACCGCCGCCGTCAGTGTCAGCCAGTTTGCCGTGGCATACGGAGCTCCATCGCAGTCTTTAACACTGGTAGCATGCCGTGACAGCGTGGACGTGAACCGTATGTGCAGTTGACGGACTTTGAGCGAGGGCGTATAGTGGGCATGCGGGAGGCTGGGTGGACGTACCGCCGAATTGCTCAACACGTGGGGCGTGAGGTCTCCACAGTACATCGATGTCGTCGCCAGTGGTCGGCGGAAGGTGCACGTGCCCGTCGACCTGGGACTGGACCGCAGCGACGCACGGATGCACGCCAAGACCGTAGGATCCTACGCAGTGCCGTAGGGGACCGCACCGCCACTTCCCAGCAAATTAGGGACACTGTTGCTCCTGGGGTATCGGCGAGGACCATTCGCAACCGTCTCCATGAAGCTGGGCTACGGTCCCGCACACCGTTAGGCCGTCTTCCGCTCACGCCCCAACATCGTGCAGCCCGCCTCCAGTGGTGTCGCGACAGGCGTGAATGGAGGGACGAATGGAGACGTGTCGTCTTCAGCGATGAGAGTCGCTTCTGCCTTGGTGCCAATGATGGTCGTATGCGTGTTTGGCGCCGTGCAGGTGAGCGCCACAATCAGGACTGCATACGACCGAGGCACACAGGGCCAACACCCGGCATCATGGTGTGGGGAGCGATCTCCTACACTGGCCGTACACCACTGGTGATCGTCGAGGGGACACTGAATAGTGCACGGTACATCCAAACCGTCATCGAACCCATCGTTCTACCATTCCTAGACCGGCAAGGGAACTTGCTGTTCCAACAGGACAATGCACGTCCGCATGTATCCCGTGCCACCCAACGTGCTCTAGAAGGTATAAGTCAACTACCCTGGCCAGAAGATCTCCGGATCTGTCCCCCATTGAGCATGTTTGGGACTGGATGAAGCGTCGTCTCACGCGGTCTGCACGTCCAGCACGTACGCTGGTCCAACTGAGGCGCCAGGTGGAAATGGCATGGCAAGCCGTTCCACAGGACTACATCCAGCATCTCTACGATCGTCTCCATGGGAGAATAGCAGCCTGCATTGCTGCGAAAGGTGGATATACACTGTACTAGTGCCGACATTGTGCATGCTCTGTTGCCTGTGTCTATGTGCCTGTGGTTCTGTCAGTGTGATCATGTGATGTATCTGACCCCAGGAATGTGTCAATAAAGTTTCCCCTTCCTGGGACAATGAATTCACGGTGTTCTTATTTCAATTTCCAGGAGTGTATATGCGAAAGCTGATTAGCGCATAGATATAAACTAACCGAATATACTCCGAAATGCGGTGAAAATGAGAATGTACTTGCTTATCTTCTTGTTTGCAGGGGGGAATTTGTACATGGAGTCAAGTATGTGGCAACAAGAGGAATGCAGGAAAAGGATGACTTCGAAGCGAGTCGAATAAGGAAGGCAGTCAAATTTTTCTCTTTGACTTCGTATTATAGTGTATGTCTACTGAGGCAGCAGTGATACACTTGAGTTGAATACTGTATTTGATGCTTTTCAGGAGGACAGAGAATCATTCACTTCTAAACTTACATCTGTGTTAAATGATAACAGAGGGTGTACGGGATGATCGATTGAAACAGAGCTGCAACTCGGTACGATTCAAACGTTGGCTCATTTATTCTAGAGGAGGACAAGTTGCTGAAGGTAGATTTTTTTTTCCAGTACTCTATTTGGATGCTTTAGCACGTGATATAGCCAGCGTTCTACTCGTATGCGGCTACGTGTTCGGTATGTGGTCTAAAGCACTGTCTACTTGCGATCATTAACAGTGAACCCGTCGGTCATCAGAGGACTTCCATCTCATGTGTGATCAAAGTTGGCACATTCCTCTAAACGCACTTCGATTTACGCGATCCCCACTCTGTCGCATGCTTGATGTAAAATCGAGACTTCAGCGTCATAACTAAGTTTGTGAGGGGCTGTAATCATTGTGTACACACTTACCCGACAGACGGGTGTTTACAGAGTAGGTGACGGGATGACTTGTAATTTTCACATGTTGGACGCTGCTGTTATACGTATCTGTTTGCTTGTAGGATGTATCGGCTGCTAATAACTATCATTTTTTATATAGAGCTGATGGAGTGATAGTATTATTTCTGACTCATGATCTGGTTTGATCATTGGGCACTAAACGTGTCTGCAGGGCTATATTGGGCTCGTATCATAGAAAGGAAAAGTTTTACGAATGGGGTAGAGATAGCTCAGCGTAGGGTTACCGGGGAGAAGGATGTATGTCTGACAGGACGGAAAAGTAAGCGATCTAAGGTTATTGCCCGTTTTTAAGGACTGAACGTTCTAGTCTTAGGAGTGTGTGTTTATGTTCTCTCTCTCTCTCTCTCTCTCTCTCTCTCTCTCTCTCTCTCTCTCTCCTACCGGAACCTTCGATGCACCGATCATGGACTCTAGAACAATACTTTACACATGATAGATTGGATGATTTGCTTAAAAATCTATCGAATTACGTTGTGTATAAATATCGCACCGTTCTTGTTCTTCTTAACTGTATACTATTAAATTAAGGCACTTTGACATCTGTTACTATAGATTGATATGGTGTGCTAAGCTCCAAGATTTGGTTACATTTCGAGCAATGTGGTGCACTTGGATGGGTTAGGACTAGGAAAGCTTTATTCAGTCAAGAGAGGTGGAGTGTAGCTGTATTCGTCTGCTCAGTTGAGGAATAATTGGGTAGCGATGTTGGGGGGTAGGTAAGTCAATGCCGACGTGAGGATGGTCTTTTAACGTAAGAGGACTAGATAGCTCTGTGACCGCCATACGCAGAGAGATTGAACGAGTACTATGCGCGAGGTCTTAGAAATATGTATAGTGTTGTCTGGTATAATTTGATTGTCTTTATGTGTTCGGGAATTAAGTGTGAATGGAAGTGCTGAGCAGTCATCTATGAATGGTCACAATGATACTTGCAAAGTAGAGGATGTATGGTTTAGCTATGATACTGAAATTAAGAAAACAAGCTGTCACATGATTGGCCAGTGTTGGACTTACTGTAAAATTTTTCGCGATATCAGCTGTGATGGATAATATTACAGTAGATCGGTTGTGTCTTATCCATCGCATCTGTGCATTGGGTACGACATAATGATTGACTGACAATGCTTGCTTGAGTTGGGGGAGAAATTTTGGTTGATGGACCGCCAACTTCCAGGGTTGCTAGCACCGAAAACGGTGATCCTGTACTTGTGTGCAAAAATGACCAATCACTAGAAATGGAATGCAGATTTATAAACTATTCGGTCACTGCGGCATATGAGTTTAAATGTAGAAGTGGTCGATCACTTTCGAGGGAAGTCGCTACAACGCCAGCAGGCCCTTCTATTTTCCTTATGTTGTGTATGTGCTTTATTTAAAATCATTCAATGTTATGCTATCGACTGTAAGAATATGATTTATAAGGTGCAAGGTATAGTTTCCTGTGAGAGGCCGTGTATCAGTCCGAGTTAATGTCTGTTTAGAATCAGACAATGACTTCGAAGTCGCGGCAGAAAGACGAAATGCTCGGCAGTGTGCAAAAGAGTGTTAGAAAACACTGTTTGAACAAGGGCCAGAGGCAGCTTCTCATTCTCTTAGAGTATGGGTGATCAAACTTTAAAGGGGTCTCTGCAGTGTGTGTGTATATTTAATATGATCTTGATCATATAGGCATCTGTAGTTTGAGGTGTTGGATTTGGCGAGCTGTTAGGAATTCTTGGATGGTTGCACTCTGAGTTATTCAGGGGGAGTATTGTGAATTCCGTTTGTCCACACTGGAGGTGGATCGCATTGGTGCCTTCGTGACTTTTTCACTGTTTGATGGTAGAGGATAAGGATGTTGAGGATCTGTTGTACCTAGTATGAGGCGTACAACATTGAGTGCATTTGCGGCGAATGGTGAAAACAAGGTCCTGTTGTAGTAACTGAGATCGTTCTGTTTATAGACAGGTTGCAGAAGGTAATAGATATGTCTTTCTTCGACTTAAATTGCAGAGATCAGATGCATATTCATCTATGCTTAGAAAGAGAGAATCCTTTTTTATTATTAAGTGAGTTTTGACAGGAGTGAATATGGTTTTATATATGCGAGTGGAAATTGTAAGCGAAGGCTGAATGACATCGGGTTCGCTGGCTGGGGGAGACACTTTACATGTGCTGTTGGAGATGCAAGGGGGAGATAGAGATCTGCGCTATTCAGGAATCCATTTGTGCACTGTATGTCGTTAGACAATAGCTGGAGGGCAGGTATAGGGAGAGCCCACTTCAGCATTCTGGTCCTGGGGCTGAGTGGACGGCTGTTTAGATGGACAGCTATGTGGCTTTGACATGCCGCCGGCAGTGCTGGGACACTCGCTTGGTAAGGCGCTATGGCATTAGTTTGAGCATTTAGTACGTGTTTTGGTGGTTATTGGATTAAGAACTGTAATATTGAAGGTCATGTCCTCAGCAGGACCGCTGTGTAATTGAGTAAGTGTGTTTACGTATTTGAAGATATGTTTCGCAAATGGTGATGTTAAGTTGATGGCGCAATTTAGTTACCACTGTAAAAAAAATAGCTGTCTGCTGCTGAAAGAAAGAAAGAAAGAAAGGGATGACCTGGCCCCCAGACCTGATGGATGAGTTATTAGATAAGAGCAAGTGATAGTTGAATGATGGTATATGTTCGGATATAGGAGTCTCTAAACGGCGGGGCGAGATTTTTTTCTTATGTGGAATTTTATGCAATCTATAGATAGTGATAGTCGACCGCTAGTGACAACAGTTAAGAGCGGAAAAATAGGTACAAATCGAGCGCTGGCAGAATGTTGCGGCAATGGTAATAATATTTAATTGAAGGTGGAGGTGGTAAATATGGACCAGGCTTTGAATATTGGTGTGAGTGTCGTATGTGCTTGATGCTCTGTATAAAAGTTTGACCCTTTAATTGCGTTTGGTATTTCTGGGTGTGTGTAAAATTAATTTTGCTGTTGAAAGTGCGAGAAAGATGAGTTGATTGGTGTTTAGATAGAGGCTACGTTTGTAATTCGAAAAGCGGTGATGAGAATGGTAAATTGATTGATGGGCATGGTTTGTGGGGTGATATATGAGTGTCAAGACAGGGTTGAGGACGTTTGCGTATGTTGATTGTGGGAAGGGTGTGAGGTTGGGTGTGGTGGGAGGTGTAAATCAGATCTTTTTTTTTTAATGTTGTAAAGTAAGATTAATATTGAGAAGGTTTTAGATGGCTGGTCACGCGACGAGGCGAGAGCAGGGATGTGTAGTTATGTTTAGTTAAAGGGCCGTGTAATGTCAAGTGAAGAGCAATGCACAGTGTGCTACAGTGTCATAGGAGATAAAGACATGTGCTGCTATGATGTGTCTAGCGTATGGAGGCTGTGCTTTGATAATTATGCTACGTTGATATAAAGTTGACTTTCACCCGCGTTCGGCGGTAGCGGCTCGGGATCGCGGTCCTGGACGGACGTATGTGTGTGCTTTGACCGCTGACGAGCGCGTTGACCGCGCCAACTCACGCTTGCGGAAGCCGAGCAGGGGCTGTGCGAGGTCTGAAATCAGACGGATGCGTGACTTCACGATCCTGTGGTCAGGGTGCAGAGTGGGGGTACCTGCGCACGTCTGCTGAGTTATTTTGCGAGCGGATCTGCGGGCTCTGCTATGCGTTATTAGTATAGTTTACGAGTACTGAGCGTATCTACACATCTGTGTGATGTATTATTTAGTAGCAGTTTGCTATAGTGTGTACTGAAATTATGATTGGGTGCGTGTCTGTGAGCTGTGCAACATGGCCCAGGGCACATCTGGGATTGGTGTTTTGTGATAGCATCATCGATACTAAACACCTTTTTCCAAAGCTGTTTCACAGAGGAAGACCGCACTGCAGTTCCTTCTCTAAATCCTCGCACAAACGAAAAAATGGCTGACATCGAAATAAGTGTCCAAGGAATAGAAAAGCAACTGGAATCACTCAATAGAGGAAAGTCCACTGGACCTGATGGGATACCAATTCGATTCTATACAGAGTACGCGAAAGAACTTGCCCCCCTTCTAACAGCCGTGTACCGCAAGTCTCTAGAGGAACGGAGGGTTCCAAATGATTGGAAAAGAGCACAGGTAGTCCCAGTCTTCAAGAAGGGTCGTCGCGCAGATGCGCAAAACTATAGACCTATATCTCTGACGTCGATCTCTTGTAGAATTTTAGAACATGTTTTTTGCTCGCGTATCACGTCATTTCTGGAAACCCAGAATCTACTATGTAGGAATCAACATGGATTCCGGAAACAGCGATCGTGTGAGACCCAACTCGCTTTATTTGTTCATGAGACCCAGAAAATATTAGATACAGGCTCCCAGGTAGATGCTATTTTTCTTGACTTCCGGAAGGCGTTCGATACAGTTCCGCACTGTCGCCTGGTAAACAAAGTAAGAGCCTACGGAATATCAGACCAGCTGTGTGGCTGGATTGAAGAGTTTTTAGCAAACAGAACACAGCATGTTGTTATCAATGGAGAGACGTCTACAGACGTTAAAGTAACCTCTGGCGTGCCACAGGGGAGTGTTATGGGACCATTGCTTTTCACAATATATATAAATGACCTAGTAGATAGTGTCGGAAGTTCCATGCGGCTTTTCGCGGATGATGCTGTAGTATACAGAGACGTTGCAGCATTAGAAAATTGTAGCGAAATGCAGGAAGATCTGCAGCGGATAGGCACTTGGTGCAGGGAGTGGCAACTGACCCTTAACATAGACAAATGTAATGTATTGCGAATACATAGAAAGAAGGATCCTTTATTGTATGATTATATGATAGCGGAACAAACACTGGTAGCAGTTACTTCTGTAAAATATCTGGGAGTATGCGTGCGGAACGATTTGAAGTGGAATGATCATATAAAATTAATTGTTGGTAAGGCGGGTACCAGGTTGAGATTCATTGGGAGAGTGCTTAGAAAATGTAGTCCATCGACAAAGGAGGTGGCTTACAAAACACTCGTTCGACCTATACTTGAGTATTGCTCATCAGTGTGGGATCCGTACCAGATCGGTCTGACGGAGGAGATAGAGAAGATCCAAAGAAGAGCGGCGCGTTTCGTCACAGGGTTATTTGGTAACGGTGATAGCGTTACGGAGATGTTTAATAAACTCAAGTGGCAGACTCTGCAAGAGAGGCGCTCTGCATCGCGGTGTAGCTTGCTCGCCAGGTTTCGAGAGGGTGCGTTTCTGGATGAGGTATCGAATATATTGCTTCCCCCTACTTGTACCTCCCGAGGAGATCACGAATGTAAAATTAGAGAGATTAGAGCGGGCACGGAGGCTTTCAGACAGTCGTTCTTCCCGCGAACCATACGCGACTGGAACAGGAAAGGGAGGTAATGACAGTGGCACGTAAAGTGCCCTCCGCCACACACCGTTGGGTGGCTTGCGGAGTATCAATGTAGATGTAGATGTACACTGTATGGTTAAATAAGTTCTTCGAAAAAATAAATAGAGTGTTCTCAATGATGACACGCGTCTGCAGCGCAGATAAGAGTGATTGGTTGTCCGTCACCATCTCGGTTGCAAGCGACTAGTAAATGTTTTACCAGCCGCGTTAATCGGGTGTGTCAACGAGCTATGAGCTATTCTGACAATAGACGTGAAGGCAGGTCCAGACCTGAGACGCCGGCGGTATACATGAGAAGGAAAATGCAGCTTTCACATGTGTCGGCTGTCACGAGCGCTCGGAAGCTGAACTTGGCTGGAGACTCTGGAATCCACTTCCCTGCAGACCGCACGCGCACGCGGTCTGCCTTGGAGCGTAATCTAAGGCGCATAGGCGATATCAATTTGTCCGGTGTTAGGTGCGAATGCGACTGTGTTGAGGTCATGTTTGGGGGAAGCCGAGCAGACACTTTCGGTCGGTTTGGCAGCTGGTGGTGTTTGGGCGCGTCTGTTGCACTATTTTGCGAGCATGTCTGTGCACTGTGCGGTGCTTTATTTGGAGAGTTTAAGAGTACAGAGCTTGTCTGCTGATATTGTGTACTGCATTATTTAAGAGCTGTTTGCTATTGTGTGGTGAAATTAGGAGTTGTTTACGTATTTGTGGCCTGTGTCAGATGACCACAGTCGGATCAGTGTGAGTGTTTTGTAACAAATATACTCCACGACTAAATAAAAGGGCTCCAAATAAATATAGTGCAGTCCTTCCTTACTTCCCCGAGCAGCACCGCGCAGTCTGAGCTGTTTTTGCGCAATAACGGCAATCTGGTCAGAATGTGAGAGAGTAGGCAAATAACTGGACAAATTTATCTGTAGAGGAGTTAAGGGTCTGGATTGGAATGAATATCTTGATGGGTGTGGTTGTGCTGCCAAGTGTAGTGCACTACTGGAGTTCAGAAACTGCCTTATGTCAGCCTTACATATCGAGTTGTTTGGCTACCACCAGCTGCCAAGCCGAAGAAAAGTCTCTGCTCGGCCACCCCCCAAACCTGACCTCAACACAGTCACATTCGTACCTATCACCGGAGAAATTGATATCGCATTATTTACGAGCGGTTCGCATGTCTGTAGGCTGTGCTATGAGTTATTTTTAACTGTTTACAATTAGCAAGCGTGTTTCTAGAACATTATGTTATGTTATGTAGGAGTGTTTTGCAGGTCTGTATGATGTGAGACATGTCGGTGTGATACATATACTCCATTCCTAAATAAAGTAAATTCGTTCCTCCATCCATGGTCCTAGTGCAGGGTGAGTCCGTTTACCAGAAACGTGTAGGGAGAGGTTGAGTGCTGGTGGCTTAGTTTGAAACAATTTTCTTAGGTTGGTGGCGGAAGCGCAAGTGAGGTTTATTTACTGGCGGATTTCAAACTTGGCGCTGGTTCCTAGTAGGAGGAGGTGGCGGTCTGGTCCTCGAAAAGTAGTTGAAATTAGGGAGTTGAACACGTTTACATACGTATATGAAATTGTAAATTCAATTATTAATAGAGCGGCCGTGGTGAGAGTGAATTAGCAAGCACTCTCGCGACGAGCAAACGCACTGTTATACGGTCATGGTGGATTCCACTGTCGGTCAAACTCTGGCGCTAACTTATCCTTTGTCCGGCATGCGGTCGACAGGTTCCATCCTGTCCAGTGTTAAGTGCTCGTGGGCATACAAAGATGTTTACGTAGTCGGACTCTGAGGCAATCGCGGCTGACCATTTGTGGCGGGACCCTGAGGCGCCGCTCGCCGCCTAACTGGCGCGCTGGCCGTGCGGATGTGCGGGCACCGCTGGTCGCTTGATGTCAGCTGGCCAGGGAGCTGACCGATGGAGTGGGCTCAGCCGGCCGTGCGTACATCATCTGCGCTCTGGAGTTTAGCTGCCTGAGCATGGAGAAGTCAGTTGGGACACACCTGCATGACCGTAATGTCTGAAATAAAGAGTCATTTTCCAGGTATTTACAGAAGGCTATGTCCGTCGTGTGTATGGAGGGTGTGTGACGTAAGCGGGGCGGCGGCGCAGCGATAGTACAGTTATTACGCGCGCGCAAGGGTGAGTCAATTAGTGGGCGTTCTAGTGCGGTCCAAATATGCTGTTATATAGTCATGGCGGATTCCACTGTTGAGCAAACTTTGCCACCAAAAGTGTAGCACTGCTTTCTCCGTCGCACAGGGACACGTGGTGGATGGTGAGCGGTCGACATCGACAGGTTTGAACGTGGCGCCAAAAGAGTGGCAGCGAACGGTCGTCCGTTGTGTGATTCAGCTCAGAGGCAGACAATTTTTGGCGGGCAACGTGCGGAGGCGACGAGTACATGTGGTGTGCAGACAAGGGACCACCGTGACGTCAAACTCGACAAGTTCCAGCGTGTCCAGCGAAAACATGTTTACGATGTGGGAGCGATTGCTGGGCTCGTCCCCCGCTCTAGTGGCCGGCCGCCTCACGTGACAGGCGTAGACAGTGTCTCCGCGCACTGGCCAGGGTGTGGCGAGGATTTGAACTAATTGAGTTGGAGTGTGGACGTCGTGGTGACCGCACTGCAATATCAAAGATGTGTGTGCTGACTGTGTTGGAGAACAAGTGATGACCGTACTGCCTGAAATAAAGTCTTCAGTCTCTTCCCCCCTGCAGAATCAAAGGACGTGACTTACGTTACTATACGAGCAGTGCATTATTTGACGCGATTATGATAGGCTACCAGTGAAAAAAGATAAGTGAGGTAGAAAGTTAGTACGTGTGATCAATTATGGTGTTGGGATTTGAAGTTGTGATAGATTTTTGTTATGGATGTAAGGAAAATGGCTTTCTCACCGAGAAAATCGGACATATTGAATAAATGATAATAACACATAGACATTATCATGTTGGAATTTGAATTTGACGCAATTTTCTAGTGGATGTAGGCCTATAATAAATAATAATAATAATAATAAATGATAATGATAATAATTCCTAACGAATGATAATAAATGACAATGAATGATAATGAATGTTAATAAATAATAATGAACAATAATAAACAAAAGTAATGTTTTGCAGCCATTATCATGTTGGAATTTGATTTTGGAGGGAATTTTGTAGTGGAGTCAGGTCAATAATAATAAATAATAATAAATGATAATAAATAATAATAAATAATAAGAAATGATAATGAATGTTAATAAATAATAATAATAATAAAGAAAAGTACGGTTTTTTCATGCATTATCTTGTTGGAATTCAAACTTGCCGCCATTTTTTCTTCTGGAGGTGTAGGTTAGTGGACATAGCACAATTGGACTATTTTCGCGCCAAAATTCAAAATTGCCCCCAATTTTTCTTGAGGTTAGGTTAGTGGATGTAGCACAATTGGACTATTCTCCCGCCAAAATCAGCCATCTTGGATGACGTCATCGCCGCCATCTCGAATAAATTTGGCAACATTGCAGTGTGGCCTAGCACATACTTAGTCCCCCTACTTACGTATATCTCGGGAAGAGACCATGAGAATAAAACCAGAGAGATTAGAGCCCACACAGAGGCTTAGCGACAATCTTTCTTTCCACGAACAATACGAGACTGGAATAGAAGGGAGAGACTGGAATAGAAGGGAGAACCAATAGAGGTACTCAAGGTACCCTCCTCCGCACACCGTCAGGTGGCTTGTGGAATATGGATGTAGATGTAGATGCAGATCCTGGTGTCCTACTACAATGAGGCAATCATCAGCGCATAGAAGTGTGTACAAGATTTCAACCCCCACGAGGACTCACATGCCTCCAAATCTGTCCCTTCAGATTTTAAGTGCTTTCACGTACACTAACAGAAAAAACGACACGAAAAAATAATTAATGTAGAGTAATGAAATTTCAGGAATACAGTCGTCTACTTAAGTGATTAACATTGCAAGATCACAGATTAATGTAAGTGGGAGATAAGCGATTCAAAATGTAAAATGCTGGTAAAGTAATAACAGAGAGTTGAATGCAAGCATGCAGACTTGCATGCGTTGTGTTGTACAGGTGTCGGATGTCAGTTTGCGTGCTGGAGTTCCATGGCTTACTTGGTCGGTCAACACAGGGACGGTTAATGCTGGTCGTGGAGGACACTAGATTTGTCGTTCTCTGATGTTTCATAAGTGCTCGATTGGAAACAGATCTGGTGAGGGAGCAGGTGAAGCCAACATGTCTACGCTCTGCAGAGCATGTTGAGTTACAACAGTGGTATGTGGGGGAGCATTATCCTGTTGGAAAGCACTCCCAGGATTGCTGTTCATGAATGACAGCACAACAGTTCGAATCACCAGACCGACGTACAGATTTGCAGTCACTGAGCCGTGGCTGGCTCATGCTACGCGCTGGATTAAACCTTCATTGCGATTCTGTGTTCTGTCTCCCGCGTTTATAGCGATTGTGCTGTTATCCTCCTCTTTCGTGGGTGGCAGCAGCGATGTGTATCGATGTTCGCACCTTGGACTATCTTTGACCTGGCTCTTATACACTACTGGCCATTAAAATTGCTACACCACGAAGATGACGTGCTACCTACGCGAAATTTAACCGACAGGAAGAAGATGCTGTGATATGCAAATGATTAGCTTTTCAGAGCATTCACACAAGGTTTGCGCCGTGGGCGATACCTACAACGTGCTGACATGAGGAAAGTTTCCAACCGATTTCTCATACTTAAACAGCATTTGACCGGCGTTGCCTGGTGAAACGTTGTTATGATGCTTCATGTAAGGAAGAGAAACGCGTACCATCACGTTTCCGACTTTGATAAAGGTCGGATTGTAGCCTATCGCGATTGAGGTTTATCGTATCGTGACATTTCAGCTCGCTTTGGTCGAGATCCAATGACTGTTAGCAGAATATGGAATCGGTGGGTTCAGGAGGGTAATACGGAACGCCGTGCTGGATCCCAACGGCCTCGTATTACTAGCAGTCGAGATGACAGGCATCTTATCCGCATGGCTGTAACGGATCGTGCAGGCATGTCTCGATCCCTGAGTCAACAGATGGGGACGTTAGCAAGACAACAACTATCTGCACGAACAGTTCGACGACGTTTGCAGTACCATGGACTATCAGCTCGGAGACCATGGCTGCGGTTACCCTTGACGCTGCATCACAGACACAAGCGCCTGGGATGGTGTACTCAGCGACGAACCTGGGTGCACGAATGGCAAAACGTCATTTTTTCGGATGAATCTAGGTTCTGTTTACAGCATCGTGATGGTCGCATCCGTGTTTGGTGACATCGCGATGAACGCACATTGGAAGCATTCGTCATCGCCATACTGGCGTATCACCTGGCGTGATGGAATGGGGTGCCATTGGTTACACCTCTCGGTGACCTCTTGTTCGCATTGACGGCGCTTTGAACAGTGGACGTTACACCGGCAACGATAGTTAAGGTATTCATGCCGACGTCGCAAGCTGAAGATGAACAGATAGAGAAAGTGTATGAGGATATTGAAAGGGTAATGCAGTATGTAAAGGGGGACGAAAATCTAATAGTCATGGGCGACTGGAATGCAGTTGTAGGGGAAGGAGTAGAAGAAAAGGTTTCAGGAGAATATGGGCTTGGGACAAGGAATGAAAGAGGAGAAAGACTAATTGAGTTCTGTAACAAGTTTCAGCTAGTAATAGCGAATACCCTGTTCAAGAATCACAAGAGGAGGAGGTATACTTGGAAAAGGCCTGGAGATACGGGAAGATTTCAATTAGATTACATCATGGTCAGACAGAGATTCCGAAATCAGATACTGGATTGTAAGGCGTACCCAGGAGCAGATATAGACTCAGATCACAATATAGTTGTGATGAAGAGTAGGCTGAAGTTCAAGACATTAGTCAGGAAGAATCAATACGTAAAGAAGTGGGATACGGAAGTACTAAGGAATGACGAGATACGTTTGAAGTTCTCTAACGCTATAGATACAGCAATAAGGAATAGCGCAGTAGACAGTACAGTTGAAGAGGAATGGACATCTCTAAAAAGGGCCATCACAGAAGTTGGGAAGGAAAACATAGGTACAAAGAACGTAGCTGCGAAGAAACCATGGATAACAGAAGAAATACTTCAGTTGATTGATGAAAGGAGGAAGTACAAACATGTTCCGGGAAAATCAGGAATACAGAAATACAAGTCGCTGAGGAATGAAATAAATAGGAAGTGCAGGGAAGCTAAGACGAAATGGCTGCAGGAAAAATGAGAAGACATCGAAAAAGATATGATTGTCGGAAGGACAGACTCAGCATACAGGAAAGTCAAAACAACCTTTGGTGACATTAAAAGCAACGGTCGTAACATTAAGAGTGCAACGGGAATTTCACTGTTAAATGCAGAGCAGAGAGCAGATAGGTGGAAAGAATACATTGAAAGCCTCTATGAGGGTGAAGATTTGCCTGATGTGATAGAAGAAGAAACAGGAGTCGATTTAGAAGAGATAGGGGATCCAGTATTAGAATCGGAATTTAAAAGAGCTTTGGAGGACTTACGGTCAAATAAGGCAGAAGGGATAGATAACATTCCATCACAATTTCTAAAATCATTGGGGGAAGTGGCAACAAAACGACTATTCACGTTGGTGTGTAGAATATATGAATCTGGCGACATACCATCTGACTTTCGGAAAAGCATCATCCACACAATTCCGAAGACGGCAAGAGCTGACAAGTGCGAGAATTATCGCACAATCAGCTTAACAGCTCATGCATCGAAGCTGCTTACAAGAATAATATACAGAAGAATGGAAAATAAAATTGAGAATGCGCTAGGTGACGATCAGTTTGGCTTTAGGAAAAGTAAAGGGACGAGAGAGGCAATTCTGACGTTACGGCTAATAATGGAAGCAAGGCTAAAGAAAAATCAAGACACTTTCATAGGATTTGTCGACCTGGAAAAAGCGTTCGACAATATAAAATGGTGCAAGCTGTTCGAGATTCTGAAAAAAGTAGGGGTAAGCTATAGGGAGAGACGGGTCATATACAATATGTACAACAACCAAGAGGGAATAATAAGAGTGGACGATCAAGAACGAAATGCTCGTATTAAGAAGGGTGTAAGACAAGGCTGTAGCCTTTCGCCCCTACTCTTCAATCTGTACATCGAGGAAGCAATGATGGAAATAAAAAAAAGGTTCAGGAGTGGAATTAAAACACAAGGTGAAAGGATATCAATGATACGATTCGCTGATGACATTACTATCCTGAGTGAAAGTGAAGAAGAATTAAATGATCCGCTGAACGGAATGAACAGTCTAATGAGTACACAGTATGGTTTGAGAGTAAATCGGAGAAAGACGAAGGTAATGAGAAGTAGTAGAAATGAGAACAGCGAGAAATTTAACATCAGGATTGATGGTCACGAAGTCAATGAAGTTAAGGAATTCTGCTACCTGGGCAGTAAAATAACCAATGACGGACGGAGCGAAGAGGACATCAAAAGCAGACTCGCTATGGCAAAAAAGGCATTTCTGGCCAAGAGAAGTCTACTAATATCAAATACCGGCCTTAATTTGAGGAAGAAATTTCTGAGGAAGTACGTCTGGAGTACAGCATTGTATGGTAGTGACACATGGACTGTGGGAAAGCCGGAACAGAAGAGAATCGAAGCATTTGAGATGTGGTGCTATAGACGAATGTTGAGAATTAGGTGGACTGATAAGGTAAGGAATGAGGAGGTTCTACGCAGAATTGGAGAAGAAAGGAATATGTGGAAAACACTGATAAGGAGAAGGGACAGGATGATAGGACATCTGCTAAGACATGAGGGAATGACTTCCATGGTACTAGAGGGAGCTGTAGAGGGCAAAAACTGTAGAGGAAGACAGAGATTGGAATACGTCAAGCAAATAATTGAGGACGTAGGTTGCAAGTGCTACTCTGAGATGAAGAGGTTAGCACAGGAAAGGAATTCGTGGCGGGCCGCATCAAACCAGTCAGTAGACTGATGACCAAAAAAAATACCCCAGCAGCTGCTCGACCACCTGATCCAGAGTATGCCAAACCGTTGCGCGGCCTGTGTACGTATGCATGGTGATCATATCCCATACTGATGTTGGGGTACATGCGCAGGAAACAATGGCGTTTTGTAGCACATGTGTTTCGGGACGGTTTTCTCAACTTATCACCAATACCGTGGACTTTCAGATCTGTGTCGTGTGTGTTCCCTATGTGCCTATGCTATTAGCGCCAGTTTTGTGTAGTGCCACGTTGTGTGGCACCACATTCTGCAATTATCCTTAATTTATGAGCATCAGTGTAGAAACATGCCTACCAACTTTCGTTTATGTCGCACAACTCCTGCTTAGTGTTGTGATTTTATTCTGCCAGTGTATAACCTTCAACGTTTCCCTGTTGCTGATGCCGTGGTCTTCAGACTAAAGACTGGTTATCATGCATTTCTCAGCGTTAACTTGTTCTGTGCACGTATCTTCATCTCTGTGTAACGTCTGCAATCGACATCCATTCGAAACTGCTTACTCTACTCATGTACTCAAACCTTGATCTCCGTCAACAACTTTCAGCCTCCACACTTTCTACAATTTGTTTCTCCTGATGACAACATCATCTTTTTAATGGTAAGGATAGTAATAACAATAATAATAATAATGATAGTAATAATAAATCTGACAAACGTAGTTATTCAAATAAATCTCCTGGAAGAAATAGCGGATAGAACTGGTTTCGAAATTTCAACTAAAAAAAAACAAAATTTATGAGAAATTAAAAAATGCTTCAAAATTCATAAAAACAACATTGGTAAAATAGGGCGATTAAGCAAATTTAAATATCTTAGAGAAACTATACAACTCAGTGGTATAGAAAAATTTTGAGTTGATGTAAGAGTTAACAAAATGGAGAGAGCATATGGTCTGACAAAGAACATTTACAACAAGAAATGCATATCTAGAAAAATAAAACTAAAACATTACACCACAATGGTACGACCAGAATGTCTCGTAGATGTGAATGTCTAATAATGAACTATAAGCCTTACGGAATAGAGGTACTTGAAAGATGGATTCTTAAAAAAATAATGGGTGCAGTACAGATTACAGATGGCTAGAAAATCAGAAGTAATGAGCAGATGTACCAAAATGTAAAGAAAATTTCAGAAGAAATGGCTGAAAGAAAATTAATCTTTTTTGCTCACCTCTACCGAATACTTCCTGGCAGATTGAAACTATGTGCCGGACCGAGACTCGGACTCGGGATCTGTCTTTCGCGGGCAAGTGCTCTACCATTTTTCTTTTTTAATCTTGGTTAATTCATACCAGCGATATTACAGAGCTTGACCACGTTAAAGATGTTACAGCTGATACCATTGAAGTGAAAGCGTTCGAGATTGGCCAACAGCAGACTGAACTACACTTTTAAAGACGTACATGGCATTCGTTATCCATTCCACTACTTCATTGTAAGGTCGCAATCGTTGCAGGAGACGTACAGCTTCAGGCTGCTTCTTACAGACGACAGCCGTCGATCAGGTGGGTATTGAATCTGCGTGAAGTGTAGCCACAGCCGTCTAGGCTCGTCCTTGGTGCATGAGAAATCCCAGCTCATTGACTGGTTCAAGTTGGTCTTCTCGAAAGGTAGTTTCTTGGTTTTCCGTTTAGTGTCAGGTATGTATCCACACTCTGGTTTCCCGAGTTTGGGTTTCTCTGAGCTACCCAAGCACCACTCTCGAGTTTTCCTCACAGCTTCACTTCCCCCAGTACATCGTCTCCTACTTTCCAAAGTTCCCGAGGTCGAGACTCGGTCCGGCACACTGTTTTAATGTAGCAGGAAGTTTCATATCGGCGCACACTCCACTGCAGAGTGAATATTTCATTCTGGAAATGAGTATAGACCGACAAATATTCCTGTATTTCTGGAAGAAGAAATCGACAATAGCATCGATTACAGAAATAAGGAAAGAACTAGAAAGTGATAACATCAAAGAATCGGAAATAAGAGACAATAACTTTTTTAAGAATAAAACACTAAATTTAAAAGTTGGCACTGCTGAAGAAATAAGAAACAGGGAACAACGTGTTCCAAGTAGGAATATCCAATGACAGTGCTCTCGACGAAGAAGAATGGCCCGTACAGTTTTCGACGTGACAAGGCACAAGAAACGTTTATCTTTGGAGAATCACGCTCAAGTTCAATGAATTCGTGTGGATGCTTTGTACCCCAGATTCGGCAATTACGCCTGTT
Organism: Schistocerca serialis cubense; assembly: GCF_023864345.2. Classification (NCBI taxonomy): domain Eukaryota; kingdom Metazoa; phylum Arthropoda; class Insecta; order Orthoptera; family Acrididae; genus Schistocerca; species Schistocerca serialis. The sequence continues at coordinate 226,174,987 of NC_064647.1, read as the reverse complement.
GGCTTTCCCGTTAGTGTGAAAAGTGGCTTCGTCGCTAAAAATCATACGATCAACAATGCCATCCCCATCCTCACTCAATTGTTTGCAACTGCGAACAAAACTCAAAACGCTTGTCTTTGTCGTCGTCATTGAGCTTCTGCACTAGCTCCAATTTGAATGGTTTCATAGGCAGGACTTTTCACACTGTCATTAGAGGGGAAGCACGAAGCACCAATTTCTTTGAACTCCTTATGAATGTCTCTCCTACGTGCCCCACATTCACTTCACTCACACTGAGACGTACGCTTCTCTTTGCTGGGCACGAGCAACCCGTCGTAAAGAATTTGTTGTGCCAGTGATAAATGGCCTTCCTTGTTGGTCGCTTCTTTGTTCTAAACATCCGTTCAACAGTTGTAGCACACTTGTTTTGTTGAACTCCAACACACACAAAGGTCGCTGCCCACCTGAACTCGCCATGCTTGCTATCGGCAAATTACCAAACTACGCTGTGTCGGTATACATGAAAAAAACTTTCATGGTTTCTCTTAAAAATGACATACATATGTATCTGTACAATGTTTGGTTCTTGTGCAATAAATATCGAAAGAGCTGCCGGACTTTATGTACACCCTGTATTTATAATAGTGTCTTTTATTTCATATAGATAATGGTGTACACTTTCTTGTGGAACTGACTGTATTCTTGACTAATAAGACACTCTTACAGTCGAGTCAACTTAAGGAAATCTCTGGCACCTAATAGTGCCTTTGACAGCTTTCAACCGCGAAGCGCAAACGGCTGTAGGTGGAAACTATAGCCGCCTAGCCGCGTGGTTTGAGGCGTCTTGACACGGTTCGCGCGGCTCCCCCCGACGCAGTTTTCAGTCCTCCCCCATGCATGGGTGTGTGTGCTGTCCTTAGCGTAAGTTAGTTTAAGTTAGATTAGGTAGTGTGTAAGCCTAGGGACCGATGACCTGAGCAGTTTGGTCCCACAGGAGCTTACCATAAATGTCCAAATACAGCTGCCTATGGGGATATGAAGAGGTGTTGCCACAAACATGTTTACAAAATCGGGCTGTAGACACTCGAAGCAACTGCGCCCAGCGTACAGAAACCATCCGGGATACGGTGTGCATTATGTATTATGTATTAAACCGGGAACCTAGGCACGGCAGAGAGGCCGTAGCCCTCAGTGGTTCACAACCCCACAACAGGCCACAGCAGTCCACTCACCCCACTGCCGCCCCACACCCAACCCAGGGCTATTGTGCGATTTGGCCCCCCAGTCGACCCCCCCCCCCCCCCCCCCGCCTGGGAACGTCTGATACCATACAAGTGTAACACCAAATATTTTCGTGGTAGAGTAATTATGGTGTACGCGTACGTGGAGACAATGTTCGTGCAGCAATCGCCGACATAGTGTAACTGAGGCGGAATAAGGGGAACCAGCCCGCATTCGCCGAGATAGACGGAAAACCGCCTTAAAAACCATCCACTGGCTGGGCGGCACACCGAACCTCGACACTAATTCACGGGGCGGATACCTGCCGGGGACCAGCACGCCTTCCCGCTCGGGAAGAAGCGCATTGGACCACGCGGCCAGCTTGGGATGCGGTACTTATACATACTAGGGGGGACCCAAAAATAACCGGAATTTCTTTCTAGAAAGCATACACTTTATTGTTTTCAAATACAACCTTAATCTCCTTCGAAGTACTCTCCATTAGCATTAATTCACTTGTCCAAACGTTCATTCCAGTGTTCGAAGCACCTTTTAGATTCGTCCTCTTTGATACCTGCTAGCACTTTCATGATATTGCGTTTTACGTCTTCCACATCCGCAAAACGCTTCCCTCTCAAGTCCCTTTTCATCCTCGCGAATAGGAAGAAGTCCAAGGGGGCTAAATCCGGCGAATAGGGCGCGTGGGTCAAGGTAGTCGTCTTCTTGGAGGCCAAAAACTGGCGAACGCTGAAAGCTGTGTGCGTGGGAGTGTTGTCGCGATGCAGTAACCACACGCCAGAATCCCACAAAGCCAGATGTTTTCGCGACAAACTTCTGCGAAGCCATTTCATAACCTCCAAATAGAATTGTTGGTTTACTGTCTGGTTTTCAGGGATAAATTCAGTGTACGATCCCTTTGAAGCCAAAAAAAAACAAAGATCAACATTGTTTTCACATTTGATTTCACTTGTCGAGCTTTTTTTGGTCGAGGTGACGTCCATTGTGATGACGTTTACTTTCTGGATCGTGCCCATAGCACTATGACTCATCACCTGTAATGATTTTGTTGGAAAAAAATGTGGATCATCTTTGAAAGTGTCCTTCATTTCGAGAAGGGCTTGAACGCGACGATTCCTTTGATCTCCGGTAAGAAGTTTCGGCAAGAAATTTGCTGCCACTCTTCGCATCCCCAAATCGGTGGTCAAGATGCGCTGAATTGAGCTCCAGGACACCCCGGACAAGTTCTCGAGTTGGTCGATTGTCCTGCGTCGACCTTCACTGATGAGATCACGGATTTTGTCGGTGTTGTCTTCGCTTGGAGCAGTTGAAGGTCGACCAGAATGGGGCTGTTCTTCAACCACCATTTCTCCCTTTTTAAACCGAGAAAACCATTCGTACACTTGCGTTTTACTAAGAGCATGGTCTTTGTAGGCTGTCTGAATCATTGCAACACTTTCTGCTGCGTTCTTGCCGAGCAAGAAACAAAACTTCACTGCCACACGTTGTTCGTAAGAACTAGCCATTTGTCACGTCTGCACTGTACACTCACTCAAAGAACTGCCAAAGAAACCACACTTCTCACTGTTGGGTGACGCCGCGTGCCAGAGTGACTCAGCAGAGCTCCTACTACAGCCCTCTGGCAGCGCAACCTGCTACTACAAGTGCACGATGTGCAGCATTACGATTCCGGTTACTTTTGGTTCCCCCTCCCCCCCCCCCCCCTCGTATTTCCTTGTACGATGTTTCATAATTTGTAAGGTGCTTTCACCAGTTTTCGATATTGCACTACAAACACAATTCTTATTTTTGTTTTCGTTTCTAACAGAAAATAAAATTAGCAGAGTGAAATCACAGGCAACGCCAGGTTTGTCAACTAGGCCCTTTGTAAAGGCTGGGCCTTCGGTCCAGATTGCACCTCCGCCTCGCCTTCCGCATCCGCCTTCCGTCCCCCACGCGCATCCTCTATGACCTCATCCCCTTCCCCCACCTTCTCCTTTTCCTTGAACACATCCGCACACTATATATTGTCCGCCGCCTTGATCACCCTCACCCCCTGGTGTCTCCCTTCCTCTCCACTCCCAACCAGTTGCCGCGCCTTTACCGTTGTGTCCCTCCCTCTCTCCATCTCCACACCCTCCGTCTCCTTTCCCAACACAACTTCCACCCTCTACCACTCCCGGATGATGAGCTTCGCCCTGACATCTACCCTTCCTACCAACTCTAACCCCCTCTTCCTGCCTCCTCCTCAGGGCTCCCTCTCCTCCCCCTCCCCCCTTCTGAGCGGATTTCCCCTCCTACTCCCCGTCCATCTCTTGTGCCTTCTTTCAGTGTCTCTGCGCTCCCTCCTGCCCTGTCTTCCCTTTTCCTCTCCCGCCCCATGTGTCTCCTGCCTCTTCGTGAATCCACGGTTGCCCCTCCTCTCTTCATCCCGCCGCTTCCCCAGCTGCCCCATGCTCTCCCCTCCTTTTCCATCCTCTCTGACCTTTCCCTCGGCAGGTCCCGCCTGGTAGTTTTGTTCTTCGTTGTGTGTGCTCCAAGTGGGTTATAAGTGTGTTGTTTCGGAGTGTTTTTAATACTGTGGCCAACTTTTAACCTGTGCCTGCGCATCCAGTGTCTTCTCTGTGTTTTAAGAATCGCCAACTGTGTTTTTAACTTTCTGGTGACTTTTTTAACTGTCCCCAATGAACGTCTACATGTCAGTGTATTTTTACCTCCATTTTCTCCTTACTCTGCTTTATGTTCCCCTTTTTTACCTCCTTATGTATGTATTATTTTATTCTTGTTTTAGTTGTCATGTCACTCGGCTGAAGAGCGGCGGATTGTGCTGCTGACAGCCCACCCCTGCCCATATGGGGCAGGGGCATGAAATCACAATAAAGTAAAAAAAAAAAAAAGTCCAGACTGCACCAGTTACGCTCGTTTCAGGGTATGCTGATATGATAGCTCTACATTAAGGATTCATACAACTGTTTGCTCGCCGAAAGATCCGTGGAAAGTAGCACAGGTCTCAACAATACCCAAAAGAGGAAATACGGGTTCAAATGGTTCAAATGGCTCTGAGCACTATGGGACTCAACTGCTGTGGTCATAAGTCCCCTAGAACTTAGAACTACTTAAACCTAACTAACCTAAGGACATCACACACATCCATGCCCGAGGCAGGATTCGAACCTGCGACCGGAGCGGTCGTGCGGTTCCAGACTGTAGCGCCTTTAACCGCTCGGCCACTTCGGCCGGCGGAAATACGGGTAATTCGTTAATTTACAGACTAGTATCAGTAACGTCGGCTTGCAGTAGGATTTTGGAACACATACTGCGTTCAAAAATTATTAATTATTCCGGAGAAAACGATTTACTCACAAATAGCCAACACGAATTCAAAAACTATCGTTCTTGTGAAACGTAACTAGCTCATTATTCTCACGAAATAAAGAGTGTTATGGACAGGGCATATCAAACTGGTTACATGTTTTTGGATTTTCAGAAGGCATTTGAGACCATTCCTCATAATGTATCGCGTGTCTATGGAGTATCGCTGCAGTTGTGCGCCTGTTTTCTTGATTTCGACTCATAAAGCCACAATTCGTAGTAATCGACGAAAAATCATCGAGTAAAACAGGAGCGATATCTGGCGTTCCCCCAGGAAATTTTGTAGGTCCTCTCCTGTTCCTAATTTATAAATTAGGAGATAATCTGAGCAGTCCTCTTAGATTGTTTTCAGACGATGCTGTCATTTACTACCTAGTAAAGTTATCAGAAGATCAAACCCAATCGCAAAATGACTTCGGCACAATATTAGTTTGGTGCTAAAAGCAATAATTATCTCTTAATAAGCAAATGTATGACGTCATCCACATGAGTACAAAGAAGTCCGTTAATTTCTGTCACACGATAAATCACACAAATCTATAGGCTGTCGATTCAACTAAATACTTAGAAATTAGAATTACAAACAACTTAAACTCGAACGACGCATAGATGATTTTGTGGGTAAAGCAAACCAAAGAGTGCGTTTTATTGGCAGAACAGTTGGAAGATGCAACAGATCTACTAAAGAGACAGCCCGCACTTCGCTTGTCCCCGTCCTCTGCTGGAAAAAGGAAAGGAAGATTCGGGTTCTGTTGTTGTGTAGTATGAGATCCTTACCACATGGAACTGACGAAGGACATCGGAAAACTCCAAAGAAGGGGTGCTTGTTTTGTATTATCGCCAAATAGGGGCGACAGTGCAACAGATATCATACACGAATTGAGGTGGCAATCATTAAAAAGGCGTTTTGCTTTCCGGCTGGATCTTCTCATGAAATTCCAACCAATAACTTTCTCCTCCGAATGCGAAAATATTTTGCTGGAGACCACCTACACAGGGTGAAATGCTCATCATAACAAAATAAGGGAAATCACAGAAAGACTCGTTTTTTCTGCTCGCTGTTCGAGAGTGGAACGGTACAGAAATAGTCTGCAGGTGTTTAGGTGAACTCTCTACCAGGCACTTGATTGTAAATTGCAAAATAATCAAGTGGATGTAGGAAAAGAGCACGAAGAATGTGCCGTGTGCACCTCGCACACAAACGCTCACCTGTGAGGAAGATGCAGCGCAGCTCAGGGTGTTGCCTCGGAAGTATCTGGACGCTTCGTTTTCTTCGCAAACCTAAGGAACAGAAATAAAATAATGTTAATGAGTATCGTAAAAAATAGTCATTAAGGTACGTCAACGCGCTATATTATAGCAACTCCTCCGTCCTGCATTAGGCTTGGACTATGATGCGCTCAACGAACTGCCAAACATTTTCATCAGGCTAACATTTTTCATCAGGCTCGATGATTGGCTATATCGGCATCTCATCTGTTACCCCATAATACACACCAGGCCGACTAGTTTCGAAAAATTCTGCTAGTGGTTCAAAAGCAAAAGAAGGTGTGTATCTCGCCAGTGATTGCGGAAATAAGGAAGCTAGAAAAATTTTCAAATTTTAGGCACGTTTACTGTCCAAGTCCTTGGACTAAGAGAAGCCCTTCGGTATGCAGATAACCAACACGATGACACCGCTGTTGTCACAGGTTCTCGAAATGCTATATAATTAATAGTTTATTAAAATTGTAACTCCAACACTAACCGCCATACATTGTGCATACTTGAACTTCTCCACAGACATGTAAGTACCTCACAGAATGAACTAGTAGAGCAAATGAAGAAACAAACTGAGACAGAAGGTAACTGAATAAAACTTCACAAGCCAAGATCGCTAGAAAAGCATTTTATTGGATGACTGGTTTCGACAGATCTATGAGATACAAGATTTCCCCTACCACAAAAACTTAATTATTGAATTTGTGTTCATCTCGAAGAAGCTGATCTTTCAGGAATGGGAAGAAATATAGCAGTCTTTCCAGCTGACAACACAGTAATAAAGTTGTATACAATTAAATGTCCTGCTTCTCTCACACAAGATTATCTAAACCCCATACAAACTGGACTCAATACATTTGTACAGGATCAAAAGATTCGCGTATCTGTTCTGCCAGTCACATCCATAAGAAATTGCGGAACTCAGTCATGTCAAGTATTATACACAGCATTATCTGAAGCAGGAATAACTCTCTAACGAATGTTGCTACATTATTCAAGTACCTACGCACATTGCACCACGACATCTTGGACAGAGTGTTGAAAGAAGCGGATAGCTAATTCTAAACTATTCATGTGAGGACTAAGAAAGGGAATCTTCTGAGATGTCTGCAGTTTATACACCTCCTCGACGTATCGCACTCGAGTATGAAAGCTTCACAGAGATGATACCCTTCGTTACTAAATAAACCTGACTATGTAGCCTAATGTCAACGACCTTGCCACAGTGGAGCATCGGATCCCCTCAGATCACTGAAGTTAAGCGTTGTTAGCCTTGGCTAGCACTTGGGTGGATGAACATTCGGTCTACCGAGAGCTGTTAGCAAGTGGCATCCACTCAACTCTTGTGAGGCAAACTGACGAGCTACACTATGTGATCAAAAGTATCCAGACACCCCCAGGAACATACGTTTTTCATATTGAGTGCATTGTGCTGCCACCTACTGCCAGGTACTCCATAGTATTGGGACAAGGCGCTTTCTGCCCCAAAGTACCGTTATCCAAGATGGCGGCGATGACGTCATCAACTGACGACAGTTGATGACGTAATCCAAGATGGCAGCCATGACGTCAGTTGATGATATCATCCAAGATGGCGGCCGTGATGTCAGTTGATAATATCATCCAAGATGGCAGCTGTGACGTTAGCTGAAGACATCACCAAAAATGGCAGCCATGATGTCAGCTGATGATGCAAATACCGTTATCCAAGATGGCGGGAAAGTGCCACACCACCCTGCCACACACCCCTGCCATGCCCTCCCTGGGGGAGGGGGGGTTCAAATTCCATCAGGACAAATGCAACCTCTACTAACCTAAGAAATAGCTGGAAAGGTCCCTTGGGTTACCTCCACTAACCTAAGTCATGAGACCACCACCTCCTCCTAGGGATTGATGGGAAAAGGACTCGGCCTGTGCTGGACATAAGTCTTTATTATTTTACATGCATCAGTCTTTACTTAAACAATTAGAGGCAGTACCAGCACCAGAGAGCACTGTCGTCCATTTTGTGACACAGCCCAAGATAGTGGGGGAAAATGGTTGGAAACAGTGTGGTCACCACGAGGCCAGGACATAATACACAGTACTCTCCCCACAGGGCACTGTCGTCTGTCCCGTGACATAATGCAAGATGACTGTCTGGAGGGGGGAATAACAGCCTGCGCTGGGCTGCTGGAGATAGTAAGGAATGAGCGTACTTTATTTATTTTGGAACAATTTATTTAGGGATGGATTTTGAGAGATAGTATATTTATCACACTGATACAAAACGCACTCTCTGACATGCTTGAGGTCACGCCAAACATCCCACAGACCTGTAAACTACTCCTAAATAACGCTCTGCAGACAGCTCCTAAATTACCAAAATAATTTCAGTACACACATGCAAACTGCTTCTAAATAATGCAGTACACTGTTGTGCAGACATGAAATCAACTCGTAAACTGTCCAAATAATGCATAGCACAGTCTGCAGACCCACTCGCAAAATAATGCAACAGAAAAGCGCAGACACCGCCAGCTGCCCTCTGTCCATTGGACTGTACAGGAGGGTATCACACACACTCCCAGAAGTTGGGTACACCGGCATCCCCCGTGAATTGATGCACACGTGCCCATTCACATCCCGCAAGCATGAGGTGGTGACATCCCTTTCATACTTGGTACCTTAGTAATTCCTCTCAAAATACATGTTAAACTAGACACGACTGCTGACGTGAGTGGACGGGAGTGAAAACCCATTTGCAGAGCGCTTCGATGTCGCACGCAAGCCAGCATGACGCACCACTCTCAGTAGGCAGCCAATGGCATATGAAAGTTCTTCAATACTGACTTTATATGTCTATCTAAATGAGCGCCAAGTCATCCTCTGGACCATGCGAGCACGTGTTTACCATTGCTGATGCTATACCTATGGATACCGATGTCACAGACTGCACTATAGAAATGTGTTCCAGAATAGCACAGGCTGCTTTCTCCCTAGCGATCCTAATGAACATACGAGCTGCATCCTGCCGTGTGTACCAAACCCAGTGTGACTGACACCTCGCCATGAAACGTCAGTGTAGTGACTCACCATCTAAAAGGTTGTCAATGTTATTCTGACATCACATGGCTATGTAAAATAAGAGACAAGTCGACCACTCGGAAATTGTATAGTGTCCCAGAAATAGTTACACTCGCTTTCTTAACGTCTCAGCTTATGTGCATGGAAATTCTTGCCCTAAAAGAACCTGTTTACGAAAATAGCTCAGAATAACCTCGAATGCATTCCTCCTGATGGTCCTAACTTGGCACCCTGTCCATCATGTGTTACCACTCCTGCTTTCAACATATGCAAACGTTCTCACCGCTATGTAGAGACTCCTATATTCTAGTACAAAGGATGTCGTGAATGAATTGAGCATTGTAAATGGCTCTTATCGAATTTACCCTCCGAATTACTAATGCAGCAGGTGTGGAAGCACCCTCCGCCTTTTCTTTGTTTCTCCATACGAGACTTTCAGCTGCAAAAAAATCTATTTTACACATATCGCCATATTGCACCAACAATTAAACACTGCAAAGTGTCCCTACATTCTGTCAAATACGGAAAGACTCTTACCCAATCACACTGCTCTCCCACTGAGGACAGGATCTTGAATATTTGAGCGTGAAACCGATCTCCAACCGAGCAATATATCATTGTGTACCATGTCGATGTAGTAAACAGACATTTCCTATCCTGTGCCATACATAATCATCCCTTTTACATCATTCATACATATACTGCTAAGACAGACTGCAACATATATATACTCCTTGCAGCACTAGATATTTCCTTGCTGTGGTACCGATAGCTAAGATGCCACAACATAAGTGCACTCTCGTAGGTTGGCACTATGAGAGCGGACGAAAAACGCAGACCACAGCGCCCTCTAGCCGACACTGTGGATATCGACGAGCACCGCTCCACATTCAGCCAGGCCGACCGGAGTGGCCGTGCAGTTTTAGGCGCTACAGTCTGGAACCGAGCGACCGCTATGGTCGCAGGTTCGAATCTTGCCTCGGGCATGGATGTGTGTGATGTCCTTAGGTTAGTTAGGTTTAATTAGTTCTAAGTTCTAGGTGACTGATGACCTCAGAAGTTAAGTCGCATAGTGCTCAGAGCTATTTGAACCATTTGAACATTCAGCCATTTGATCAGGAGTAGACGACCAAGCAATATTGTTTCTATTTCATAGTGGGCGAGCCACTACAGATTTTGCCTTATAACTTCCAGTAGCTGTTAGCTTTGATAGCTGTACACTTCGCATCTATGTGTTCATCTCAGCCAAAGTTAAGTAACCATTTATGTACTCATATTGTTGCATATAGTAAACTTGTAAAATCTGCAGGCAGTACTGAAGTACTAAACCTTTTCCTGCTCCTACTCGCACCCTTCACTCTCAGCCTATTTTGCAGAAGTAGTTCACAGGAGCAGATCAACGCGCCACCTATCCAGGCAGGATACAAAAAAGTGACGACGAGGCACACTTCGCAGCACACAACATACCAGGTACAGAGCGGCTTGCCTTTTTCATTGCCAACGCTGGTGTTGTGTTATACCATGTGCTCGTGAAATTGTTTCCCACCACCTGCCATGAAACTAAAACTTACGACAAAGTGATTGATGCTTTGAACTCCTACCTCCGTGACAGTGTAAATGTGGTAGCTGCATGCTACAAATTCTTTTGCCTCCGGCATGGCCCTACTCAGTCCAATAAATCTTGGTTAGCGTACCTTCAGGGACTAACTTCTGATTGTGACTTTAATTGCTCATGTGGACACTCATATAATGATTAGAGGTGCTATTGCGCAGAATGTGGCAGATCACCGCATCCGCGAGCGATTCCTAAAATTTAAAAACTCATCTTTTCAGGAAGTGTGAACGTCTGGGTGCTATTCTGTCATTCTGCGCAACAGATTAATCTGAGATGTACCCTTTACCGTGTGGTTCCTGCAAGATGCAATTTCCACCCCCACAGTACTACAGAAGTCAGACAGATGCTCCTAATGATCTAAAGAGAAATGCCTCAAAAACTTTCAGCAATAAATATCTTCTGGAGTCGTCTGCTGTAAGGAAATGACACAAAAATTCACAAAATTTCTTACGTAACTAGTGGGATACTTGGGTACTGGAGTAGTGCTAGTTAGTGTAAGAAAAACATGAAACTAACGAAAATTATTATTTATTTCGCAAAAATTCTGAGAAATCACAATGGCACTTTTAGTTATGAATTGAACAAGTTATATCCTGGTTCTTTTCTGAATGTGAAGTTACCTCTCAAGGACAGGATTGGCTAATGAAATTTCTATACATTGTTTAAGATTGTTATTGACTTGACAAAATGGCTCAGAGCCGCACCTACTCAACTTGGATAATTATCCGTTAGAATGTCGTAAGATACGGTCGAGGCTGTCGCGTGCGAAATGCAGTGAAGGATAGTGTTGTGGAGGAAATATGGGGCTCGCAATAACTGTAGCGCACAATACCACAAGCTGTGATGACTGCTGTCTCCGCCGCTCGCTGCTGACAAATAAGATAACTCTCGTTGTATCTGGATTGACTTTCGCCAATCAAACTCTCCCTACGCCTTGATGAAGTCAAGGACTCCTATTCGCCCCTAGTCTAACTATTGGCATGGTACATTGGTCAGATAACCAGTCCACCATGATGCCACTCAAAAATTCGCTCGCAGGCGTTTAACTATAACTCTGTCCGTTCACACCGCACAATAAAGGTGGCGGCCAACACAGTGTACAACACTTAATCGCAAGGACTCAGTATAGAGTCGCACTTCGATTCGCTCTCAACAGAGGTGCTCTCCCAGTGAAGTACTGAGGAGAGACTTGTTCCTCATTCTTTGAGTACACGTACGAGCGCGCACACTCTCGTTACATGTTCTCGCTCCAAGAGCGACAACGGAACGGCCCCTCTGCATGGCAGACGTGAAGGGGTATATCTTTCGGTCTATTCCATTACTCCTTCAGCTCAAGGCGTCGGAAATATCGTCTGCCAATCAGCATTGCTCTTCTAAAATGGGAGGATGATGTTTCGTTTAAGGCGACCAATCCGGAAATCTGTAGCATCGGCGTTTGGCGTTTGCTGTCTCCCTGTGAAAATCTCTGAAACTGCATGCTATGTGTGAAGAATGCGTAGGTTGGCCACTCCCACACAATGTAGCGGAATTTGCTTTTAAGCCGAACACGGGATCGTTCCCCCTTTCACTCGGGCAAACGCTGTCTGCTCCACAGGCCCCTACCGGCCGACGTAGATAGCTCCCTGTGAAAACCTCTGAAGGGACCAGCGTCCTGGTGTGCGGTGTTTTCCTCTCCTGAACTAAAAGCTCCTGTGACCGTCGTATCTGGAATGTGTGTGTGTATGCCAGCCTTGAGTATTTCAACCATGGTGTGCTTACTTGTTATTTGCATATCGTTTACATGAATTCATACAACATTGACTTTATCTTATAGAGTTTGGGTTCGAATGAAGCGTCTTGATGTGTGGAATATGATTGTGAGGGCGGAATATGTAAGCAATGAAGGTCTGGAGACCACGACGTCTTACAGAAGAAGTGGACTTGCTAGACAGACAAGATACATTACATATAGATACATTAGATATAGCTACTTCCGCGTTCGACGTGACCCTGGGTGTGTGTACTGTTAGCGTGCCCTCCCACTCTGTCCCGGTACAGCGAGCCACACCGCGCCGCTCGCACGCAAGAAAACAAGTTTCCAACCAGGCACCCACTAAGAAACCGAAATCATGTCCGAACTGCTTTTGTGCCCACCCACGGGGAAAAAGAAACATAAACTTGTAAAATCTACAGGCAGTAACGAAGTACTTCACCTTTCCCCGCTCCTACTCGCACGCTTTGTAAGTAGGCTGTTTACGTTTTTTATGTTGGTAACGCCACGTAGCGCTCTCTATGAAAATCACTGGCTGTGCTGTGACTGTTTTTGATTTTGTTCCATTGCGTCTAACTTTTGAAGATTTTGTCCCATTTGTTTCTCATTTTGTTCAAGCGTTGTGTCTAACTTTTGTAGCCTTTGGCCCATTTGTTGCATTAACTGTAATAACAATGCACTGGTATCTGAAACGTGTTCCTCAGTACTAATCGGCGGTCCATTTGAACCGACAATATTCGCATTTTGACAAGCAGAAAATGTGTCTTGACTTATTTGAGAAAACGGTGAGGACGCAAAACCTGAATCTACAGTATTTGCAAGATTGTGTCCTGTTATTTCGGATTCCTGAGGCGAGCTGTTGCCGGCCGATCGATCGATAATGCTTCCCTGTTCACTAATTGTTTCACTGTCTACACCATTATTTGCAGCCCGCTCCATTTCCCTATGCACAATTACCAAATTACTACTTTGAACATTAGTTAATTCATTACTCGGTGGCGTTAACACACTACTCTCGTCTTCACTGTCATTTCTCAGTTTACTTTGGAGCCTAGTATTACGTTTTCCACACGCCATTATTGTCACAATATTTCACAAGATAACGCAGAAAAGCACAATTTGAAGAGCAAAATAAGAAAACACATTAACATAGCACTGAAAATAATATCTAGTTAATTGCAAGCGCAGCTGCGAAATACTTGGTGCAAATCTACATGCATGCCACAACTGTTTTGCTGTACAACAACGAAAAACTACAACTACAAAGGAAATTCTCTCTATAATTACGCGCTAGCAATAAACAATAGCTACACTCATTACACAAACTACAAGAAAAAATCAGAAGATTCCAGTGAGGTATCCTCGGCTAAGGGTCGACATATGAAACGTCCCCTTAGAAAAATTTATGAATTACTGTGCTGCTAAACCCCTTACGTTATTTGATTTTCAAACAGCTGAACAAAACTGAACGTACTCAGACATTTCTCTCTTTACTTATTCTGATCATCACTAAACTGACACAAAATATTTTTAGCGCAACGCAATCTGACTTTCAATAATCCCTACAAAAGAATGGCCCTGACTACCATTAACCAATACCTTTCACAAATCACTTACCTCACAAAAATCTTCATTACTCGAACTACTGCAATACAGCGAGCGCCAATACTGCCAGCTAAATAAAAGATTATAACTACTGAAGTCACTAACTACTGATAGGCATAGTTAGCAAATGAAAGATTTTGATAAAGAACAAACAATGTATTTACCTTAATAGTGTTCAAAAGTCATAATATATATATGACTGGATGTCATGAGCTGATATATATATCAGTTCATGACATCCAGTCATATATATATATATATATATATATATATATATATATATATATATATATATATATATATCAGTTCATGACATCCAGTCTTACAAATTTACTGTCTCTGATGGACACACGTCCAGATCATCCGCTCTCAAAACTCCGCCATCTCTCTCCCCACATCCACCACTGCTGGCGGCTCACTTCCAACTGCGCAACGCTACGCGCTGTTAACAGCCAACTGCCCAACACTACAATAGCAAACAACAATGCAAATCAGCCACAGACTGCACACAGCACAGCCAGTGATTTTCATACAGAGCGCTACGTGGCGTTACCAACATAAAAAACCTAAACAGCCTACTTACAGCTTCACTCTCAGCCTATTTTGGAGAAGCAGTTCACAGGAGCAGATCCACGCGCCGCCTATCCAGGCGGGATACAAAACGTGCGAGGTCGGCGGTCGTCCACCCCTGACGGGTGACCACACCACCCTCAGCGACCGAAGTCCCTCTCAGAACTGTTCTACAAATTTGGGCTCGTTTCCCCTCGGCACAAATGCGTAACTGTTTCTGGTCCGGACCTGCATGCTTGCTCGCTTTTCTGTACCCATCTCCAGACTCAGGGATTACAAGAACCCATGTATTCTCGCATGATTTGCCAAAGTATTATACCATTTTCGCGGCACATCTCGATATCGAGCACACTGCAGCATCTTACTGATAGCTCGCGCTACATGACTGTCAAGATTATAGACTGGAAATTATTTCTCTACAAACCCCAAATTTTAGCGAGGTGGATCGTGCTCTAGACCACTGAGCAATCGGAAACTTGTCCCGTTAGCAAAGGCCTTTACACGAGAACTCGAAACAAACAGCACTCCGTCTTCAGGCCACGAGTGGTCTACCGAGACCATCCGACCCCCGTGTCATCCTCAGTGGAGGATGCACATATTAGGGGCGTGGGGTGAACACAGCGCTCTCCCGGTCGTTATGATGGTATTCTTGACCGAAGCCGCTACTATTCGGTCGAGTAGCTCCTCAATTGGCATCACGAGGCTGAGTGCACCCCGAAAAATGGCAACAGCGCATGGCGGCCTGGATGGTCACCCATCCAAGTACCGACCACGCCCGACAGCGCTTAACTTCGGTGATCTCACGGGAACCGGTGTAGCCACTGTGGCAAGGCCGTCGAAACAAATAGAGGAAAAGCATATTTCCAGTCGCGAATATTGATGTCGGTGATGTAACAGATTCCAAATCATCACTATAATTTACAAAGACAGCTAAGGTGTATCTCATGTCTACAGAACCGGCAAACGTGTCTTTCACCTGATAGATCCACACACCACATTCGATGTTCCCTCAACTAAATGAAGGCGCGAACTTTTCAAAATGGCTCTGAGCACTATGGGACTCAACTGCTGAGGTCATTAGTCCCCTAGAACTTAGAACTAGTTAAACCTAACTAACCTAAGGACATCACAAACATCCATGCCCGAAGCAGGATTCGAACCTGCGACCGTAGCGGTCTTGCGGTTCCAGACTGCAACGCCTTTAACCGCACGGCCACTTCGGCCGGCACGCGAACTTTTCACCTGCTAGATGCACACACCACAATCCACGTTCCCTCAACTAAATAAAGGTACGAAATGTGCAGAAGCAGTCAACTGAACAATCTACATCTACATCTACATCTACATCTATACTCCGCGAGCCACCTTACGGTGTGTGGCGGAGGGTACTTATTGTACCACTATCTGATCCCCCCTTCCCTGTTCCATTCACGAATTGTGCGTGGGAAGAACGACTGCTTGTAAGTCTCCGTGTTTGCTCTAATTTCTCGGATCTTTTCGTTGTGATCATTACGCGAGATATATGTGGGCGGTAGTAATATGTTGCCCATCTCTTCCCGGAATGTGCTCTCTCGTAATTTCGATAATAAACCTCTCCGTATTGCGTAACGCCTTTCTTGAAGTGTCCGCCACTGGAGCTTGTTCAGCATCTCCGTAACGCTCTCGCGCTGACTAAATGTCCCCATGACGAATCGCGCTGCTTTTCGCTGGATCATGTCTATCTCTTCTATTAATCCAACCTGGTAAGGGTCCCATACTGATGAGCAATACTCAAGAATCGGACGAACAAGCGTTTTGTAAGCTACTTCTTTCGTCGATGAGTCACATTTTCTTAGAATTCTTCCTATGAATCTCAACCTGGCGCCTGCTTTTCCCACTATTTGTTTTATGTGATCATTCCACTTCAGATCGCTCCGGATAGTAACTCCTAAGTATTTTACGGTCGTTACCGCTTCCAATGATTTACCACCTATGGCATAATCGTACTGGAATGGATTTCTGCCCCTATGTATGCGCATTATATTACATTTATCTACGTTTAGGGAAAGCTGCCAGCTGTCGCACCATGCATTAATCCTCTGCAGGTCCTCCTGGAGTACGTACGAGTCTTCTGATGTTGCTACTTTCTTGTAGACAACCGTGTCATCTGCAAATAGCCTCACGGAGCTACCGATGTTGTCATCTAAGTCATTTATGTATATTGTAAACAATAAAGGTCCTATCACGCTTCCCTGCGGTACTCCCGAAATTACCTCTACATCTGCAGATTTTGAACCGTTAAGAATGACATGTTGTGTTCTTTCTTCTAGGAAATCCTGAATCCAATCACAAACCTGGTCCGATATTCCGTAAGCTCGTATTTTTTTCACTAAACGTAAATGCGGAACCGTATCAAATGCCTTCCTGAAGTCCAGGGAGGGAATAACGGTCCAGCGCAAACACACAGCCCTATTCAATCTTCTCAAATTTCCACGCGCCCAGGAAAGCTGCCCAACACATACTAAGTATTAGTTCACTGACGACACAGTTAACTCAGCTACATTCCTGCATTCCAACAGAATTTTGTAATCGGACGGCTCCTGCTGTTAACGGAAAACGTGAATCAGGCCCACCACAGACCACGCATAGATAGAATCATCATCCTAAGAAATCGGTCACATATATATTTTATCCCTGTACTTACAACTAAATGTTACGATTGCGGTCTCAATTGGACAACATTCGACAATGAGCAAAGTATGAGAAATAGACCCTGCTGACGGCTGCGCCTCTGGAAATAGAAATATCAGTACCATTCTTATGACTTGACATACTCTTCCCTTTGCTATCACAGTACTCAATGTCCAATCCATACCATCCTTACGAATGGACATAGTCATTTCCTTTGCACATGTCGGAACACAAACACATACTTTATAAGTCTGATGCTCAAGGCGAACCTATCACACACCCCCTACTACTAAGTGTAATAGTTCGTCATAACTGATCGCCAGCGATACAAAATAATACTGACCGAAAATCAACGATGGATGGACATGTCTCATAAGTTTTTCATGCGAGTACTACCACTGTGCCTTAGAAAGAGATGTTTAATCATCTTACAGCAGGGAACCTCCACCTTGCTGCACTCGCTGGACAGTGTGTCTAAGGCATTCAGCCTGACCAGGTTGCCTCCAAACACGTCTCTGGCGACTGTCCGGTTGAAGGCACATGCGACACTCATCGGTGAAGAGAATGTGGTGCCGTTCAGCATGTTGTTGGGCCATCTGTACCGCGCTGCATGGTGTCGTGATTGCAAAGATGGACCTCGCTATGGACGTCGGGAGTGAAGTTGCGCACCATGCAGCCTATTACGCACAGTTTGAGTTGTAACACGACGTCCTGTGGCTGCACGAAAAGCATTATTCAAAATGGTGGCGTTGCTGTCATGTTTCCTCCGAGCCATAATCCGTAGGTAGCGGTCATCCACTGCAATAGTAGCCCTTGGGCGGCCTGAGCGAGGCATGTCATCGATAGTTCCTGTCTCTCTGTATCTCCTCCATTTCCAAACAACATCGCTTTGGTTCACTCTGAGACGCCTGGACACTTCCCTTGTTGAGAGGCGTTCCTGGCACAAAGTAACAATGCGATCGAACCGCGGTATGGATCGTCCAGGCTTGGTTGACCTACAGACAACACGAGCCGTGTACCTCCTTCCTGGTGGAATGACTGGAACAGATCGGCTGCAGGATTCCCTCCGTCTAATAGGCGATGCTCATGCACGATTGTTTACATCTCTGGGCGAGTTTAGTGACATCTCTGAACAGTCAAAGGGACTGTATCTGTGATATCCACAGTCAACGTTTGTCTTCAGGAGTTATGGGAACCGGGGTGATGCAAAACTTTTTTTGATGTGTGTGTGTAAGCGGAGCAGACACGGACAGGGCATCACTCTAGCAAAGATATGGCCTGCAAATGGGGAAATCGTGTGATAAGCGAATTTGACAAAGGGCAGATTATTTTTAGGTAGAGCTTGTGAACGAATATCTCGAACATGGCAAAGTTGGTCGAATGTTCACGTGCTACTGTAATGAGCATCCACGGAAAGAGGAAGAAGGACAGTCAAACTACCACTTGGTGCTAAATGGTTGGATGTTCACGATTCTTCACACAACATGGGGTTCGGAGGCTTGTCTGCTTTATAAAATAGGACAAATGGTGATCTGTGGCATCTCTGTTGGAGAGCACAATGTTGGTGCACACACTAGTGTTTCAGAGCATACCGTTCATCATAAATTGTTGAACATGGGGTTCAACAGCAGATCATCCCTACGTGTTCACACGTTGACCCAACAACATCGTCAACTACGATTGCAGTGGGCACGGGACCATCGAGATTCGACCGTCGATTAATGCAAACGTGTCGACTCTTCCGGTGGATCACATTTTCGCTGTACTAGGTCGATGGTGGTCTCCACAAACGCTGTCATCAAAGTGAATGGCGGCTCGAAACGTGCTGCGCGCCATGGACGTAGGCTGATGGGAACGGTATTACGCTATGGGAGGCATTTTCCTCCACTAAAATGCTGCCTGTGGTAGAAAATGAAGCTGACAGCTGCGAACCACTTGTATCTTTCATGCTTGATGTCTTCCCCGTCAAAAATAGTTCAAATGGCTCTGAGGACTATGGGACTTAACATCTCAGGTCATCAGTCCCCTAGAACTTAGAACTATTTAAACCTAACTAACCTAAGTACATCACACACATCCATGCCCGAGGCAGGAATCGAACCTGCGACCGTAGCGGTCGCGCGGTTCCAGACTGAAGCGCCCAGAACCGCTCGGCCACTGGGGCCGGCTCTTCCCCGTCGGCGGTGTCATCTTTCAACAGTTCAACTGTCCGTGTGTTTGAGCAGGAACCGTGCTGCCGTGGTTTATGTTGAGTCTCGCGAAAAAATTCGCCTGATGTGAATCCTATGAAACCCATCTGTGTCGCTATCAGGAGCCATCACCTCAAACACAAATCAGCAGCTTGTTATTTACGAGAAAATCATGACCTGCTAGTAGATATCTAGTGCCACACACCTCCACAAACCAGCCAACAAACTGTCGGATTCCTGAATGAGATTTTCACTCTGCAGCGGAGTGTGTTTCATGTCGGATTCCTGGTACGCACAATCAGTCAAATATTTCGTTCCAAAGACGGAAAACGAGCTATTAAGCTGCAGTTTCTTTTCCTTCCTGTAAAACAGTAATATCACTGAACGTGTCTCATACATATCTGCTGCTCCAGTATAATAATGTACTATGGCTACATATTAAATTTTTTTGTTGTGTCTATATCAGTAGTGTTCGTAAATTTTTGGTTGTGTCCGACTAGGTGCAACTAAATGAACGCTATTTTCGTTCTATCAGCAGCGTTTCGCCTTAATTTCTTGAGGAAGCATCTGTGGCCTGAAATTCTCATTTAAATGTAGAACATTTAATTTACGTATTGTCCGCTCTAGGTAAAAGCCAGAGGCACTTCTGGTCCCGGGACTTGGTTTCTCGTACAATGTGTCTCATTACTGACAGCATATGTGGAAGTCTTTCATAAATTTGTCTGAGCTATCTTTTCTTTTGCGACTAGCTACGAACCATAGGCAAAAAATTGAAATGGATAAAAATGGCTCTGAGCGCTATGGGACTTAACTGCTGAGGTCATCAGTCCCCTTGAACTTAGAACTAATTAAACCTAACTAACCTAAGGACATCACACTTATCCATGCCCGAGGCAGGATTCGAACCTGCGACCATTGCGGTCGCGCGGTTCCAGACTGAAGCGCCTAGAGCCGCTCGGCCACCTCCGCCGGCACTGAAATGGATACTACACACTGTAAGGAGCATGTCAGAAGTCTTCATTACATAAAACAATATATCCAACTTAGGTCTATTCTTTTTGCGTTGTGTAAGCACCCATATATCGATAGTAAACGGGAGCGTGATTCTAAGCATTCTTGTGAGACGAGGTCTGTCTGCGAGAGTGGAAGAGCAGTGTCGGTCGAGAGCTGGGAAACGGAAGACATGTCACACTGCCCTCACGTCGGTGATGGCAGATCTTACCACACTTACAAAACCTGATTTCATTTATATAGCCAGGAGAGGTTTAGATGGCTTAGCTACGCTTGAAGATGGAATTCAAGGTAAAATACACAATCTTAGTGCAAAAGCAATTGCAGGGTTAGGCTCGTGATCGTTAATTAATGAAATCCCTTCTCAAAAGTTATTTAGTAGTTAACAGGACCCGAACAAACTTCCTTTATTAAATTCATTCTTAATAACAATAAACTTTAGCCGCTGCTGCGAATTGCTGTAAACCACATGGGAAAAGGCAGTCATCTAAAGAGGTAAGTGCAAAACTTAGGGCCAAAACAGAGGCACTGACACACCTCAACATGTCATGTACTAGAGTCCAGTAAATTCCGTTGCACAAGTCAGATTCTGTATCACTTGTAAATTCTTATTCCAAAACGCGTTCAGATAGCTTATCCAAATGTTAGATTTAAGTTTTTCATGTAACCATCTGTTGTGGGCTTAAATAACAGTGAAACTGACACTCATATAACGCGCACACAGTGTTTTGCAGGTTAGATTCCGTTTACTGATAGCTCAGGTTGCTTATCGAGTCCAGTTTCACAGACGAACGTAGGCAGCAATATTGGCTGTAGGTAACTTATAGATATTGGTTGCACATAGTTACATTTAGCCGCTGCTGCTGCGGAATTGGTTGTACGTTACGGAAATTGATTGTATATACGAGGCCTGTTCAGAAAGTAAGCTCCGATTGATTGCCAAATTGAAACCACAGTGAACATCAGAAATGTTTTACTTGTAACAATTAGCTACACCTTTCAGCTACTTCTCTACGTAGTCGCCGTTCTGACTTAGACTTTTGTCATAGCGTTGTACCAACTTTTCAATAGCCTCATCATAGAAGGCAGCCGCCAGTGCTTTCCGCCAATTCTCCACGCTGGCCTACACCTCGTTGTCTGTGTCAAAATGTTGTCTTCAAAGACAGCGGTTCATGTGACCAGAG
Source organism: Schistocerca serialis cubense (assembly GCF_023864345.2). NCBI lineage: Eukaryota > Metazoa > Arthropoda > Insecta > Orthoptera > Acrididae > Schistocerca > Schistocerca serialis. Next base: position 226,153,498 of record NC_064647.1, on the reverse strand, counting down.
ATGAAACTCAGGGGGAGACAATTGCGGACTGTATTGTGGGTAATCTAACATTTCCATTTGAAAACGATGCAGGAGCATCTTCATTGCCCCTGCAGAATGCGGCTGAGAATTGTCGTGAAGACGAAACAGCACGACAGTTATGTAATGTTAGCTGCATAGCTTCAGGCGAAATTTCTCACCAGGCCCTCGTACTTGGCGGCAGACACTATTTTCTAGACATCTTTACGCACTCACTGCGAGCTCAGAAATGAGAAGAGCGACGTGATGCTAACTGGGGTTATACTAGAGACATTACCCAACACATCGGTGCAAAGCTTTATCGGATTTTCATAGTCGTTTCCATTTCGCGACCGATCGGAGCTTACTTTCTGAATGCCCCTCGTATGTTACATATGGCTAACTCTGTTGCTAGACAACACCATTGGAAATCATAAAAACGCAATCAGATCTTGTTACTAATTACATATGTACTTTGTTTTTCAGCAATAACTGTTTATTATTGTCCATCTATGTTAATTATAAGAATTATGTGTGACATATTTCACAGACGAACATAGGCCATATTGGCCGTAGCTAAGTTACATATCCATATTTTTTCCATATACGTTAGCTTTACCCGCTGTTGCCGCGGAATGGTTGCATATACGTTACTACACATACAAACACACGTGCGCGGGCTCTCTCACACACACAATATAATGTACAGCTGACAACAGCATTCAAAACAGCCATAGTATGGCTCTGAGCACTATGGGACTTAACTTCTGAGGTCATCAGTCCCCTAGAACTTAGAACTAATTAAACCCAACTAACCGAAGGACATCACACACACCCATGCCCGAGGCAGGATTCGAACCTGCGACCGTAGCGATCGCGCGGTTCCAGACTGAAGCGCCTAGAACCGCTCGGCCACTCCGGCCGGCAAACAACCATAGTAGCATGGTGGAAATGTGTGTAACAGTTTGAACGCTGTACTGTGAGATTTTTTAAGCGGCCCCTAGATAGTCAATAATATTCTACATCTACATCTACATGGATACTCCGAAAATCACATTTAAGTGCCTGGCATAGGGTCCATCGAACCACCTTCACAATTCTCTTTCCATATGAGCTTTTATATCCTTTATTTTATCATGGTGGTCGTTTCTTCCTATGTAGGTCGGTGTCAACAAAATATTTTCGATTCGGAGGAGAAAGTTGGTGATTGGAATTTCGTGAGAAGATTCCGTCGCAACGAAAAATGCTTTTCTTTTAATGATGTCCAGCCCAAATCTTGGTATCATTTCAGTGACACTCTCTCCTATATTTCGCGATGATACAAAACGTTCTGCCGTTCCTTCAACTTTTTCGATGTCCTCCGTCAGTCCTATCTAGTAAGGATCCCACACCGCGCAGCATTATTCTAAAAGAGGGCGGACAAGGGTAATGTAGGCAGTCTCTATAGTAGATCTGTTACATTTTCTAAGTATCGAGCCAATAAAACGAAGTCTTTGGTTAGCCAACCCCACAACAATTTCTGTGTGTTCCTTCCGATTTAAGTTGTTCGTAATTGTAATTTCTAGGTATTTAGTTGAATTTACGGCTTTTGGGTTTGACTGGTTTATCGTGTCACCGAAGGTTAACGAATTCCTTTTAGCACTCATGTGGATGACCTCATACTTTTCGTTATTTAGGGTCAACTGCCAATTTTCGCACCACTCACATATATTTTCTAAATCGTTTTGCAATTTGTTTTGATCTTCTGATGACTTTATTAGTCGATAAACGACAGCGTCATCTGCAAACAACGGAAGACGGCTGCTCAGATTGTCTCCCAAATCGTTTATATAGATCAGGAACAGCAAATAACACTACCTTGGGGAACGCCAGAAATCATTTCTGTTTTACTCGATGCCTTTCCGTCAGTTACTACGAACTGTGTCCTCTCTGACAGGAAGTCACAAATCCAGTCACATAACTGAGACTATATTGCATAAGCACACAATTTCACTGCAAGCCGCTTGTGTAGTACAGTGTCAAAAGCCTTCCGGAAATCCAGAAATACGGAATCGATCTGAAATCCCTTGTCAGTAGCACTCAACACATCATGCAAATAAAGAGCTAGTTGTGTTTCACAAGAACGATATTTTTAAACCCATGTTGACTGCGTGTCAATAGACGGTTTTCTTCGACGCAGTTCATAATGTTCGAACACTATTTATGTTCTAGAATCCTGCTGTATATCGACGTTAATGATATGGGCCTGCAATTTAGTGGATTACTCCTACTACCTCTCTTGAATATTGGTGTGAGCTGTACAACTTTCCAGTCTTTGGGTACGGATCTTTCGTCGAGCGAACGGTTCTATATGATTGTTAAGTATGGAGCTAATGCATTAGCATACTCTGAAAGGAACCTAATTGGTATACAATCATGACCAGAAGACCTGATTTTATTAAGTGATTTAAGTAGTTTCACTACTCCGAGGGTATTTACTTCTACGTTACTCATGATGGCAGCTGTTCTTGATTCGAATTCTGGAATATTTACTTCGTCTTCTTTTGTGTAGACATTTCGGAAGGCTGTGTTTAGTAACTCTGCTTTGGCGGCACTGTCTTCGATAGCATCTCGATTGCTATCGCGCAGAGAAGGCATTGATTGTTTCTTGCTGCTAACATACTTCGCATACGACCAGAATCTCTTTGGATTTTCTGTCAGATTTCGAGTTAAAGTTTCGTCGTGGAAACTGTTATAAGTATCTCGCATTGAAGTCCGCGCTAAATTTCGAGCATCTGAAAAAGATCGCCAATCTTGGGGATTTTGCGTCTGTTTAAATTTAGCTTGTTGTTTCTGCAACAGTGTTCTGACCCGTTTTGAGTACCAAGGAGGATCAGCTCCGTCGTTTGTTAATTTATTTTGTATAAATCTCTCAATTGCTGCCGATACGGTTTCTTTGAATTTAAGCTACACCTGGCCTGCACTTATTAACTTGGAAGGAGTGAAGATTGTCTCTCAGGAAGGCGTCAAGTGAATTTACATCTGTTGTTTTGAATAGGTATATTTTTCGTTTATTTTTGGAGGATTTGTGAGTTACAATATTCAATATCGCTACGTCAACCCTGTGTTCACTAATCCCTGTATCCGTTTTGATGCTCGTTATTAACTCAGGATTATCTGCTGCTAAGAGGTCGTGTGTTTTCACAACCGTTTACTATTCGCGTGGGCTCATGAACTAACTGCTCGAAATAATTTTCAGAGAATGCATTTAGCACAATTTCGGGTGATGTTTTAAGCCTACTCCGGTATTAAACATGTATTTTCGCCAACATATCTAGGGTAAAATAAAGTCTCCACCAACTATAATCGTATGAGTCGGGTACGTGTTTGAAATCAAACTCAAGTTTTCTTTAAACTTTTCAGCAACTGTATCATCTGAATTGGGATGTCGGTAAAAGGATCCAATTATTATTTTATTCTGGTTGCCAGCAATGACCTCATCCCATACTAACTCACAGGAACTATCTACTTCAATTTCGCGACAAGATGAAGTACTTCTAACAGCAACAAACACGCCACCGCCAACCGCGTTAAGCCTATCCATTCGGAACGCCGTTAGGTTCTTCGCAGAATTTCGGCTGAGCTTATCTCCGGTTTTAGCCAGCTTTCAGTGCCTATAACGATTTGAGCATCAGTGCTTTCTATTAGCACTTGGAGCTCTGGTACTTCCCCATCACAGCTACGACAATTTACAACTGTTATACCGATGGTTACTCTGTCTACGTTCTTGCTGTGTTCGGCCTGCGCCCTTTGTGACTGAAGCCCTTCTTGTGTTTTCCCGAGACCATCTAACCTAAAAAACCGTCCAGTTCACGCCAGCCCCTGCTATGTTGTGCAATATATATAGCGATGTTCTCCCTAGACAGCTCAATCATATTGTCAATTATATTGTCAGTGCCATTGTGCAGTATTGCTATAGTGTGGAAAGACAAAGGCACCACTGCTGTGATAACTGATTTACTTTGCTATAAGCTGAAAAACGAAGGATGAACAATTGGTACACGGGGTTTCAAAGAACATTCACGTAAACTTATTGAAAGAATTGAGGCCGAACGGGGGAAAAACATATTATCACAACTTTTAGTGTGTTAATGTTCGAACATTTGATACATTACTGAAAATGGTTTCCCTCTTCACTGGCGTCCCCGTAAATAGGCACTTCTCCCCTCCCCCCCCCCCCCCCCCGGTTAAATTTCTACTGACGCCCATATCCCCATCACTACATCTACATCTAGATCCATACTCCGCAAGCCACCTGACGGTGTGTGGCGGAGGGTACCTTGAGTACCTCTATCGGTTCTCCCTTCTATTCCAGTCTCGTATTGTTCGTAGAGAGAAGGATTGTCGGTATGCCTCTGTGGGCTCTAATCTCTCTGATTTTATGCTCATGGTCTCTTCGCGAGATATACGTAGGCGGGAGCAATATACTGCTTGACTCTTCGGTGAAGGTATGTTCTCGAAACTTTAACAAAAGCCCGTACCGAGCTACTGAGCATCTCTCCTGCAGAGTCTTCCACGAGTTTATCTATCATATCAACTCCGTAACGCTTTCGCGATTACTAAATGATCCTGTAATGAAGCGCGCTGCTCTCCGTTGGATCTTCTCTATCTCTTCTATCAGCCCTACCTGGTACGGATCCCACACTGCTGAGCAGTATTCAAGCAGCGGGCGAACAAGCGTACTGTAACCTACTTCCTTTGTTTACGGATTGCATTTCCTTAGGATTCTTCCATTGAATCTCAGTCTGGCATCTGCTTCACCGACGATCAACTTCATATGATCATTCCATTTTAAATCACTCCTAATGCGTACTCCCAGATAATTTATGGAATTAACTGCTTCCAGTTGATGACCTATATTGTAGCTAAATGATAAGGGATCTTTCTTTCTATGTATTCGCAGCACATTACACTTGTCTACATTGAGATTCAATTGCCATTCCCTGCACCATGCGTCCATTCGCTGCAGATCATCCTGCATTTCAGTACAATTTTCCATTGTTACAACCTCTCGATATACCACAGCATCATCCGCAAAAAGCCTCAGTGAACTTCCGATGTCATCCACAAGGTCATTTATGTATATTGTGAATAGCAACGGTCCTACGACACTCCCCTGCGGCACTCCTGAAATCATTCTTACTTCGGAGGACTTCTCTCCATTGAGAATGACATACTGCGTTCTGTTGTCTAGGAACTCTTCAATCCAATCACACAATTGGTCTGATAGTCCATATGCTCTTACTCTGTTCATTAAACGACTGTGGGGAACTGTATCGAACTAAATAACAAAATAATACAGAGAGACGCAGTTCCACAAGTCAGCGTTGATCTATTTACACTAAAATACCTTGCTGCTGACAGTTCTTCTGAAGACTTGAAATTTGCTATATTGTAGACTATAGAAATGTGTGTGAGATAACGCGTACACCAAAGGATTATATTAAGGTAAGTAATATATACATAGAAATAAATATATATAATATCTGTCTATATATTTATTTATTAATTTCCTTGGGTTAATTAATTTTTTAAAAAATCGTCTTCCTTCGTGGTCTCTCCGTGCATTTTCTGAGCAATAAATCATATGAGCCATCATTCTTAACACTTCTGTTTTTGTACTCGTCTACCCTAACATATCATAATGCCGGCAATAATTTGTCCATTTTAATACACTCTAACAATAATGCTCTTTCGTGTTGTTTTAAGCTCATTTCCCTACACAGCAACAACAGCACTAATCTAACCTTCTTGGTCTGTGTAACGAAGCGACGAACTGTCAAGGATGTTGTCAACACTGCCCACAGTATTTCCAAGCAGCGCAGTGTATTTCCAAGGTTTTTGATGATCTCTATATTATTGCGCAACCTGTCAATCTCACTCGTACATGGTCAGTATTATTGCGCATTTAGGGAAATACTGTCAATGTTATTGACTGCCTAGGGCAGCTTTGGTGATTTACACAGACAGCCATCACCTCTGTATCATTTATAATACTATAGTTATAAGAACGTATTTTTTAAAAACAATATTTGTGCTTGTATCTCAGTTACTAATGAAGTTACCAAAACTCGTTAATTTTCGTTTCATGTCCTCTTGGTCCGTATTCGTCTAGGTGAAAAGGTATTATATCTGCAAACAGTAAGTAAATAGTTACTTCAGGCAAGAAGGTTATTCGCCCCCCCCCCCCCCCTCACCCTCGATCTCATTGGATTTGGGCCTTGAAAATTACAGATTGTGTCGAGATATCAGCGGCTGTCGGAGACGTCACCAGCCTGCATTCTCGAAAGAAAGTTGAACATTGAAACCGTATTTTTAGGGTTACATTGCTGTTCGTTTCTGGATTCTGGAACTTAGTCGGCTTTATTACCGTCAGTAAATAAAACTTAGTTGGGTACTTACCACGCAATCTCCTGCAGGTTTTTAAAACCATTCATCTCTGATTCTGATGAGTCAAATGTTTTCTTTTGGGAAATGAGCTTGTAGATTACTATCTCAAAATATTTTGAGAAATTTTTTTAATCCAAATATCCTAGATGTGCAAACCACAAGTAATTTGATACTCGAGTAGGCGCTCTTTTTTTTTTTTTCTTTTTGGTCATCTGACCGGTAACCGGTTTGATGCTGCCCCCCACGAATTCCTCTCCTGTGCCAACCCTACGTCCTCAGTTATCAGTTATTTGGTGGATGTACTCCAGTCTCTGTCTTCCTCTGCAGATTTTATCCTCTGCAGCTCCCACCAATACCATGGAACCTGCTCCCTGAAGTCTTAAAAGATGTTCTATCATTCAGTCCCCTCTTCCTGTCAGTGATTCTCATATATTCCTCTCCTCACCAGTTCTGTGGAGCACCTCCTCATTCCTTACCTCATCAGTCCACCTAATTTTCAACATTCTTCTCTAGCACCACATCTCAGATACTTCGGTTACGTTCTGTTTCGGTTTTCCCACAGTGTCCTGCACCAAACGAATTTTCTCAGAAGTTTCTTCCTCAAAATTAATTCCTATGTGTGATAGCAGATGACTTCTGTTGGTCTGGAATGCCCATTTTGCCAGTGCTAGTCTGATTTTTACGTCCTCCTTGCTCCGTTCGACGTGAATTTCTTGCTGCCTAGGTAGCAGAATTCCTTAACATCATCTACTTCGCGATCACCAGTTCTGATGTTGAGTTTCCCTCTGTTCGCATTTCTGCTACTTCTCATTAGTTTCGCCTTTCTTCGATTTACTCTCAGTCAGACTGTTACTTCCATTCAACGCTTCCTACAATTCTTCTTCATTTTCACTAAACATAGCAATGTCATCAGCTAATGTAATCATTGATATCCTTTCACCTTGAATTTTAATCCTACATTGAAACCTTTCTTTTATTTCCGAAATTGCTTCCTCGATGTACAGATTGAACAGTACGGCGCGAAGGACTACATCCTTGTCTTATACCCTTTTCAATGCGAGCACTTTATTCTTGGTTCTCCACCCTTATCGTTCCCTTTGGTTCTTGTACATATTGTATATTATCCGTATTTCTCTACAGCTTATCCCTATTTTCCACGACCATATTCATAGTTTCTTTGATAGCTCAGCTAGTAATAAACATTTTCCATTTATTCAAATTCACTTTTATAGCTACAATACGTTGGCAGAACTCGTTACTATTATTGTCCGCAGGAAAGCGATCTCTGAATTGGAAAAATGTAATCTTCTTACTAGGGAAGTTTCATTTGCCCAGACCACAGTAGATACATGTACAGACTACTAGTTTCGGAAATTTAGGTAGATGACTAGATGACAGTGAACTACATTGAGGGCACAGTGGTTGACGTATGTAGATGATCTGAGGGTGACAATTTAAACTGACGAAACTGCTAGTCTATACATGCATTTATTGCGGTCTCAGCAAATAAAATTTTCCTAATAAGAAGATTACATTTTTCACATAGGTAGAACATTCACTAGATCATCAAGTCACTCCTTGTGGAAATCGTTTCATAAAAGTTAAGTTCGTCAAACAATTTTTGTACCATTTTTACGTCTATTAAAATTTATAGCTTAAAAATTCATCAATGATCTGTAGAAATTCTAGTGTATGTTTTAGACCATAAAAAATAGAGTATCGTTTGAAAATTACGCGATAAGTCGTGCATTAGACAAACAGATACCAGGTAAATACATGAAATGGGAAAATCAGCTTCGAAGTTTGAGAAATGCTTTCCTGTACCTGCCCATATGAATAGTATACCCCTTTATGTTCTTCCATTGTTGCTTTATTTTGCACTTTCAACCTCTTTCCTGCTTTCCTTGCCTCCTTGGCGGGTCAGTCTGCCTTCTGTTTTTTTTACCGCCCTACAGATTTTTGAAGTCGCTCAATAACTTTCAATCATCCATCCACTCAACCAGTCAACGTAATTTCAGCATCAAAAGTCCCATTTCCACTATTCACAGAATAGAGTTTTGGACATATCCTCCACATTTTGGAAAGGAATAACTCATTAGAATTGTCATAAAATCCATCCATACACACTTTCATTTCCTTAAAAATAAAATCTACTTTAAAAACCATATTTCCACTACACGCTGTGAATTCTGTAGGACTGAAATACGGTTTCACTTTTTTCATCGTGGAACGTGGTATGCTGTTATGATTATTAACATTTGCTTGTAAATTGCTAAGCCTGTCTCATTGAAAGCGTGTCTTTTGTGTTTTATAAGATGCTTTAAGCTTACACCTTACAAATCGCAATGAAGCAGTTGCAGAAACTAACTGTACACTCAAAAACACAATTGAAGCAAAAATCAGTTATATAGCGAACAACTGAAGGACTGAACTGTGTCTCTCAAACATGAAATCGCTATTACAGTACTGTTTTGTGACACAGAAGTATGAGAAACGATTCTCAAAGTAAAACTGAAAATCAGAAAAGTAACAGGAACTTATGGATGAAGTGGGCATGGAATGTTCAAAAGTCACACACACACCACTATGTGTATTCCTCTGTAACTAAGCAACCAACAAAGATTCTGAGTTGAAATCTTCACTATGTAGAGCTAAAAGAACGAAGAATTTTTTGAGATACATTAAGAAAATTTCATTTTTTGAGCCAAGATAACCGTATCTATCCCCTTGAAGACGATGGGGGCTACAATACTACACCAGATACCGGAGGTAAGACAAACTGTATTCTAGATAGTTGCAAAATCGATTGAACCTCTGGTTTAAGACTTCTGCTGGGCTCCAAAGCAAAGGACAGCGATCGCCTCAGGGATGGGTGTTCCACGCTGCGAAATGTATTTCGACTACAAAAAGGGGATCGGTTGTCTTTATTAACCCAATCTGGCATATAGAGGAAACGACAGTGGCCCTTGAAAGCAGGCGCTGACATGAGCCACGAGTGGCAGCCGGCTTCTACAGTACACTTAATAGACACCACCAGAGGCGGTTCTAGATCACGGCAGACCCCCAACAAACATAGATAGGGCTCTAGGGGTTTCCTTTTTAACGTACCAACCGTTCTCACTAGAGACACCGAATGAAGTCAGCTAATTTTGGTAGTCCATAGAAACTTCCAACGGCACAAACGTGGCTCCTGAAACCAGGTGGCGACATGAGCAACTATTTGCACTCACGCTTCCAAATTCAAGTCCCTGGCGACGCCTAAGACGAACATATAACGTGCTCTTTGGGCTCCTTCCCCGACCTGCGAGCTGATCCCACCACAGGCAGGGACCGATGACCGTAGCAGTCTGGTCCCTTTAATCCCACAAACCAACCAACCAACCACCACAGACATCCTGTAACGTATGGACAATGTAATGACTTGTACATTGCTAATGGAAAAACTGGTAGAAGCCGACCTCGGGGAAGATCAGTTTGGATTCCGTAGAAATACTGGAACACGTGAGGCAACACTGACCTTACGATTTATCTTAGAAGAAAGATTAAGGTAAGGCAAACCTACGTTTCTAGCATTTGTAGACTTAGAGAAAGCTTTTGACAATGCTGACTGGAATATTCTCTTTCAAATTCTAAAGGTGGCAGGGGTAAAATGCAGGGACCGAAAGGCTATTTACAATTTGTACAGAAACCAGATGGCAGCTATAAGAGTTGAGGAGCACGAAAGGGAAGCAGCGGTTGGGAAGGGAGTGAGACAGGGTTGTAGCCTATCTCCGATGTTATTCAATCTTTATATCGAGCAAGCAGTGAAGGAAACAAAAGAAAAATTCGGAGTAGGTATTAAAATCCATGGAAAAAAAAATAAAAACTTTGAGGTTCGCCGATGACATTATAATTCTCTCAGAGACAGCAAAGGACTTGGAAGAGCAGTTGAACGGAATGGACAGTGTCTTGAGAGGAGGATGTAAGATGAACATCAACAAAAGCAAAACGAGGATAATGGAATGTAGTCGAGTTAAATCGGGTGATGCTGAGGGAATTAGATTAGGAAATGAGACACTTAAAGTAGTAAAAGAGTTTTGCTATTTGGGGAGCAAAATAACTGATGATGGTCGATGTAGAGAGGATATAAAATGTAGACTGGCAATGGCAAGGAAAGCGTTTCTGAAGAAGAGAAATTTGTTAACATCGAGTATAGCTTTAAGTGTCAGGAAGTCGTTTCTGGAAGTATTTGCATGGAGTGTAGCCATGTATGGAAGTGAAACATGGACGATAAATCGTTTGGACAAGAAGAGAACAGAAGCTTTCGAAATGTGGTGCTACCGAAAAATGCTGAAGATTAGATGGGTAGATTATATAGCTAATGAGGAGGTACTGAATAGAATTGGAGAGAAGAAAAATTTGTGGCACAACTTGACTAGAAGAAGGGATCGGTTGGTAGGACATGTTCTGGGGCGTCAAGGGATCGCCAATTTAGTATTGGAGGGCAGTGTGGAGGGTAAAAATCGTAGAGGGAGACCAAGAGATGAATACACTAAGCAGATTCAGAAGGATGTAGGTTGCAGTAGGTACTGGGAGATGAAAAAGCTTGCACAGGATAGGGTAGCATGGAGAGGTGCACCAAACCAGTCTCAGGACTGAAGACCGCAACAACAGCAAGAACAGGCTTAAGGCTGCTGGAAGGCAGCAAGGCGATTCCAAAATATAAAATCGGAGACACAATGCAGAGAGGAGGCAAAAGTGGTGGCGTTCCGGGGTTAGTGTGCCAGGAAGTTTCATGTCAGCGCACACTACGCTGCAGAGTGAGAATCTCATTCTGGTTGGTGTAGTTCGCAAGCCAGTTGATGACGAGTGAGAACAGGTGCTCGCATGGCCACCAGTTGATTTTTGTGATTTTGGTTTAGAGCATGAACCTTCTCCATTGCATGTAAATGTCGCAAGATGGTGGAATCATCAACTTCGTCACATTTGCTAGCTGTCGAGTACGACATGGATCACTGTGGACTAATGCGCTGAAACGATCGTCTTCAAACTCTGAACCTGGAGAGTCACTAATATCAAAACGATCCTTATAATGAGAAACCCATTTTCTTGCCGTGCTCTGTGCAGTGACATGATTCCCCACACACGCCACAAATGTTTCTGTTTGCCTCCGCTGCTGTCACCCCTCTACTGAACTCAAACAGAAGAATATGTCGCAAATGTTTCGACTTCTCCACTTCACGCTCCATTTTCTACCATCCACAGCTTCACTTATTACCTCCAAATACCAAAATGACAATCCGTAACCTCAAACAGCAACAGCGAACTACAAGTAAAAGTGACAGTCGACGGATAAACCTATAGCAACCGCAATACCAAAATGCGAAACAAAAACGCTCCGAATTAATGAACCAGCTTGATACTGGAGATCACTGGCCCACACTTGCATACACCATAAGTGTTTCCGGCCTTGCTCGGTACCAACCGTTAATGCTATCCTCTGAAGGAGGCAGGCGTTGTGCGGCTGGCGTAACGGCACGTAGCACAGTACTGCCGTGCTTATCCAGGCCAGCTTCACCTCCCAAGCACTGAGCTCTGTCGTCTGGTGAACCGTATCCTTTCTGGACGCACACGCACCTCACCAGCGCGTCCTCCATGTCTTTTGCGGAGCAGGCGCCATCTGCAACAGATAACCAGGAGACATCCCATACTCACTTCACAAAACACGTCAGTTTTCTCTAGGTAACAAGTTACACCTTGAACGCCTATACGAAGAACATTCATATTCACGGGACATGTGCATTACTACACTACTGGCCATAAAAATGGCTACACCAAGAAGAAATGCAGAAGATAAACGGGTATTCTTTGGACAAATATATTATACTAGAACTGACATGTGGTTACATTTTCACGCAATTTCGATGCATAGATCCTGAGAAATCAGTACCTAGAACAACCACCTCTGGCCGTAATAACGGCGTTGATGCGCCTGGGCATTGAGTCAACCAGAGCTTGGATGGCGGGTACAGTTACATCTGCCCATGCAGCTTCAACACGATACCACAGTCCATCAAGAGTAATGACTGGTGTATTGTGACAAGCCAGTTCCTCGGCCACCATTGACCAGACGTTTTCAATTGGTGAGAGATGTGGAGAATGTGCTGGCCATGGCAGCAGTCGAACATTTTCTGTATCCAGAAAGGCCAGTACAGGACCTGCAACATGCGGTCGTGCATTATCCTGCACGGTTACGCAGGGGTCAAATGAAGGGTAGAGCCACGGGTCGTAACACATCTGAAATGTAACGTCCACTGTTCAAAGTGCCGTCAATGCGAACAAGAGGTGACCGAGAAGTAATGGCACCCCATACCATCACGCCGGGTGATACGCCAGTATGGCGATGACGAATACACGCTTTCCATGTCCGTTCACCGCGATGTTGCCAAACACGGATGCGACCATCATGATGCTGTAAACAGAACCTGGATTCATCCGAAAAAATGACGTTTTGCCATTCGTGCACCCAGGTTCGTCGTCGAGCACACCATCGCAGGCACTCCTGTCTGTTACGCAGCGTCAAGGGTAGCCGCAGCCATGGTCACCGAGCTGATAGTCCATGCTGCTGCAAACGTCGTCGAACTGTTCGTGCAGATGGTTGTCGTCTTACAAACGTCCCCATCTGTTGACTCAGAGATCGAGACGTGGCAGCACGATCCGTTACAGCCATGCGGATAAGATGCCTGTCATCTCGAGTGCTAGTGATACGAGGCCGTTGGGATCCAGCACGGCGTTCCGTATTACCCTCCTGAAGCCATCGATCCCATATTCTGCTAACAGTCATTGGATCTCGACCAACGCGAGCAGCAATGTCGCGATACGATAAACCGCAATCTCGACAGGCTACAATCCGACCTTTATCAAAGTCGGATACGTGATGGTACGCATTTCTCGTCCTAAGACGAGGCATCACAACAACGTTTCGCCAGGCAATGCCAATCAACTGCTGTTTGTGTATGAGAAATCGGTTGGAAACTTTCCTCATGTCAGCACGTTGTAGGTGTCCCCAGCGGCGCCAACCTTGAGTGAATGCTCTGAAAAGCTAATCATTTGCATATCACAGCATCTTCTTCCTGTCGCGTCTGTAGCACGTCATCTTCGTGGTGTAGCAATTTTAATGGCCAGTGGTGTATGTTCTGCAGAAATGATTATCGCTTGAACAATGTCGGCTCGTGGGTTCAAGGTCAATGTCGATATCGCAGTGCAACACCACCTACCGCGAAAAAGTGCCTACAGCTCTCGTTGTCCCTGTAAACCGAAGGTAACGAAGCAGTCTGACTTGATCAGACGTGCAGGATGCCTCGCAGGTGTATGAGCGAACCGTACCGTCAAATCAGTGAGTTTGAAAGAGAGCGCATTATTGGCTTCAGAGAATATGATGCATCCATCCGGGAAATTGCTGCTCGTGTGGGACGAAGTGTTTCGCGAGCGAAACAGGTGTGTGCAGAATGGTTCGCGGGAGGCCGTAGAACACGACGAAATGGATCAAGTCGCGCCACCCACACCATCCCCCGAGAATCAATAATTCAAAAACTGTCTTAATCGCATTTATTATTATTGTACCGCCAACCGGTTTCAACCCGACGTAGGGGTCATCTTCTGGGCGTTTACACCATTGGTCGACTGCTGGTGGTGTCACTTCTGTCTAGGAAGATAGTTTCCTGCCGTTATGTAGACAAGAGTGACACCACCAGCAGTCGACCAATGGTGTAAACGCCCAGAAGATGACCCCTACGTCGGGTTGAAACCGGTTGGCGGTACAATAATAATAAATGCCAATAACAAATGCGATTAAGACTGTTTTTGAATCATTGATTAATCATACTAATCGCTGCTTCATCTCCACAGCCATGTTGTCCGAAAATCCCCCGAGAAGATCGACACATCATCCGAACGGCATTGCAGCCCAGATATGCATCCTCCTCGGCTCTGGCACTATTGGGACACTGTGTAACACGTCGTACACTATCAGGGTGGACAGCCCATCGCCATTTATTAAGGCATGGGTTACGTGTATGTTGTCTATTTCTCCCCCTACTTTTTGCGAATGTGCAGAAACATGCTAGACGGCAATGGTGAATGAAAGAGGTCCTTAGGGACAAGAATGGCATCAGATAGTCTGTTCGGACCAATCCACGTCCTGTTTTTTTTTTTTTTTAAATGATGGCCATATTTTGGTTCACCGAAGAAAGGGGGAGCGGCGTCACAGTGACTGATTTCACACAAGACATACAGCGCAAACTCAAGTTCTTATGGGAAGGGGTCCCATTGTGTACAACCAAAAATCGCGGTTGGTGAGTGTCCAGGGGCCTGTGACCAGTGAGGCATACGCGAATGACATCCTGCGGCCCGTAGCCATGCACTTTCTGTGCAACACTCCAGACACCATTTTTCAGCAAGACAATGCACGACCACATATTGCTGCCCGAACATGTATCTTCTTCGAGTTACAAAATGGCTCTGAGCACTATGGGACTTAACTTGTGAGGTCATCAGTCCCCTAGAACTTAGAACTACTTAAACGTAAGTAACCTAAGGACACACAAACATCCATGCCCGAGGCAGGGTTCGAACCTGCGACCGTAGCGGTCGCGCGGTTCCAGACTGAAGCGCCTAGAACCACTCGGCCACTCCGGCCGGCTTCGAGTTACAGAATGTCAGCCTTTTGTCCTGGCCTACTAGATCACCCGACTTATCACCAATTGAAAATGTGTGGGATGTGGTGAAACGATGGGTGCAGCGCTGTGAGCCAATGTCAACCACCACAGATGACTTTGAAACCAGGTGAATGTAACACGGATGGCTGTATCACAGGTACCATTCAGGCCCTACAAGTGTCGATACCACCATGCATGGAACAAGTTATCAGGGCCCACGGCAGAATTTGTGCCTACTAAGCAACAGGGCACATGCTGAACCAAGGTGACTGAAATGCTAATCATTTCTGCAGCACATAATATTGTATGTGTCGTAGCAGCCCCTTATTGTTAGAGGGCCCGCAAAACCGACACGCAAGATGGGTTGCTAACCCCCTTTCAGCAGCGCGAAGAGAAACATCGCCAGCGGACAGAAACAGTAATAGACTTTCCAAATAAACACGGAACTCCTTCTCCAGACAATATGTGACGGTCTTCCACCAATCGAAACTCATACCACTGCTGTAGCCCTCCGCCGACCTGGGTTTATAAGCACGCCTGGACCGTTGACCGGCAGTGTTTACCAACCGCTAGGAACAGCTCAGGCCAGTACTTACGCATGCGCTAGCCTTGTATTCACTCGCCGTAGGCTTGTAGTAGCACGTTGTGTTTTGTAGAGTAGTTTTGGTTTCTTCCATTGTCTTGTTTCTTTATCTGTTTTTCTACCACAGAATTCTTGGTTTTTTGTTTGTTCTGCGTTTAAAACTTAGTGTATTCCAAGAAGGCGTTTTTTTCTTTAGTTGTAATAAAGCGTGTTCATATTGCCTGTTCGTTCTTTCCTGCCGACCGCAGGACACTAAAGTATGTGTCCTCTAAATATTAACGTCCTACTTCTAGTCGTTCTAAGTCTCCTATTTTTTTCTGAACATGAGTATAAGTATTACAGCATAAACGTGCACTATTATATTCAAATACTGTTCAAAAATTCAATCTAAGAAATGAAGTTTTCGCTTTGTTTTAAATATAAAGTACTGAGACACGTATGGATGCATACACTACTAATTCAGAAGTATTCTGAGTTCAAACAATGCTTTCTACTTGTTTATGGGCTGGGAAAATAGAATAGTTATTTAAAAATTTTGCCTTTTTGATGTGCAATACCATCACGTCTTGCCGTCGCATCGGAACCCGAGTCAGCACGGGGATTTTGTGTTTGAATCAGGTCATCCCACTTCTCGAGTGGTTGCAATACGAACACGACGTTCACACAGATTTTCAGCGGCGTGGCATGGGGGTGTGTCCGCAAATCTCCATGTTCGTATGTCTCCGGACACACTCAGAACATCGTTCTCTACACTGAAATTACTCTTGGAAATTTTGCATATCTGCTCTAACGAGATGCAGGCGTCCGTACTGCAAGCAATCGAGAAGTTAGGTGCTCTGGTGCAGAACTGAGAGACGCGAGCACCAAATACGGATGTGTCGAGAGTGGATTCGGCAACCAGTTAGAACAGTCTAACTGCGTGTCGAACTCTCTCTCGACACATCTGGTTGCATCTGAATGTCTGAGAGGCGGAGGTATCAAGCTTTAGTATGAAGGTGCCAGGCTGCCTAAAGTTCTTCTAGCCGTACGTTGTGTGTTTCAGTCAGAGGACTGCGTTAGCGTTTCGTACCACTTGAAAGCTGAGACACGTTGCATAGTGTGCAAACTTGTAGATTGTCGAACTGTACATGGCTGCGGTATGTCTTCTAAAGTAGAACCTCTCACAGCAGTTTGTAGACCTCCAGTTGAATGTTTGCTGCTTCTCTACACCAACAACAGAACCTACCACTGTAAATCTCGAGGTCGTTAGTTACACTCTAAGGTAGGAAAAAGACGCAGTAGAGACAAATGATTACAATTTCAGAAAAAACGGATGATTTATTCAAGAGAAAGAACTTCAAAAATTGAGCAAGTCAATAACGTTTTGGTCCACCTCTGGCCCTTGTATAAGCAGTAGTTCGCCTTGGTATTGATTTTCAGAGTTTTTGGATGTCTTCCTGAAGGAAATCGTGCCAAACTCTGTCCGATTGGCCGGTTAGATCGTCAAAATCGCAAGCTGGTTGGAAGGTCCCACTCATAACCCTCGAAACGTTCTCAATTTGGAAGAGATCCGGATGTGGCAAGCACGAAGGCAAGCATTAGAAACACTCGCCATGTGTGGGTTGACATTATCTTGCTGACATGTAAGCCCAGAATGGTTAGCCGCGAAGGGGAGTAGAATATGGTAAACGGAACACTGTGCTGTAAGGGCGCTGCGGATTACATACAAAGGAATCGTGCTATATAATGAAATGGGATTCCAGACCATCAGTCTGGCCATATGGTGGGCGACAATGAGGTTGGTCTCCCACTGCTGCCTGGGGCGTCTCCAGACATGTCTTCACTGGTTATCGGGGCTCACTTTGAAGCAAGACTCATCAACAAAGATAGCTGTACTTCAGTCAGTAAGATTCCAAAGCCTTACAGCACGGCATTGTGTCTATGAGCCCTTGTGTTGTCCTTCATGGCAAGGTATCCTGGCGTTACATTTGATAATGCCGAACGCACACGACGAGGATTTCCACTGCTTGTTTTCGTACTTGCCCTACCTTGGTCAGCAAGGTTGCCGGATCTTTCCGCAACTGAGAACGTGTCTAACATTATGGATGGGGCCCTCCAACCAGTTCGGGATTTTGGCGACATAACGCGCCAGTTGGACAGACGGTGTCCCTCAGGAGGACATCGCACAACTCTGTCAATCATTCCCAAGCCGATTTACTGCTTGTATAACGGCCAGAGGTGGACCAACGCAGTGTTGTCTTGCTCAGTTTGTGAAGCTCTTTCTCTTGAATAAATCATGCAGTTTCACTGAAATTGTAAACATTTGTTTGTCTGTACTCGTACAACACGTTTACCGATTTCCGGATAATTCCTGCACAATGCGTGATTTTTTTTTTGGTCTTCGATTGCGCATGACAACTTATCACCATTTACTGCACTTGACAACGACTTCCTTGCGTTAACGTTTCTATACCTATTATGCTCATTCAAGAAGAATGAGCTAGACGTTATAAAATGAAAACCGCTGAAGGGATTGTAATGTCATTGCCTCTCCCGACTGCAAAAAGAAGTCGTGGCTCCTATAAGAGTGCTGAGGCCACGAACTCTCTGCTAGAGGGACACGGGCGCACACCCACGTGATCACAGAACGAGCACGCGCAATCGTCGAACGTCCAACTGCACTCAGTCATGCTGAAAACAGAGAAATGTTAGCTTCAATAGAAGAGCAAACAGGTGCAGTGTGTTTCCTGACAGCGGAAGCAGTGCGGGAACGGAAATTCATCGAAGAATGACACACAACTGTACGGAGGGCACTGTCGACGCTCAGTCAGGGTCTGGCGCAATTTTCTTTTTCGGTTTTGTTTTGGGGCGTAGAAACAACTGAGGTCATAAGCGTCCATGTCGTAACCTAAGAACACCAGTAAATAACAGAAGTTAAAAGCGATTATACATTAAGCCCAACGGACTGAAGGAAAGAGGCCCATACACAAGGACTTGCCCTTGGAGAAAGATCCGCAAAATACGCCGTAGAGACAGCGGAGGTCCTGAACCGAAGATAAAGGTCAGCACGACAGAATGTCAATCCTAAGGGCCCGAGTTCGATTCCCGGCGGGGTCGGAGATTTTCTCCGCTCAGGGAGTGGGTGTTGTTTGTCCTAATCATCATCATTTCATCCCCATCGATGAGCAAGTCGCCGAAGTGGCGTCAACTCCAAAGACCTGCACCCGGCGAACGGTCTAACCGATGGGAGGCCCTAGTTGTTGTGGCGTAACAAGACAGCTACGCCACACTGAAGTAGCCGAAAGGCACGCGTAATCTCACTTAGGCTAGAGAAAGGTCTGAAACAGGATACGTAATAAATGGTAGCAAGAAAAGTACGTAGCTGCTATTATACTTAACTTTTAATCCTTGTTGTATACATCGTTCTTGATGAGACATTTCATACGATAACTATCAAACTATGTAAGGCTAATGGCGCCTTGCTAGGTCGTAGCCATGGACTTAGCTGAAGGCTATTCTAACTGTCTCTCGGCAAATGAGAGAAAGGCTTCGTCAGTGTAGTCGCTAGCAAAGTCGTCGTACAACTGGGGCGAGTGCTATTCCGTATCTCGAGACCTGCCTTGTGGTGGCGCTCGGTCTGCGATCACACATTGGCGACATGCGGGTCCGACATGTACTAAATGGACCGCGGCCGATTTAAGCTACCACCTAGCAAGTGTGGTGTCTGGCGGTGACACCACACTAGTCACACGACATTTACATTTTACTCAGATGGCTAGGACACACTGGAACGTAAGGGATTTAAAAAAGGGCATTGTCCCAGGAAATAGCTAACCGTCAAAAGTTGACAACGAGCACAAAGTGGTGGAACATGACCTCGTAACAAACGGCGATGTCTAAAATGACAGTGCCCTATACGCAATCTAACTGAAATTATCTCTTCGCGGCGAGAGGGCCGAAGGATGTTGACCAAGATCATCCAGAGGAATGGAAGAGCTACCAGGTGGAGGTAGGAGACTGCAGCAGCCTCATTTCGTGTTAGACCGATGTGACCAGGGACCCACATGAACGTCACGGTGGTTCCCTCAACAGTGAGCAAGTGGAAGCTTTCTCGGACCCATTGCACTAAGAGATGAACTGTGTGCACCACACAGAAGCTCTGAAGGGCATTGTGAGAACCGGAGCATATGACACAGTTAAAAAGTCTATGTCGCCACATGTACAGGTTGGCCTGATAGATGACAAAGAGCTCTGTGGTAACAAAAAAATTGAAACAAATGAGCCCTCGGTCACTATTATTTTTAGTCTCATTGACCAGGTTTCAACACTTCTAAGAGTGCCGTCATCAGAATTAAAACAATTAAAATGGCCTATAACATACACTCCTGGAAATGGAAAAAAGAACACATTGACACCGGTGTGTCAGACCCACCATACTTGCTCCGTACACCGCGAGAGGGCTGTACAAGCAATGATCACACGCACGGCACAGCGGACACACCAGGAACCGCAGTGTTGGCCGTCGAATGGCGCTAGCTGCGCAGCATTTATGCACCGCCGCCGTCAGTGTCAGCCAGTTTGCCGTGGCATACGGAGCTCCATCGCAGTCTTTAACACTGGTAGCATGCCGCGACAGCGTGGACGTGAACCGTATGTGCAGTTGACGGACTTTGAGCGAGGGCGTATAGTGGGCATGCGGGAGGCCGGGTGGACGTACCACCGAATTGCTCAACACGTGGGGCGTGAGGTCTCCACAGTACATCGATGTTGTCGCCAGTGGTCGGCGGAAGGTGCACGTGCCCGTCGACCTGGGACCGGACCGCAGCGACGCACGGATGCACGCCAAGACCGTAGGATCCTACGCAGTGCCGTAGGGGACCGCACCGCCACTTCCCAGCAAATTAGGGACACTGTTGCTCCTGGGGTATCGGCGAGGACCATTCGCAACCGTCTCCATGAAGCTGGGCTACGGTCCCGCACACCGGTAGGCCGTCTTCCCCTCACGCCCCAACATCGTGCAGCCCGCCTCCAGTGGTGTCGCGACAGGCGTGAATGGAGGGACGAATGGAGACGTGTCGTCTTCAGCGATGAGAGTCGCTTCTGCCTTGGTGCCAAGGATGGTCGTATGCGTGTTTGGCGCCGTGCAGGTGAGCGCCACAATCAGGACTGCATACGACCGAGGCACACAGGGCCAACACCCGGCATCATGGTGTGGGGAGCGATCTCCTACACTGGCCGTACACCACTGGTGATCGTCGAGGGGACACTGAATAGTGCACGGTACATCCAAACCGTCATCGAACCCATCGTTCTACCATTCCTAGACCGGCAAGGGAACTTGCTGTTCCAACAGGACAATGCACGTCCGCATGTATCCCGTGCCACCCAACGTGCTCTAGAAGGTGTAAGTCAACTACCCTGGCCAGCAAGATATCCGGATCTGTCCCCCATTGAGCATGTTTGGGACTGGATGAAGCGTCGTCTCACGCGATCTGCACGTCCAGCACGAACGCTGGTCCAACTGAGGCGCCAGGTGGAAATGGCATGGCAAGCCGTTCCACAGGACTACATCCAGCATCTCTACGATCGTCTCCATGGGAGAATAGCAGCCTGCATTGCTGCGAAAGGTGGATATACACTGTACTAGTGCCGACATTGTGCATGCTCTGTTGCCTGTGTGTATGTGCCTGTGGTTCTGTCAGTGTGATCATGTGATGTATCTGACCCCAGGAATGTGTCAATAAAGTTTCCCCTTCCTGGGACAATGAATTCACGGTGTTCTTATTTCAATTTCCAGGAGTGTAGTTACAAATTTATAGGAAAAGACATTTTTATATAAAAAGTGTAAGAACTGACTAACAATAAAAGACAGAGGCAGTACTTACGTGGCACATAAGATAATTAACAGGCCAGAAGGGCTTTAGTCACAAAATATATAAAAAAAGGAAAGCATGAAGGCGAGCCACTATGGGCTGCTGGTACATGTACAGCCACGGGAGGCAACGGACTGAGGCGCCCGCGTTAACAAGTGCGGGCAGGTGAACATGGCATTGCATCGAGAGAGCCATCTACTAGCAGCAGGTACAACTTGGCGACTTAATACTCAAGTGTAGACAGACGAAAATTATAATGAATATTGTTCAGCGCATTTTGACTGTATCAGAGCTTAGAAGTACAGCATAAAAACGTCATTGCAGAAAATACGGGAAGGGCTGAATGACACAGCTTGTAGAAGACGATATAACATGAAATACAGCCAATAAACCAAGTAATAAACGAAAAATTATAAGTTAACTTAGATGGAAAAAAACATTTCGGTAAGCTGCACAAGAAGACCCGAAATTAAATGCCAAGTAACGGCTTTATACCGTTGAAGAAATTTTTATTGCACAACTGCAGGTGTTCATTGAGAATGAGACAATCATTTCGAGAAAGATGTTTAAAAATATCTAATTCTTCCAGAATACCTAATCAATAAGATTAAAAATAATAGTGACCGAGGGCTCATTTGTTTCAGTTTTAATTTAGAAACGGTCACTGAACCAAGCAGCCATGTTTAAGACTTAGCGATCTGTGGAAACAATAGAGCAGTGTTCTGGAAGCCGATACCGAATACAGTCGGTGCGAATGGCGAAGGTTCACCCGACACCACCGTCAGTCTTAGAACCATCAGTGTACATGAATGAATTACGGGTGGAGGTTACACTCAACAACCGAGCTATGTTAATAGTTGGCTCCTTTTACCGCCCTCCCGGCTCAGCAGCATTAGTGGCAGAACAACTGAGAGAAAATTTGGAATACATTTCACATAAATTTTCTCAGCATGTTATAGTCTTAGGTGGAGATTTCAATTTACCAGATATAGACTGGGACACTCAGATGTTTAGGACGGGTGGTAGGGACAGAGCATCGAGTGACATTATACTGAGTGCACTATCCGAAAATTACCTCGAGCAATTAAACAGAGAACCGACTCGTGGAGATAACATCTTGGACCTATTGATAACAAACAGACCCGAACTTTTCGACTCTGTAAGTGCAGGACAGGGAATCAGTGATCATAAGGCCGTTGCAGCATCCCTGAATATGGAAGTTAATAGGAATATAAAAAAAGAGAGGAAGGTTTATCTGTTTAGCAAGAGTAATAGAAGGCAGATTTCAGACTACCTAACAGATCAAAACGAAAATTTCTGTTCCGACACTGACAATGTTGAGTGTTTATGGAAAAAGTTCAAGGCAATCGTAAAATGCGTTTTAGACAGGTACGTGCCGAGTAAAACTGTGAGGGACGGGAAAAACCCACCGTGGTACAACAACAAAGTTAGGAAACTACTGCGAAAGCAAAGAGAGCTTCACTCCAAGTTTAAACGCAGCCAAAACCTCTCAGACAAACAGAAGCTAAACGATGTCAAAGTTAGCGTAAGGAGGGCTATGCGTGAAGCGTTCAGTGAATTCGAAAGTAAAATTCTATGTACCGACTTGACAGAAAATCCTAGGAAGTTCTGGTCCTACGTTAAATCAGTAAGTGGATCGAAACAGCATATCCAGACACTCCGGGATGATGATGGCATTGAAACAGAGGATGACACGCGTAAAGCTGAAATACTAAACACCTTTTTCCAAAGCTGTTTCACAGAGGAAGACCGCACTGCAGTTCCTTCTCTAAATCTTCGCACAAACGAAAAAATGGCTGACATCGAAATAAGTGTCCAAGGAATAGAAAAGCAACTGGAATCACTCAATAGAGGAAAGTCCACTGGACCTGACGGGATACCAATTCGATTCTACACAGAGTACGCAAAAGAACTTGCCCCCCTTCTAACAGCCGTGTACAGCAAGTCTCTAGAGGAACGGAAGGTTCCAAATGATTGGAAAAGAGCACAGGTAGGCCCAGTCTTCAAGAAGGGTCGTCGAGCAGATGCGCAAAACTATAGACCTATATCTCTGACGTCGATCTGTTGTAGAATTTTAGAACATGTTTTTTGCTCGCGTATCATGTCGTTTTTGGAAACCCAGAATCTACTATGTAGGAATCAACATGGATTCCGGAAACAGCGATCGTGTGAGACCCAACTCGCTTTATTTGTTCATGAGACCCAGAAAATATTAGATACAGGCTCCCAGGTAGATGCTATTTTTCTTGACTTCCGGAAGGCGTTCGATACAGTTCCGCACTGTCGCCTGATAAACAAAGTAAGAGCCTACGGAATATCAGACCAGCTGTGTGACTGGATTGAAGAGTTTTTAGCAAACAGAACACAGCATGTTGTTATCAATGGAGAGACGTCTACAGACGTTAAAGTAACCTCTGGCGTACCACAGGGAAGTGTTATGGAACCATTGCTTTTTACAATATACATAAATGACCTAGTAGATAGTGTCGGAAGTCCCATGCGGCTTTTCGCGGATGATGCTGTAGTATACAGAGAAGTTGCAGCATTAGAAAATTGCAGCGAAATGCAGGAAGATCTGCAGCGGGTAGGCACTTTGTGCAGGGAGTGGCAACTGACCCTTGCGAATACACAGAAAGAAGGATCCTTTATTGTATGATTATATGATAGCGGAACAAACACTGGTAGCAGTTACTTCTTTAAAATATCTGGGATTATGCGTGCGGAACGATTTGAAGTGGAATGATCATATAAAATTAATTGTCGCTAAGGCGGGTACCAGGTTGAGATTCATTGGGAGAGTCCTTAGAAAATGTAGTCCATCAACAAAGGAGGTGGCTTACAAAACACTCGTTCGACCTATACTTGAGTATTGCTTATCAGTGTGGGATCCGTACCAGATCGGGTTGACGGAGGAGGTAGAGAAGATCCAAAGAAGAGCGGCGCGTTTCGTCACAGGGTTATTTGGTAACGGTGATAGCGTTACGGAGATGTTTAACAAACTCAAGTGGCAGACTCTGCAAGAGAGGCGCTCTGCATCGCGGTGTAGCTTACTGTCCAGGTTTCGAGAGGGTGCGTTTGTGGATGAGGTATCGAATATATTGCTTCCCCCTACTTATACCTCCCGAGGAGATCACAAATGTAAAATTAGAGAGATTAGAGCGCGCACGGAGGCTTTCAGACAGTCGTTCTTCCCGCGAACCATACGCGACTGGAACACAAAAGGGAGGTAATGACAGTGGCACGTAAAGTGCCCTCCGCCACACACCGTTGGGTGGCTTGCGGAGTATAAATGTAGATGTGGATGTAGACCTAGAATGTGCTATAAATAAGTTGCAAGCGAAGGTCGAGCAACTTACAGCGATAGATAGAATCTGGAGTAGTGTCCTTGGGAAGCGAATGCAGTGCAAAATGAACACAGGCCGCTGCACGGTGTCAAAGTGGTGAAGGCAGAACGAGGCAGGTAGCGTGAAGCTAAGCTGCTGCAGCAGTGGCCGAAAGTGAACTCTGGAAGGTAACACAGATGATGGGTGTGCCCCATACTCGCGGCAATTGAATCATCGAAAAATAGGGGGCATGGGATCGGTTTTCGGGCCTGGTAGGCAAATAGCATGTGTATCAGCTGAGAGAGATATCATGCTAGTATGACAGTGGTAGTTTGACAGCTTCTGCATAGAGACTGTCAACCCAGCTTGTGTAGGTTCCAGTGGCCAAACCTATTCTACAATGGTGGATTGTGTTAAGACAGTGTAAGGAGGACTGACTTGCAGAGGACTAAACGAAAATCCATAGTTTATTTTCGAACAGACAAGGGATTGGTACAAATGGAGGAAGAGGTCTGATCCACTCCCCATGAAGCGCCACTTAGGACATTGAGGGACTGGATACAGCATACAGCCAGGAAAGACAAGTTAAAGGACCAAGAAAGTGTCCTGTCAAACATGAGCCTCAGGAATTTCGTAGTTTCACATGGTTCAAATGGCTCTGAGCACTACGGGTTCTAATGGCTCTGAGCACTATGGGACTTAACATCTGTGGTCATCAGTCCACTAGAACTTAGAACTACTTAAACCTAACTAACCTAAGGACATCACACACATCCATGCCCGAGGCAGGATTCGAACCTGCGACCGGAGTGGTCACGCGGTTCCAGACTGCAGCGCCTAGAGCCGCACGGCCACAAAGGCCGGCGAGCACTACGGGACTTAACATCGGAGGTCATCAGTCCAATAGAACTTAGAACTACTTAAACCTAACCAACTTAAGAACATCACACACATCCATGCCCGAGGCAGGATTCGAACCTGCGACCGTAGCGGTCGCGCGGTTCCAGACTGAAGCGCCTAGAACCGCTCGGCTTCTAAGTTTCAGCGAACGGAATATCAACAGGCCCACGATATAAAGACTGTGGAAGAAACCTTTTGGGCCGGCAGGAGTTCATACCAACAATTTTGTCAGTGGAAAACGAAAGACATTGTCTATGCTCCACGAGTAAATGGCTGCCACAGTAACTCACCCATCCTCAACATTGAGGGCATCTATCAGCTGGGTAATGGTACCGGTACTGCGGCGTGGTGTTCCAGATAGTGTGCATCGTCAGCCAACGACATCAATTCTTCTTTGAATTTCTTCTGCCATGCCTTGACTCTTGCAACAGTCATGCAGTGCTCTCCGTACGCTTGAGCCATTCCATGATGAATTTTCATTTTCTGTGCTCTTTCCTCTCTTCTATTGCAGCCTGCATTTCTCTGTTTCCAGTGCTACTCAGAGCTGTGGATGGGCGAAGTGTGACATGCTCTTTGTGTCGTCACGGCGGTGTGCGCGCGTGCCGCGCTGGCGGATGTCTGAGGCCTCTGCGTTCTTACGTGCCCCACACATTCATCCACAGGCACTGGTGTTAATATCCTTGCAACGGTTTTAGTTTTAGGACCACCGCCTCATTTCTTTTTAAATGAGCTTCGAGTTATCTGTTTCGATTTGTTTTGTGATTGAATGTATAACGTGATCTGAAATAGAATCTGAATCTATAGGTAGCTGAACTTTAATTGTTCGTGACATGAATTCAGTTGCGAGAATGTATAGATAAAGGTAACTGTGTATGTCTTAAGAAAATCTGACTATGGACTCTGATAAAAGAAAACTGTTTACTTTGTAAGTCTGATTGGCCCGTGTGAGACTTAGTTGAAGAAAGAGTCCGTTTTCCACACTATTTGGGTTATCTGCGTCGCACTGGATAACGCCTCGCAGACTGATCTCATAGCTACAGCGCGTCGCGATGATAGACCTGCAAAATCCAACTACTGAGGTACGCAAAGGTGAAGTACCTTCTTCAAGGACATTACTATCATTCTTGGTTCATAATTTTTGATAATGGTTTTAAATAAATTGAAAATTAATTCATATCTACAGCTTATTTCCCCTCCCATCCCTAAATCGTTACTATTTTCAGGGCTATCCGGCATTGAAATAGCACTCCTGCGTTTGATGTCATGAGGAAATCCTGTACCTCAGCTGATCGTTTGGCTCTTATAATTAAAGTTTCCTCTAGACATTTAAATCTCATCTTTACAATCACTACAATAATGATGGAAACAGACTAAATGAATTAAAATTTGTGCAACAGATAGGACTTAAACCCAGGTCTCCTTGCTTACTAGGCAGAAATGCTGATCATTACACCATCGATAATGATGAGACTTACGTGTTTCGAGGAAAATTTAATTATAAGAGCTATGCGATGACTTGCGGTGCAGGATTTTCCCCTCACGTACAAGGCCGTGGTGCCGTTTCAATGCCGGAGAGCCCTGGCAACAGTGACGATTTAGGGGGGGGGGGGGGGATATGCTGGAGACATGAGTTGTTGTTTTGGGGAGGGCATTTAAAATTATATGACTCTTTGAATGTGAAAAATGACTTTGATTTAAATGAACTCAGTAACAATCTCGTAACCTTTGACTTAATAACATTTAATGTAATTACAAAAATAGTTAAGCTCTCTCTGAAACCACATAACAATAAACCAAGAATTACAAACACTGAACTTCACATATGTAATCTCCCTGTAAACAAAATATCAAAATCTAATTCTTAAATCCATTTCTCTGGCAGTGATAGATAACTTCTAACAAAAATTCAAGAGAAAAAAAGATTTCTGAACAGAATGTGTTACGAACCAAGAGTACTGTATTAAAAAACCGCTGATGCAAACAACAAACTTAGCCCAGAATGAGATTTTCACTCTGCAGCGGAGTGTGCGCTGATATGAAACTTCCTGGCAGATTAAAACTGTGTGCCGGACCGAGACTCGAACTCGGGACCTTTGTCTTTCGTGGGCAAGTGCTCTTCCAACTGAGCTACCCAAGCACGACTCACGCCCAGTCCTCGCAGCTTTACTTCCGCCAGTACCTCATCTCCTACCTTCCAAACTTTACAGAAGCTCTCCTGCCCGCGAAAGGCAAAGGGCCCGAGTTCGAGTCTCGGTCCGGCACACAGTTTTAACGAACTCGGTCATTATCAGTAATCTATTCTTCATAAATATTATCGTACCAATCTAAAAATCAATTCTTTGTCTCTCCAGAATATGTCCTCTACTAATTCATAACATAGTTCCCAACATTTCCATTGTTTGCCGCTTGCTGCTACTAAACAAAAACTCGACCGTTCACACCTAACACCGAAGCTCAACTAACTGTATCCTCTCCTTTCCTCACAATTAACAGATAAATATGGCGTGCATCTTTTCAGAGCAGAGAGTGGCTGAGTTTTTCCCTGGAACACTTTGTTAACAAGCATTAGATACTCATTGCCAGATACTGACACCTATCGATAAAACGTAAAGCCTTCTGATTGGCTCAGTCCGCGATCACATAAGACTAATCCCAGACAAGGCAGGTAAAATAGTGAGATTCATTGGAGGAATCCACAGGAAGTATTGTCCACCCATCAGGTAGGCAACTTACAAAATCATGGTTTGGCCAATACTTGAATACTGTTCGTCAGCCTAGGATCCGTACCACATGGGACTGATACAGGAAATAGAGAAGGTCCGAAGAAGAGCAGCGCAATTCGTTACGGATTGATTTGGCAAGCGCAAAAGCGTGGCGGAAACGCTCATGCAGCTCCTTTAACAAACGTTATAAGTGTGGTGATGTGCACCACGGTGTACTTTCCCGTTGAAATTCCCAGAGCGTGCGTTCATAGCAGAGTCAACCAAGATCCAAAATGTTGCTACCTCCAACGTATGTCTCGCGAAAAGAGCCTGAAGGTAAAATTAAAGAGATAGAGATTTCGAACGGAGGCTTACCAGCAATCTTACTTACCGTGAGATATTTTCTACTGGAACAGAAAAGGCAGGGTCTGACAGTGATGCGCAAAGTACCTTCAGCCACACACCGTAAGGTAGCTTGTGAAGTTCGAAGATGGTATGAAAAGTGTGGTAAATTTCCATGAAAAAAAAATGGGACAATTTTGTTGGACCTTCATAGTTGGTAACTTTGATTATTCCAAAAATCGTAAAAAGAATTTCAACAATGTGCTGAGTACAGTTCACTGTTGACAGGCGTCTGAATAGGTCAGTGTGTCGACGGCGATTCAAAATGGAGAAAAATGAGTTTCGTGCTGTTATTGAACATTTTCATTTGAAGGATTCAAAACATAAATGGGTGATGTTCACGCAGACTGTACTGTCACTGAAGATCGTACATGTTTGGATTAATAAATTTTACCGTGGTAAAACAAGCACCGGAATGGAAGCGTGCTTTGGCCATGCAGTTGAGGTCACCACAAGGGAAACCACTGGCAAAAAAATCCATGATGTGGTAATACAAGATGGCCAAATAAAAATTCGTAAGATTACCGAGATTTTAGGAGTCTCAAATGAGCGAGTGAATAATATCTTGCACAGAGCATTCTCTATAGAGAAGCTGTGTGGGATTGCTCACAATCTACCAAAAAACACACCCAGCACAACATTTTAAGACAATGCCTAGCTATGTTCTGGTGATGTTTAATCGTAATCCACTATACTTTTTGATCCGATTTGTGACTAATGAACCTGAATCCATCATTACACACCAGAGGCAAAGTAGCGGTCATATAAATGGATAAAGGCTGGTGAAGAACACTGCAGATGGCAAAGACCATTTTGTCAACTGGTAAGGGGATGACGTCTGTTTTTTGGAATGTCCAAGGAATGAGCCTTATAAATTACTTGGAAAATGGCAGAACCATAACTGGACCCTATTATGCTTCATTGTTGGATCGTCTGAAACTTGTCTGGCTGAAAAAAGACCAAGGTTGTAATGCAGAAAGGTGCTATTTTACCACGATAACGCACCATCTCACATATCTGTGACAGCAATGGTGAATGTGCATGAACTCGGCTTGAAATTGGTTCTGTATCCGCCCTATTCACCAGAGATAGCCCCAACTCTTCCTGTTCGCTAACTTGAAGCTTTGGCATGCTGGAAGAAATTCTCGTGAGATGAGGAGGTAATAGTTCCATTCAATGACTATTTTGCAGAGTTTAACAGAACCTATTTTTCCGATGGGATAAAAAAGCTGAAGGATCGCTAGACCAAGTGTACATCCCTCACGGGAACTATGTGAAGAAGTGAGATTAGTTTATGAAACAAATATATTTGCTTGCTTTTTTTTTTTTTTTTCAAGACTTATTTGTCTACCCCCATTTTACGGTTCAAGGGGGTGTGTTAATTTTTGTATGAATTTTTCTCGTTTTGGATGTCTGAAATCGAACTATTAAGGTTTGAATTGCATAGACATGCGGGCGCAGCCTCGACAAAGATGCTGCGCCGCACAGAGATGATCTCTGCTCTGAAAAGAACCATGCCGCATTTATCTTTGATCGCGAGGGGAGGAGAATATATAGTTAGTTGAGCTTTGGTGTTAGATGTGAACAGTCGAGTTCTGGCTCAGCAACAGCAAGGGACAAACAACGGAAATGTTTGCAATTATATTGTGAATCAGTGGAAGACTCATTCTGGAGAGAAAATGAATTGCTTTTACATTGGTACGATTATATTTGTGAATAATGGACAACTGTTTTTGACTAAGTTTGATATTTGCGGCATGTATTCGATAATGCGGCACACTTGGTTCGCCAGATATCCAGACCAGAAATGTTTTTGCTTTTGATTTTTTGTTAAGATTCATCGACCATTGAGACAGATGTGGGTTTAAAAATATATTTTGGAATTTTGTTTAAAGAGAGTCTATGCATGTGCAGTTCAATTTTTGTTATTCTTGGATTATTGTTATATGATTGCAGAGAAAGCTTAACCATTTTTGAATTTCGTTAAATGTTATTAAATCAAAGGATATGAGATAGTTTCGGAGTTTATTTAAATCAGAGTCATTGTACACATCCCAATTTAATTAAAACCATTATCAAAAATTACGAACTAAGAATGATAGAAATGCCGGCCGAAGTGGCCGTGCGGTTAAAGGCGCTGCAGTCTGGAACCGCAAGACCGCTACGGTCGCAGGTTCGAATCCTGCCCCGGGCATGGATGTTTGTGATGTCCTTAGGTTAGTTAGGTTTAAGTAGTTCTAAGTTCTAGGGGACTAATGACCTCAGCAGTTGAGTCCCATAGTGCTCAGAGCCAATGATAGTAATGTTCTTAAAGAAGGCATTGCAATTTTGCGTATCTCAGTAGCTGGATTTTGCAGCTCTATCTTCGGGTCGCGCTGTAGTTATCAGAGCAGTCTGCAATACATGTTAACCGGTATATTGCCTCCTGATCTATGCACATTTACTGCTTTTATGAGAGAATTCCACAAGATCTCCAGGAATTCTAACCTTCCCCTTGCATAGCGACCTGTCACCCGTAAATCGTAAGAGACTGAAATCACGTCATCCAACTCTGTGCGATGCTGCTGACATGGTTACTAAGGATTTCAAATGGAAAGATCGCTGGAAGCAGCGACAGAAGTGCACCTGCATAACGTCTTCTCAGGTGCTAAACTTCCAAGTGGATTTGACCTGCCACGCAAGACCTGGGCTACCCTCAATAGAATCCGTACCGGCCATGGCCGATGCACGGATGCTCTCTTTAAGTGGAACAAGCTGCCTGATCCAGCCTGTGACTGTGGGGCTCCATACCAGACTGTTCACCACATTGTCAGTGAATGCAGGATTCGAGCCTATCACGACGCCAAAGAGGACATCCTGCTAGCAACTCCAGATGCAGTGCGCTGGATTGAAGGACTGGATATTCAGTTGTAAAGACAAACTTAAGTTTCTTTTGTGTCAATATCTACATTGTTGTTGTTGCGGTCTTCAGTCCTGAGACTGGTTTGATGCAGCTCTCCATGCTACTCTATCCTGTGCAAGCTTCTTCATCTCCCAGTACTTAATGCAACCTACATCCTTCTGAATCTGCTTAGTGTATTCATCTCTTGGTCTCCCTCTACGATTTTTACCCTCAACGTTGCCCTCCAATGCTAAATTTATGATCCCTTGATGCCTCAAAACATGTCCTACCAACCGGTCCCTTCTTTTTGTCAAGTTGTGCCAAAACTCCTCTTCTCCCCAATTCTATTCAATATCTCCTCATTAGTTATGTGATCTACCCATCTAATCTTCAGCATTCTTCTGTAGCACCACATTTCGAAAGCTTCTATTCTCTTCTTGTCTAAACTATTTATCGTCCATTTTTCACTTCCATACATAGCTGCACTCCATACAAATACTTTCAGAAACGACTTCCTGACACTTAAATCTATACTCGATGTTAACAAATTTCTCTTCTTCAGAAACGCTTTCCTTGCCATTTCCAGTCTACATTTTATATCCTCTCTACTTTGACCATCATCAGTTATTTTGCTCCGCAAATACCAAAACTCATCTACTACTTTAAGTCTCTCATTTCCTAATTCAATTCCCTCAGCATCACTTGATTTTCATTATCCTCGTTTTCCTTTTGTTGATGTTCATCTTATATCCTCACTTCAAGGCACTGTCCATACCGTTCAGCTGCTTTTCCAGGTCCTTTGCTGTCTCTGACATAATTACAATGTCGTCGGCAAACCTCGAAGTTTTTATTTTTTCTCCATGGATTTTAATTCCTACTCCCAATTCTTCTTTTATTTCCTGTACTGCTTGCACTCAGATTGAATAACATCAGAGATAAGCTACAACCCTGTCTCACTCCATTCTCAAACACTGCTTCCCTTTCGTGCCCCTCGACTCTTATAACTGCCAAGTGGTTTCTGTATAAATTGTAAACAGCCTTTCGCTCTCTGTATTTTACCCCTGCCACTTTCAGAATTTCAAAGAGAGTATTCCAGTCAACATTGTCAAAAGCTTTCTCTAAGTCTACAAATGCTAGAAACGTAGGTTTGCCTTTCCTTCTGCTATCTTCTAAGATGAGTCGTAGGGTCAGTATTGCCTCACGTGTTCCAACAATTCTATGGAATACAAACTGATCTTTCCCGAGGTCGGCTTCTATCAATTTTTCCATTCGTCTGTAAAGAATTCTTATTAGTATTTTGCAGCCGTGACTTATTAAACTGATACTCGGTAATTTTTCACATCTGTCAACACTTGCTTTCTTTGGGATTAGAATTATTATATTCTTGTTGAGATCTGAGGGTATGTCGCCTGTCTCTCACATCTTGTTCACCGGTTGGTACAGTTTTGTCAGGGCAGGCTCTCCCTAGGCTGTCAGTAGTTCTAATGGAATGTTGTCTACTCCCGGGGCCTTGTTTCGTCTCAGGTCTTTCAGTGCTCTGTCAAACTCTTCACGCAGTATCATATCTCCCATTTCATCTTCATCTACATCCTCTTCCATTTCCATAATACTGTCCTCAAGTACATCGCCCCTGTATAGACCCTCTATATACTCCTTCCACCTTTCTGCTTTCCCTTCTTTGCTTAGAACGGCTTCCATCTGAGCTCTTGATATTCATGAAAGCGGTCCTCTTTTCTTCAAAGGTCTCTTTAATTTTCCTGTAGGCAGTATCTATCTTACCCGTCGTGAGATAAGCCTCTACATCCTTACATTTGTCCTCTAGCCATCCCTGCTTAGTCATTTTGCACTTCCTGTCGATCTCATTTTTGAGACTTTTGTATTCCTTTTTGCCTGCTTCATTCACTGCATTTTTATATTTTCTCCTTTCATCAATTAAATTCAATATCTCTTCTGTTACCCAAGGTTTTCTACTAGCCTTCATCTTTTTACCTACTTTATCCTCTGCTGCCTTCACTATTTCATCTCTCAAAGCTACCCATTTTTCTTCGACTGTATTTCTTTACCCTGTTTTTGTCAATCGTCAATGCTCTCTCTGAAACTCCGTACAACCTCTGGTTCTTATACTTTATCCAGGTCCCATCTCTTTAAATTACTACCTGTTTGCAATTTCTTCAGTTTTAACCTGCAGTTCATAACGAAAAAATCGATCTGAATCCTTATAGTATCTCCAGGCCTTTTCCACGTATGCAGTCTTCTTTCATGATTCTTAAACCAAGTTTTAGCTATGATTAAGTTATGCTCTGTGCAAAATTCTACCAGGCAGCTTCCTCTCTCATTCCTTACCCCCAGTCCTTATTCAGCTACTTATATTCCCTCTTCTCTTTTCCGACTATCGAATTCCAGTCCCTCATGACTATTAAATTTTCGTCTCCCTTAACTATCTGAATAATTTCTTTTATCACATCATACATTTCTTCAATCTTTTCATCACCTGCGGAGCTAGTTGGCATATAAATTTTACTACTGTGGTAGGCGTGGGCTTCGTGTCTATCTTTGCTGCAATAATACGTCCACTATGCTGTTTGTAGTAGCTTACCCTCATTCCTATTTTTTTTATTCATTATTAAACACACTCTTGCATAACCCCTATTTGATTCTGTATTTATAACCTTGTATTCAGCTGACCAAAAGTCTTGTTCCTCCTGCCACCGAACTTCACTAATTCCCACTATATCTAGCTTTAACCTATGCATTTCCCTTTTCAAATTTTATAACCTACCTGCTCGATTAAGGGATCTGACATTCCACGCTCCAATCCGTAGAAGCCAGTTTTCTTTCTCCTGATAACGAAATCCTCTTGAGTAGTCCCCGCCCGGATATCCGAATGGGGGATTATTTTACCTCCGGAATATTTTACTCAAGAGGACGCCATCATCATTTAACCATACAGTAAAGCTACATGCCCTCGGGAAAAATTACGGCTGTAGTTTCTCCCCTTGCTTTCAGCCGTTCGCAGTACCAGCACAGAAAGGCCGTTTTGGTTAATGTTACACGGCCAGATCAGTCAATCATCCTGCAACTACTGAAAAGGCTGCTGCCCCTCTTCAGGAACCACACGTTTGTCTGGCCTCTCAACAGATACCCCTCCGTTGTGGTTGCACCTACGGTACGGCTATCTGTATCGTTGAGGCACGCAAGCCTCCCCACCAACGGCGAGGTCCGTGGTTTATGTGAGTAAGTGCATGTTTCACGAGGAGAAATTTGTCGAAATAAATGCATTCAGTTTTCTGTCACAAACAGACAATATTATATAGAAAGTTTTAATTTTAGCTAACTAATCTATTTAAAGATGTCTGCGAAAATACCTGTATTCAAAGGGCCGTGACAAATAGTAGTCACTGCTCAAAATCATCCCCGTTCTGCTTATAAGCTAGCTAGGATTTTAGCAAATTTTGCAGCCTTACCGCAACGTAGTATGCTCCAAGGAGTGATCGCCAGCAAGATGGCGGCAGCAGCAGCTGCGGTCTTCATGTCGACTGCAGCCGAGGAAGCAGTGGCGGTTGGCTCCTATATCGTCACCGGCCCACTTTGAATGCCCTCCTTGCGTCATAACAGAACCATAACGAATATCAACGTGGGAGTCATAGTCTCTCGCTTTCTGAAAAAGAATTTCTTGAAATGCCGTTTGACACGCCTTATGGCTGTCATGCATGACTGCACTGTTTACGTATTCCTTGAAGACGCTTCAGTATCACCTCTTTAAAACAGTCAGTTACCTAAGGAATCTCATTTCAGTGTGCGCAGCGCGATGTTACTCCGTTTATTGCAGGACGTAATCCACTGAGATAAAGCGAGGAAAAAATTGTCATTCCGCGGGCACTTACGCCATCCCCTAGTGCAAGCACGTCTTGCGACTCCTGCGTCTCTTCCTAGGAAGAGCAGGTGAGTGAAACCGCTTTTGCACCCTGTCTTCGGAATAATGACCGATGTCTTAGCGTGTAAGCAACATTCAAAAAAGCTCGTTCAACGTCTGCATCTAAATACGCTGCTGAGCCAAAAAATTATGACCACTGCCCACTGCGACGTAGAATGCGGCCTGGTAACTTTGCGGGCACTTGACGCGGTAACAAAGTATGTAAGCGGAGCGAACACCGACGGGGGATCCCCCTAGCGAAGATATGGACTGCGAATGGGGAAAACCATTGAGGTATGCCACTCTGACAATGTGCAGATTACGAGGGCAGTTCAATAAGTAATGCAACACATTTTTTTTCTCGGTTAATTTTGGTTGAAAAAACCGGAAATTTCTTGTGGAATATTTTCAAACATTCCCGCTTCGTCTCGTATAGTTTCATTGACTTCCTACAGGTGGCAGCGCTGTACGGAACTGTTAAAATGGCGTCTGTAACGGATGTGCGGTGCAAACAATGGGCAGTGATCGAGTTTCTTTTGGCGGAAAACCAGGGCATCTCAGATATTCATAGGCGCTTGCAGAATGTGTACGGTGATCTGGCAGTGGACAAAAGCACGGTGAGTCGTTGGGGAAAGCGTGTGTCATCATCGCCGCAAGGTCAAGCAAGACTGTCTGATCTCCCGCGTGCGGGCCGGCCGTGCACAGCTGTGACTCCTGCAATGGCGGAGCGTGCGTACACACTTGTTCGAGATGATCGACGGATCACCATCAAACAACTCAGTGCTCAACTTGACATCTCTGTTGGTAGTGCTGTCACAATTGTTCACCAGTTGGGATATTCAAAGGTTTGTTCCCGTTGGGTCCCTCGTTGTCTAACCGAACACCGTAAAGAGCAAAGGAGAACCTTCTGTGTGGAATTGCTTGCTCGTCATGCGGCTGAGGGTGACAATTTCTTGTCAAACATTGTTACAGGCGATGAAACATGGGTTCATCACTTGGAACATGGAACGAAACGGCAATCAATGGAGTGGCGCCACACCCACTCCCCTACCAAGAAAAAGTTTAAAGCCATACCCTCAGCCGGTAAAGTCACGGTTACAGTCTTCTGGGACGCTGAAGGGGTTATTCTGTTCGATGTCCTTCCCCATGGTCAAACGATCAACTCTGAAGTGTATTGTGCTACTCTTCAGAAATTGAAGAAACGACTTTAGCGTGTTCGTAGGCACAAAAATCTGAACGAACATCTCCTTCTTCGTGACAACGCAAGACCTCACACAAGTCTTCGCACCCGAGAGGAGCTCACAAAACTTCAGTGGACTGTTCTTCCTCATGCACCCTACAGCCCCGATATCGCACCGTAGGATTTCCATATGTTTGGCCCAATGAAGGACGCAATCCGTGGGAGGCACTACGCGGATGATGAAGAAGTTATTGATGCAGTACGACGTTGGCTCCGACATCGACCAGTGGAATGGTACCGTGCAGGCATACAGGCCCTCATTTCAAGGTGGCGTAAGGCCGTAGCATTGAATGGAGATTACGTTGAAAAATAGTGTTGTGTAGCTAAAAGATTGGGGAATAACCTGGTGTATTTCAATGCTGAATAAAACAACCCCTGTTTCAGAAAAAAAAAGGGTTGCATTACTTATTGAACTGCCCTCGTATTATTATGCGCAGCCGGTGAACGAGCAACTCGAAAACGTTGAAGCTGGTAGAATGTTCACGAGCTGCTGTCGTGAGCATCTACAGAGAGCGGTAGAAGGGCGGTGAAACAACCACTAGGCGCTGAATGGTTGGACGTCCACGACTCTTCACAGAACGGAGGCTTGTCTGCTCTGTAATGTAGGATAGGCCGTAACCTGTGGCATCTCTGTCGAAAGAGCGCACTGCTGGTGCAAGCACTAATGTTTCGGAAAACACCGTTCATCGCACACTGTTGAACATGGAACTCTGCAATAGGTCACCTCTACTTGTTCACGTGGTGATCCAACAACATCGTCAATTACCACTGCAGTGGGCACGGGACCATCTGCGTTCGACCATCGATTCGAACAGTTACTCTCCGTCTTCAGGCCACGAGTGGCCTACCGGGACCATCCGACCGCCGTGTCATCCTCAGTGGAGGATGCGAATAGGAGGGGCGTGGATTCAGCATACCGCTCTCCTGGTCGCTATGATGGTATTCTTGACCGAAGCCGCTACTATTCGGTCGAGTAGCTCCAGAATTGGCATCACGAGGCTGAGTGCACCCCGAAAAATGGCAACAGCGTACGGCCGCCTGGATGGTCACCCATCCAAGTGCCGACCACGCCCGACAGCGTTCAACTTCGGTGATCTGACTGGAACCGGTGGATCTACTGCGGCAAGGCCGATGCTTCTCTCATATTATAGTCATAGGATACTACGTTTTTTTTCGTTTTGTGAAGTGCACAGATTTATACTTCTGAATATTTAAAACAAGTTACCAATCTCTGCACCACTTTAAAATCTTATCGAAATCTTACTGAATATTTATGCAGCTTCTTTCAGATAGTGCTCCATTATAGATAACTGCTTCATCCTCAAGAAGCGTGATTTTACTATTAATATTATCTGCAAGGTAATTAATATCAACATGAACCGCAAGGGTCCCAACACACTACCTGGGGCACACCTGAAGTTACTTATACATCTGACGTTGAGTCTCTATTCGTACTATCTATTGAAGTGATCGGAAGTGAAGATAATACTGTTCTAGAAGTTTTTGTTGGTGTGATATACCCGAAAAAATACACGAATGTGCAACGCCACTAGACACTTCTCACAGTCATATCGTGTATTACTTTACTTCTTCCTTGCTTTGCAAAACTTAAAAACTACTGCTTATAACTCGCAAAATATACACTACTGGCCATTAAAATTGCTACACCACGAAGATGACGTGCTACAGACGCGAAATTTAACTGACAGGAAGAAGATGTTGTGATACGCAAATGATTAGCTTTTCAGAGCATTCACACAAGGTTGGCGCCGGTGGCGACACCTGCAAGGTGCTGACATGAGGAAAGTTTCCAACCGATTTCTCATACACAAACAGCAGTTGACCGGGGTTGCCTGGTGAAACGTTGTTGTGATGCCTCGTGTAAGGAGGAGAAATGCGTACCATCACGTTTCCGACTTTGATAAAGGTCGGATTGTAGCCTATCGCGATAGTATTTTATCGTATCGCGAAATTGCTGCTCGCGTTGGTCGAGATGCAATGACTGTTAGCAAAATATGGTATCAGTGGGTTCAGGAGGGTATTGCGCAACGCCATGCTGGATCCCAACGGCCACGTATCACTAGCAGTCGAGATGACAGGCACCTTATCCGCATGGCTGTAACGGATCGTGCAGCCACGTCTCGATCCCTGAGTCAACAGATGGGGACGTTTGCAATACAACGATCTGCACGAACAGTTCGACGACGTTTGCAGCAGCATGGGCTATCAGCTCGGAGACCATGGCTGCGGTTACCCTTGATGCTGCATCACAGACAGGACCGCCTGCGATGGTGTACTCAACGACGAACCTGGGTGCCCGAATGGCTAAACATCATTTTTTCGGATGAATCCAAGTTCTGTTTACAGCATCATGATGGTCGCATCCGTGTTTGGCGACATCGCGGTGAACGTACATCGGAAGCGTGTATTCGTCATCGCCATACTGCCTTATCACCCGGCGTCATGGTATGGGGTCCATTGGTTACACGTCTCGGTCACGTCTTGTTCGCATTGACGGCACTTTGAACAGTGGACGTTACATTTCAGACGTGTTACAACCCGTGGCTCTACCCTTCGTTCGATCCCTGCGAGACCCTACATTTCAGCTGGATAATGCACGACCGCATGCTGTACGGACCTGTCTGGATACAGAAAATGTTCGACTGCTGCCCTGGCCAGCACATTCTCCAGATCTCTCAACAATGGAAAACGTCTGGTCAATGGCGGCCGAGCAACTGCCTCGTCACAATACGCCAGTCACTACTCTTGATGAACTGTGGTATCGTGTTGAAGCTGCATGTGCAGCTGTACCTGTACACGCCATGCAAGCTCTGTTTGACTCAATACCCAGGCGTATCAAGGCCGTTATTACGGCCAGAGGTGGTTGTTCTGGGTACTGATTTCTCAGGATCTATGCATCCAAATTGCGTGAAAATGTAATCACATGTCAGTTCTAGTATAATATATTTGTCCAGTGAATACCCGTTTATCATCCACTTTTCTTCTTGGTGTAGCAATTTTAATGGCCAGTAGTGTAGAACCAAATCGAGTGTATTATAGATCATCAAATAGATCGATATCTCAGAACTGACGAGAAACTATAGCAGCCGGAAATGTAATAACGGACCTGAAACCTACCGGCTTTCTAAGCCAGTGGGTTAACATCTCGTGTACGTGATACTACCGCCAACTACATATGTGCATATCGCTACCCCAGTGTGTGTAACTGTTTTGCTCTTGCACCTTATTCCTCCCACCTGGTACCTTGTCGTGTCCCAACGTAAGATAGAAGGAAGACAGGATTACAGGTGAGTCTGCAGTTCTCGAGCAGCTGGGATCAAACGCAGAAAAACAAACTTCTATCTACATCTACATCCAAACTCCGCAAGCCCCCTGACGGTGTGTGGCGGAGGGTACCTTGAGTACCTCTATCGGTTCTTCGTTCTATTCCAGTCCCGTATTGTTCGTGGAAAGAAGGATTGTCGGTATGCTTCTGTGTGGGCTCTAATCTCTCTGATTTTATCCTCATGGTCTCTTCGCGAGATATACGTAGGAGGGAGCAATATACTGCTTGACTCTTCGGCGAAGGTATGTTCTCGAAACTTTAACAAAAGCCCGTACCGAGCTACTGAGCGTCTTGCCTGCAGAGTCTTGCACTGGAGTTTATCTATCATCTCCGTAACGCTTTCGCGATTACTGAATGATCCTGTAACGTAGCGCGCTGCTCTCCGTTGATTTTCTCTATCTCTTCTATCAACTCTATCTGGTTCGGATCCCACAGTGCTGAGCAGTATTCAAGCAGTGGGCGAACAAGCGTACTGTAACCTACTTCCTTTGTTTTCGGATTGCATTTCCTTAGGATTCTTCCAATGAATCTGTCTGGCATCTGCTTTACCGACTATCAACTTTATGTGATCATTCCATTTTAAATCACTGCTAATGCGTACTTCCAGATAATTTATGGAATTACTTAATTGCTGACCTGCTACTTTGTAGCTAAATGATAAGGGATCCATCTTTCTATGTATTCGCAGCACATTATACTGAAATTCAATTGCCATTCCCTGCACCATGCGTCAATTCGCTGCAGATCCTCCTGCATTTCAGTACAATTTTCCATTGTTACAACCTCTCGATACACCACAGCACCATCCGCAAAAAGCCTCAGTGAACTTCCGATGTCATCCACAAGGTCATTTATGTATATTGTGAATAGCAACGGTCCTACGACACTCCCCTGCGGCACACCTGAAATCACTCTTACTTTGGAAGACTTCTCTCCATTGAGAATGACATGCTGCGTTCTGTTATCTAGGAACCCTTCAATCCAATCACACAATTGGTCTGATAGTCCATATGCTCTTACTTTGTTCTTGCGGAAGTCAAGAAACACGGAATCTACCTGGGAACCCGTGTCTATGGCCCTCTGAGTCTCGTGGACAAATAGCGCGAGCAGGGTTTCACACGACCGTCTTTTTCGAAACCCATGCTGATTCCTACAGAGTAGATTTCTAGTCACCAGAAAAGTGACTATACTCGAACATAATACGTGTTCCAATATTCTACAACTGGTCGACGTTAGAGATATAGGTCTATAGTTCTGCACATCTGTTCGACGTCCCTTCTTGAAAACGGGGATGACCTGTGCCCTTTTCCAATTCTTTGGAACGCTACGCTCTTCTAGATACCTACGGTACACCGCTGCAAGAAGGGGGGCAAGTTCCTTCGCGTACTCTGTGTAAAATCGAACTGGTGTCCCATCAGGTCCAGCGGCCTTTCCTCTTTTGAGCGATTTTAATTGTTTCTCTATCCCTCTGTCGTCTATTTCGATATCTACCATTTTGTCATCTGTGCGACAATCTAGAGAAGGAACTACAGTGCAGTCTTCCTCTGTGAAACAGCTTTGGTAAAAGACATTTAGTCTTCCAGTGATGACAGGCTGATTTCTTGGATCGGCGCCAGACACTGTCGCAGTAGACCTACGAAGGGGGCATATTTTGGTATTCGATAGAATACTAGCAGCAGGAGACTCAGGGAACTCAAGGGACTGAAATAGACTGAAGCGCCAAAGAAACTGGTACAGGCATGTGTACACAGGCGGGATACGGTGTACACAAGATGGTCTTCCATCTCGGTAGTGCCACGTGGCCGTCCGGAGCCCGGTACGTTCTCGAGACCACCGCTGCCAGCAGTCACGTGCAGTGCCTACATTCCTGGCAAATCTTTCAGCAGCATCGCAGAAGGAACATCCAGCTTCTCGTAGCCTTATTACACTACCTCGTTCGAACTCAGCAATGTGTTGCCGCCTGAAAGGCTCTCTTGACTAACATGAACTCGTCACGTCCAATATCACTGACGACTCACTCTCACGACTGTTACAGTGCCTGTTTGAAGCAAACCCGATTCGAATACTCATAGTGGCGCTACTAGCACCATTTATGCGACTGGCGCCATTTGTAATAGCCATCATCTTTCAGATTCAGAAACGCGCCTTTCGTTTATGTCACACAACTCCGTCTCGGTGCTGCGATTTTCTTCTGTCAGTGTGTAACGGTGTTGTTCTGGCGAGGTTAATGGCGGAATGTCAGTATAAACGTGCATGTGAGGAAGGCATCTGCCAGACAGATTGATTCTTGCACTCTCTTTTTCTTGTGGCTTAGTCCCGCAACGACGCAGGGTCGGCACGGTTATGAACGGATTTGGCATGTTCAGCTCAAGGGGTGGCCGGATGTCGTCCCTGCTGTGTCCTCTCATCACCTCCCCTCCCCCCCTCCCCCCTTGCTACGAAATATGTGTACTCAACTTGTCTGCGTGGAGACTCACGAGAAAATGAGCGAAAGTTTTTTTAAATGTTTCCGAATTGTGTAACTAGACGGGCAGTGAGTACCTGTCCGTTATTTACCTAGTGGGAAGTGGGAAACCCCTAAAACGCGTATAAATACTGGCTCGAACTCCGACCTTCGTCGGTAATCCGATGCGCGGATTCTCTCTGGGACCAGTACTCTAACAGGGCTGGGTCCGAACATAAATTGCAAGAATCGTAAGGAACTGTAATTTACTCTTGCGAGGTCCGCTTACGTTACCCGCAACCAACGGAGTTTTGACTGATGTTTGTCAGTGTGGGATCTGTATCAGCAAATGGCCTTGATGGCACCTAGAACCAGTTGTACGTGGAAACTTCCTTGGAGATTGAAATTGTGTGCTGGAACGAGACTCGAACTCGGGACCTTTGCCTTTCGCGGGCAAGTGCTCTACCAACTGAGCTACCCAAGCACGACTCACGCCCCGACCTCGCAGCTTTACTTCTGCCAGTACCTCGTCTCCGACCTTCCAAACTTTACAGAAGCTCTCCTGCGAACCTTGACGAACTAGCACTACTGAAAGAAAGGATATTGCAGAGACATGGCTTAGCCACAGCATGGGAGATGTTTCCAGAATGAGATTTTCACTCTGCAGCGGAGTGTGCGCTGATATGAAACAGGAGTGCTAGTTCTGCAAGGTTGGCAGGAGCGCTTCTGTAAAGTTTGGAAGGTAGGAGACGAGGTACTGGCAGAAGTAAAGCTGCGAGGTCGGGGCGTGAGTCGTGCTTGGGTAGCTCAGTTGGTAGAGCACTTGCCCGCGAAAGGCAACGGTCTCGAGTTCGAGTCTCGGTCCGGCACACAGTTTTAATCTGTCCGGAACTTTCATATCAGCGCACACTCCGCTACAGAGTGAAAATCTCATTCTGAAGTTGTAAGTTGCTTGTCGAATGGCCTCCAAGCGCAACAAAAAAATTTTCAGTACTTCATATGATTATTCACTGACGTTAAAATTTTGAATCACTGTTATAAACTACTCACTTCCGGATACAATTTTC
This sequence comes from Schistocerca serialis cubense, assembly GCF_023864345.2. Classification (NCBI taxonomy): domain Eukaryota; kingdom Metazoa; phylum Arthropoda; class Insecta; order Orthoptera; family Acrididae; genus Schistocerca; species Schistocerca serialis. Next base: position 226,109,703 of record NC_064647.1, on the reverse strand, counting down.
TAATGAAGGTTTAACACAGCAAGACAAGTACATCGATGAACAAAAATCGCATATCAATAAGAAGTAGTGCGACATAACGGAAGTTTGTAGGCGTGTTTATGCATCTGAAAGACGATGTCTATTCAAATTTCTCGCTAGCCGTACAAGAGTGGCACTTGTAGCGCAACTACGAGAATGCAAATCAGGTTAGCTGTAACGGTCATGAGCAGTAGTTACCTTTGACAATGGACGTGGCGAGTTAATATTAGCCAAGAATGCCTTTAAGGCGACGTAGATACCCTTATCAACAGCTCTCTGAGCTTGAACAAGGTCGTGTAATAGGACTACGAGAAGCTATATACACTCCTGGAAATTGAAATAAGAACACCGTGAATTCATTGTCCCAGGAAGGGGAAACTTTATTGACACATTCCTGGGGTCAGATACATCACATGATCACACTGACAGAACCACAGGCACATAGACACAGGCAACAGAGCATGCACAATGTCGGCACTAGCACAGTGTATATCCACCTTTCGCAGCAATGCAGGCTGCTATTCTCCCATGGAGACGATCGTAGAGATGCTGGATGTAGTCCTGTGGAACTGCTTGCCATGCCATTTCCACCTGGCGCCTCAGTTGGACCAGCGTTCGTGCTGGACGTGCAGACCGCGTGAGACGACGCTTCATCCAGTCCCAAACATGCTCAATGGGGGACAGATCCGGAGATCGTGCTGGCCAGGGTAGTTGACTTACACCTTCTAGAGCACGTTGGGTGGCACGGGATACATGCGGACGTGCATTGTCCTGTTGGAACAGCAAGTTCCCTTGCCGGTCTAGGAATGGTAGAACGATGGGTTCGATGACGGTTTGGATGTACCGTGCACTATTCAGTGTCCCCTCGACGATCACCAGTGGTGTACGGCCAGTGTAGGAGATCGCTCCCCACACCATGATGCCGGGTGTTGGCCCTGTGTGCCTCGGTCGTATGCAGTCCTGATTGTGGCGCTCACCTGCACGGCGCCAAACACGCATACGACCATCATTGGCACCAAAGCAGAAGCGACTCTCATCGCTGAAGACGACACGTCTCCATTCGTCCCTCCATTCACGCCTGTCGCGACACCACTGGAGGCGGGCTGCACGATGTTGGGGCGCGAGCGGAAGACGGCCTAACGGTGTGCGAGACCGTAGCCCAGCTTCATGGAGACGGTTGCGAATGGTCCTCGCCGATACCCCAGGCGCAACAGTGTCCCTAATTTGCTGGGAAGTGGCGGTGTGGTCCCCTACGGCACTGCGTAGGATCCTACGGTCTTGGCGTGCATCCGTGCGTCGCTGCGGTCCGGTCCCAGGTCGACGGGCACGTGCACCTTCCGCCGACCACTGGCGACAACATCGATGTACTGTGGAGACCTCACGCCCCACGTGTTGAGCAATTCGGCGGTACGTCCACCCGGCCTCCCGCATGCCCACTATACGCCCTCGCTCAAAGTCCGTCAACTGCACATACGGTTCACGTCCACGCTGTCGCGGCATGCTACCAGTGTTAAAGACTGCGATGGAGCTCCGTATGCCACGGCAAACTGGCTGACACTGACGGCGGCGGTGCACAAATGCTGCGCAGCTAGCGCCATTCGACGGCCATCACCGCGGTTCCTGGTGTGTCCGCTGTGCCGTGCGTGTGATCATTGCTTGTACAGCCCTCTCGCAGTGTCCGGAGCAAGTATGGTGGGTCTGACACACCGGTGTCAATGTGTTCTTTTTTCCATTTCCAGGAGTGTATGTTCCTTCTGCGATATTGAAGAAAGACGTAGCAGTAATGTAGCCACTGTACATTATTGTTGGTCACGAGCATGTATTGTCGCAAGAAGTTGGGGCTCCGGGCGCTAACGTGACACTGCCGAGAGGGAAGACCCTCGTGTTCGGCGTACAGTTCTGGCGCATCGTACCGCATCTGCAGTAGCAGTTTGAGCAGCAGCTGGAACCGCAGTCACGTAATGATCTGTTACAATTCAGTTACTTCAAGGGCAGCTCTGAGCCACAAGCCCCGTAGTGTGAATTCCACTGGCCTCAGACCGCAGCCATTTTCTTCAGCGGTGTGAAGCGGAAGCTAATTAGCCTGTTGCATTTTCTGATGAAAGCTGGTTCTGCTTCGGCGCCATTAATGACCATGTGATGGTCAGGAGGAGACCAACTAAAGACCTGCAACCAAACTGTCTGCGTGCTGGACTGAACCTACACCTGAGCCAGAGTCTGGAGCGCGATTTCCTACGAAAGCAGAAGCACTCTTATGCTTATCCTGCCCACCATGACTCCAAATATGTACCTCACTCTGACGATTCGACCTGTGGTGCTGGCATTCATGAACAGCATTTCAGGGGGTGCTTTCCAACAGGATAGCTCTCACCCACATACCGATGCTGTAACACAACGTGCTCAGTGGAGTGTGGACATGTTTCCTTAGCCCGCTCGGTGTCTGCCTCCAACGGAGCACATATGAGACCCATGCAGAGGCGCATATCACTAGGGGTAAGATAGACACTGCCTACAGGTTTAGAGAGACGTTTGGAGAGAAGAGAACCACTTGCATGAATATCAAGAGCTCTGATGGAAACCCAGTTCTAAGCAAAGAAGGGAAAGCAGAAGGGTGGAAGGAGTATATAGAGGGTCTATACAAGGGCGATGTTCTGGAGGACAGTATACAGAAATGGAAGAGAAAGTAGATGAAGATAAAATAGGAGATATGACACTGCGTGAAGAGTTTGACAGAGCACTGACAGACCTAAGTCGAAACAAGGCCCCAGGAGTAGACAACATTCCACTAGAACTACTGACAGCCTTGGAAGAGCCAGGCCTAACAAAACTATACCATCCAGTGAGCAAGATGTGGGAGACAGGCGAAATACCCTCAGACTTCAATAAGAATATAATAATTCCAATCCCAAAGAAAGCAGGTGTTGACAGATGTGCAAATTACCGAACTATCAGTTTAATAAGCCACGGCTGCAAAATACTAACACGAATTCTTTACAGACGAAAGGAAAAACTGGTAGAAGCTGACCTCGGGGAATATCAGTTTGGATTCCGTAGAAATGTTAGAAAACGTGAGGTAATACTGACCCTACGACTTATCTTAGAAAATAGATTAAGGAAAGGCAAACCTACGTTTCTAGCATTTGTAGACTTAGAGAAAGCTTTTGACAACATTGACTGGAACACTCTCTTTCAAATTCGGAAGGTGGCAGGGGTAAAATACAGGGAGCGAAAGGCTATTTACAATTTGTACAGAAACCAGATGGCAGTTATAAGAGTCGAGGGACATGGAAGGGAAGCAGTGGTTGGGAAGGGAGCGAGACAGGGTTGTAGTCTCTCCCCGATGTTTTTCAAGCTGTATATTGAGCAAGCAGTAAAGGAAACAAAAGAAAAATTCGGAATAGGTATTAAAATCCATAGAGAAGAAATAAAAACTTTGAGGTTCGCCGATGACATTGTAATTCTGTCAAAGACAGCAAAGGACTTGGAAGAGCAGTTGTATGGAATGGACAGTGTCTTGAAAGGAGGATATAAGATGAACATCAACAAAACCAAAACGAGGATAATGGAATGTAGTTGAATTAAATCGGGTGATGCTGAGGGTATTAGATTAGGAAATGAGACAAAGTAGTAAAGGAGTTTTGCTATTTGGGGAGCAAAATAACTGATGGTGGTCGAAGTAGAGAGGATATAAAATGTAGACTGGCAATGGCAAGGAAAGCGTTTCTGAAGAAGAGAAAATTCTTAACATCGAGTATAGATTTAAGTGTCAGGAAGTCGTTGCTGAAAGTATTTGTATGGAGTGTAGCCATGTATGGAAGTGAAACATGGACGATAAATAGCTTGGACAAGAAGAGAATAGAAGCTTTCGATATGTGGTGCTACAGAAAAATGCTGAAGATTAGATGGGTAGATCACGTAACTAATGAGGAGGTATTGAATAGAATTGGGGAGAAGAGGAGTTTGTGGCACAACTTGACAAGAAGGGACCGGTTGGTAGGACATGCTCTGAGGCATCAAGGGATCACAAATTTAGCATTGGAGGGCAGTGTGGAGGGTAAAAATCATAGAGGGAGACCAAGTGATGAATACACTAAACAGATTCAGAAGGATGCAGGTTGCAGTAGGTACTGGGAGATGAAGAGGCTTGCACAGGATAGAGTAGCATGGAGAGCTGCATCAAACCAGTTTCTGGACTGAAGACCACACACACATGAGACACATCGGACGACAACTCCATCCTCATCCACAAACAGAATTAACCGTCCCTGTATTGACCGACAAAGTGCAACGGGAATGGAACTTCATCCCACAAAATTACAGCCAGCATCTGTACAACACCAAGCATGCACTTTTGCATGCTTACATTCAACATTCTGGCCGTTACAAAGATTATTAATGCACCAGAACTTCACATTTGCAGTTGCTTACCTCGCGCTTACACCAACCCGTGTATTACAATGTTAATCATCTAAATATGTTACCTGAATAAATGTATTCCCGAAATTTCTTTACTGCATATTAATTGTTTTATGATGTTGCGTCTTTCTTGCCGTCAGTATATTCTTCTTTAGGCAGTGTAACTAGCGGCGCCCAAGTACCCAGGCTGTGTTCATCCAATATTTGAGAACGACGGCACTCTGTGACTTGCAACAAACTTTACACATAATTTGAAACCTTTCATAAATTTTTTCTCGCTTGCAAGCTTAATCATTTCATTTGTAAATCAATCAGAAGACTGAGGGTGTTTTATACATGAGAGTTAGATTCTTTCAAAAATGGTTCAAATGGCTCTAAGCACTATGGGACTGAACATCTGAGGTCATCAGTCCCCTAGACTTAGAACTACTTAAACCTAACTAACCTAAGGACATCACACACATCCATGCCCGAGACAGGATTCGACCCTGCGACCGTAGCAGCAGCGCGGTTCCAGATTAAGTGCCTAGAACCGCTCGCCCACTACGGCCGGCTTCGATTCTTTAAAGAATGGTGGGTTTATTGGTTCTTACTAATAGAGATTAAGGGAAGAGAATGAGACTACACAGAGAGCATCTGTACGAATCAACACAGGTTTCTTTAGAAGGCGCAAGATGTATACCGTTATGAAACACATAGAAACATAACTATTATGCAAGTTGTATCGTACTTTTATAAGAATATTTTTCATAACATTGTATTTTTTGCCACTGTAATCCCAAATAGTTACGTCTATAAAAAAAACTATTTTGGACACGGAATTGTGTGTAGATTCACTGGTGTAGTCAGGAAAAACATTCTTAGGTGTAGACTGAAATCATTGATGAATTACTACAAAAGGACACAAAAGGGTTTTGTGAGCGAAACTAAAAACGAAAAGCAGTGACAAATGTTAAAACGACAGTAATGACAATAAATTCTGGATTGTCGTTACACCTATTTTTAATCCTGCAAAACGTGCTAATCTGAAATTCGGCCCACTACTACGGAACTTATTAAACAGCGATACGTGGGCTCAGGTAAACTCGTGTTGTTGTTCTGCACAGTAACTGTTAGTGATGTTCACTGATACTGTGGCCGGCCGCTGTGGCCGAGCGGTTCTAGGCGCTGCAGTCTGGAACCGCGCGACCGCTACGGTCGCAGGTTCGAATCCTGCCTCGGGCATGGATGTGTGTGATGTCCTTAGGTTAGTTAGGTTTAAGTAGATCTAAGTTCTACGGGACTGATGACGTCAGATGTTCAGTCCCATAGTGCTCAGAGCCATTTGACACTGCGTCCGGAGCTGCGACGAATTGTTATATGATTTAGTCAATATAACTGACCGTCCTGTTTGCCACAATGATATGTCATTTTGCTACCATACAATGTATTACTGTAATTGTTCCAGAAATATTACTTCTCATCTCTTCCGTTTATGTGACAGACACTGACGATGGTTGTGGCCGAAATGCGTTAAGGCCCATTTAAAAAATGAATAAATAAATATTAATAGCTATCAACACGGAGAATAAAAATAGATAAATGATTTAGTGCCATCTGCCGCTATCTTTTCCTCTTTATTGGTTGTACAACTGTACAATTTAGGTCTTAGAAAATTATCAGGTAGAATAAATACGGGTCACTGTTTTATTCGCGACAATGTAGCAGCTTGTGAAATTATCGGGTAGACTTAAATGGAAGCATCTTGCATTCAACGTACTGGCAGACACATACGAATTAAACATAAAAACATGTCAGATCTAAAGATATGCTAAGAAAATATACAGCTTACTAGTCTCTTTTCTATATTGTTATTTCACCCCCTCGCCCCATATACCGAGCGAGGTGGCGCAGTGGTTAGACACTGGACTCGCATTCGGGAGGACGACGGTTCAATCCCGCGTCCGGCCATCCTGATTTAGGTTTTCCGTGATTTCCCTAAATCGCTCCAGGCAAATGCCGGGATGGTTCCTTTGAAAGGGCACGGCCGACTTCCTTCCCCGTCCGTCCCTAATCCGATGAGACCGATGACCTCGCTGTCTGGTCTCCTTCCCCAAGCAACCCAACCCTCGCCCCATATGGTCGGATGGGGGGTGACGGGGAGGGGAGGGGGTGTCAGCTCAGCTCTTCAGCCAGTTGACAAGAAAAACTAAATGAGATGAAAACTAAAACTGAGATAAGATGAGCGTTCAATAAGTAACGCAACACATTTTTGCTCGACAATCTTCCGTCGAGAAAGTGCGGAATTTGTTGAGGGACTTCTTGGAATATTGTCGCTTCAGTCCCTATAATTTTGTGATGTTCCGATTGGTGGCGGTGCCCTGCATAGCCTTCGAAATCTGTCTGTTACGGAGTTGCGGTCCAAGTAGAGAGCTGTCATTGTGTTTCTTTTGGCGGAAAACCAAAGCATCGCAGATATGCAGGGTGTTACAAAAAGGTACGGCCAAACTTACAGGAAACATTAATCAGACACAAATAAAGAAAAGATGTTATGTGGACATGTGTCCGGAAACGCTTAATTTCCATGTTAGAGCTCATTTTAGTTTCGTCAGTATGTACTGTAGTTCCTCGTTTCACCGCCAGTTGGCCCAATTGAAGGAAGGTAATGTTGACTTCGGTGCTTGTGTTGACATGCGACTCATTGCTCTACAGTACTAGCATCAAGCACATCAGTACGTAGCATCAACAGGTTAGTGTTCATCACGGACGTGGTTTTGCAGTCAGTGAAATGTTTACAAATGCGGAGTTAGCAGATGCCCATTTGATGTATGGATTAGCACGGGGCAATAGCCGTGGCGCGGTACTTTTGTATCGAGACAGATTTCCAGAACGAAGCTGTCCCGACAGGAAGACGTTCGAAGCAATCGATCGGTGTCTTAGGGAGCACGGAACATTCCAGCCTATGACTCGCGACTGGGGAAGACCTAGAACGACGAGGCAATTCTTCGTGCAGTTGACGATAACCCTAACGTCAGCGTCAGAGAAGTTGCTGCTGTACAAGGTAACGTTGAGCACGTCACTGTATGGAGAGTGCTACGGGAGAACCAGTTGTTTCCGTACCATGTACAGCGTGTGCAGGCACTATGAGCAGCTGATAGTGCCTGCACTATCTGCGAATGGTTCATCCAACAATGTGTCAATCCTCATTTCAGTGCAAATGTTCTCTTTACGGATGAGGCTTCATTTCAACGTGATCAAACTGTAAATTTTCATCAATATGTGTGGGCTGACGCAATCACGTCAACAACACAGATTTTCTGTGAACGTTTGGGCAGGCATTGTTGGTGATGTCTCGATTGGGCCCCATGTTCTTCCACCTACGCTCCATGGAGCACGTTATCACGATTTCATACGGGATACTCTACCTGTGCTGCTAGAACATGTGCCTTTACAAGTACGACACAACATGTGGTTCATGCACGATGGACCTCCTGCACATTTCAGTCGAAGTGTTCGTACGCTTCTCAACAACAGATTCGGTGACCGATGGATTGGTAGAGGCGGACCAATTCCATGGCCTCCACGCTCTCCTGACCTCAACCTTCTTGACTTTCATTTATGGGGGCATTTGAAAGCTCTTGTCTACGCAACCCCGTTACCAAATGTAGAGACTCTTCGTGCTCGTATTGTGGACGGCTGTGATACAATACGCCATTCTCCAGGGCTGCATCAGCGCACCAGGGATTCCATGCGACGGAGGGTGGATGCATGTATCCTCGCTAACGGAGGACATTTTGAACATTTCCTGTAACAAAGTGTTTGAAGTCACGCTGGTACGTTCTGTCGCTGTGTGTTTCCATTCCATGATTAATGTGATTTGAAGAGAAGTAATAAAATGAGCTCTAACATGGAAAGTGAGCGTTTCCGGACATATGTCCACGTAACATATTTTCTTTCTTTGTGTGTGAGGAATGTTTCCTGAAAGTTTGGCACTACCTTTTTGTAACACCCTGTAATAGACATTTGCAGAATATTTACGAGACCTGGCAGTGAACAAAAGCACGGAGAGTCGTTGGGCGTGGCGTATGTCACCATCACAACAAAGTCGCGCAAACGTGTCCGACCTCGCCGCACACAGCTGTAGCCGCTGCAACGTTGAAACGTGCGGACACTCTCATTCGAAGTGATCGACGGATCACAGTCGAACACCTCACTGCACAACTGGACGTCTCTGTTGGTAATGCTGACATCCTCGTCCGCCAGTGGGGGAATTCAGAGGTGTGTGCCTATTGGGTTCTTGCAGCCTATCAGAAGACGGTAAAGAGCCTCCATCTGTTTGGCACAATGAAGGACGCACTGCGCGGGACGCAGTACGTGGGTGAGGGGAAGGTTATTACTGATGCAGCAAGACGTTGGATGCGGCGTCGACTAGTAGCGTTGCACTACCACGCGTGCATACAGGCCCCACCAGTAACGTGCTCCCGGCCACCCCTTCAACTAACATTGCCACGTCCGATTAACCATGCCGACCCTGCGTATGCGCGGAAAAAACGGCGCAAGCAAAAGAAAGAAATGTGTTGCTGAGTGATGTAAGGTTTTGAGTTTCCGAGAGTCTCTTTCTTGTTGTATACTGCACAGAAACGGTCTTAGCCTTGCCGTTTGTGAAGCTACATAAAAGATATTTATGCAGAGAATTAGAAGAAAATATACTGCTTGATGTATTGTGTATAAGCTTGTTTCGGCTTTATTATCTCCATCAGAGCATGTCCTGACGTCGAAACTGAAAGTATTTGTCGTTGTGTAGATTGTTGCACCATGTTCCACTCTTTCGACTTTGAGTAATAATTAGGTTCAATACCCCTGAAACTTTCTGAATATAGTTTTCTGTTACGAGTAAATAACATCTACTCCAGTATAAACATTGTACGTTTAATTATTTCTGGTGTGCTGGAAGGCAAGTGTACTCGGATGTTAGAGCACAGGAAGCCCAATAGAAGGCACTGCGATGTTGGTACAGTGACTTATTCTGCCTTAATCCAAAATTAAAGAGTACTTGGGTTAACACGCCGCCACAGTAGTGGAACTGGCGAAGACAAATTAGTGATTTTAAATAGACCATGTATCGAATTTTATCACAATAACTATGTTATGACGTCTACAAAGTTAATGCGAGCAACCAAGTTGGCACTAAAACGTATCCGTAATTTAAAGAGTTAAGTAATGAAACTGGAACTGCCACATTACATTTCTGTCGTCATTAACAGAAAACCGGAATATGTATATACGAACACGATGCAGTACTGTTACATCACAATAAATTCCGATTGAATGCTTTAGAAAAATCTTCGGTTTCTGCTAACTTCCAGCCCGATGTGCTTATGTTTAAAGGTGCCGTTGCATTGAACCAAGATTTAGGACTTTGTAATCAAAAAACTGGGGAATATTATAGTGTGCTGGAATCCTGAATAAAACCATCCTGCTTTCAGAAAGAAATTGTTGCATTACTTATTGAATGCCCCTCGTATTTATGAGTGATTGTAAACAAATTGAAGGGTGAAAGTAATGGAAGTTCTTTAATGTATAAGAAATATGGTATTCATCATTGAATAAAATGGTCTCGGGTTTCCAACCACGTCAATTGCTTAAAACTACACGAGCTTTCGGCCAAGCACTCCTTGGCCATTGTCAAGTGGTATGACTGCCAGTGGGCTGTTGGTGAGCCCTTATATACGCCAGCTGCCGGCTGTGACGTCACTGGTGCCCGTGACATTGCCATATATGGGCATGTTTTGAGGCGGCGTTCGATGTGCCCTCTTCAACCGCGCGATCGCTGGATCCCACGCAGCGCTGAGCTGCAAGCCACCGTCTCTATTTCAGGGTGTTTGTGGTAATTTTTGTTTAATAGCTTCTTGTATTAAACTGTCCCAGAAGCCGTTAGTGCGAGGCACGACAGAGGTATCGTGAAATTTTATGTGCTGACCGTTTTCTCTGGCATGCTCAGCTAACACAGATTTCTCTGGATAGCGTAGGCGATAATACCTCTCATGTTCTTTCCTGCGTTGTTCCACAGTGCGCACTGTTTGTCCGATGTACTTCTGGCCACACTCACAAGGTATTTCGTAGACTCCAAGTGTTCTGAGACCTACTGGGTCTTTAACTGGTCTCAGTAATTGACGGAATTTCGTTGGAGGCCTGAAGGTTGATTTGATCTTGTGTCTTTTCAACAGGCGGCTTATCTTGCCCGACACAGAGCCACAGAATGGCAGCAAAGCAAGTTTCTATTCCTGCTCTTCGTCCGTGATCTTATTCTGATATTTCCCAGAAATCACTTCTTTTACTTGATGGGCGCTGTAGCCGTTGTTCCTGAAAACCTTGCGCAGGTGGCTCAGTTCGTGGGGCAGGTTGTCGTCGTCTGATATCACTCTTGCACGATGCACCAGCATTTTATTCAATGTTATCGCCGCGAGACTCTGCATTCATACATGGTATTCATCATGTTCAATTTAAAACTGTAGTAATAAAAAGGCAAAACAAAAAACAAAGGTACATTAAAAAATTTGAAATATGATTTAAAAATTTCTGTTCTTAAAATGAAGCACTGTATTGGCATTAAAGCTGGATTGGTACTTCATTGTTGAAGGGGAAAAATTTACTCGTGGAGGAGGGTGGTGGTGTAAGTATGGAAGACTGGAACGTGATATCGATGGAGTGGGAAGACTGTTAGGAAAGAAGAGGGGGGGGGGAGTAGTTGGGGGTATCATTGAAGCTAAGACTTGTTGGTGTAGAGGGTGGTAGGGAAAGGGGAAAAAAGGAGGTGGGGAAACATATGGAGGGGAGGGAGAGGGAGCACTGATGAGGTGGAATGGGTGTATTTAAAGTTGGTAGGGTGGGTTAATGTCGGGATGGAGTTCATGGCATGGGAAGGAAGACTGTTCAGGTTTGTTTGGGAGAGTATGTGGAGGGTGTGAAGACTAAGGGTTGGTGGAATGTGTTGTTAGAGGCGCGCCAGCGTCCTAGAGTTACAGAGTTGAGGGGAAACTATAGGATTATTGGATTCGAGTTTGCAGATAGTGTAGGATGTTCGGAGGTGTTGAGTGTGGGTGAGAAGAGGCGGGAATTGATGAGTTGATTTAGGGTCCTTTTGGGAGAAGGTATGCGGACGCCGAAAGCGAGACGGAGTGTGTGGTGTTCCAGGATGGAACTTACGAAGCTTAAGCAGGCGGATATCCATGCAATATTCGCGTAACAAAGGAAGCGTCGGGAAAAGTCTTGCTGCTTAAACTGCGTCCACCTTCATTGTGCCTTTGAGTGCAGGTGTCGTAAAGTCATAGAGATGGCAACACTTGCCGCCTTAGTTCACAGTTTTAAAAGCTCACACATTTCACGTCCCGTCGCATTCAACACACGGTTTATGGGGCGACAACGTTTAATGCTTGCATGCGGCTACTGAAGAGTGGTTTCAAAGCCCTTACGCTGAGGTATACACAGACGTGCAAAGTGTCTGTACTTAAAGTCCATAGATGGGGCACACGTGTGTTATTCCTTCATGTGGACAAAAATGTGATAAGAATAAAACAGAAGATGAATATCTTAAATGCTCAGATTGTGCTGTTATACACTACTGGCCATTAAAACTGCTACACCACGAAGGCGACGTTCTACATACGCGAAATTTAACCGACAGAAAGAAGGTGCTGTGATATGCAAATGATTAGCTTTTCAGAGCAAAGTTGGCGCCGGTGGCGACACCTACAACGTGCTGACATGAGGAAAGTTTCCAACCGATTTCTCATACACAAACAGCAGTTGACCGGCGTTGCCTGGTGAAACGTTGTTGTAATGCCTCGTATAAGGAGTAGAAATGTGTACCATCACGTATCCGACTTTGATAAAGGTCGGATTGTAGCATATCGCGATTGCGGTTTTATCGTATCGGGACATTGCTGCTCGCTTTGGTCGAGATCCAATGACAGTTAGCAGAAGATGGAATCGGTGGGTTCAGGAGCGTAATATGGAACGCCGTGCTGGATCCCAATGGCTTCGTATCACTAGCGGTAGAGATGACAGGCATCATATCCGCTCGGCTGTAACGGATCGTGCAGTCACGTCTCGATTCCTGAGTCAACAGATGGGGACGTTTGCAAGAAAACAACCATCTGCACGAACAGTTCGACGACGTTTGCAGCAGCATGGACTGTCAGTTTGAGCGCCTGCGATGGTGTACTGAACGACGAACCTGGGTGCACGAATGGCAACACGTCATTTTTTCGGATAAATCCAGGTTCTGCTTACAGCATCATGATGGTCGCATCCGTGTTTGGCGACATCGCGGTGAACGCACATTGGAAGCGTGTATTCGTCATCGCCATACTGGCGTATCACCCGGCTTGATGGTATGGAGTGCCATTGGTTACACGTCTCGGTCACCTCTTGTTCGCATTGACGGCACTTTGAACAGTGGACGTTACGTTTCAGGTGTGTTACGACCCGTGGCTCTACCCTTCATTCGATCCCTGCGAAACCCTATATTTCAGCAGGATAATGCACGGCCGCATGTTGCAGGTCCTGTACGGGCCTTTCTGGATACATAAAATGTTCGACTGCTGCCCTGGCCAGCACATTCTCCAGATCTCTCACTAATTGAAAACGTCTGGCTCGTCACAATACGCCAGTCACTACTCGTGCTGAACTGTGGTATCATGTTGAAGTTTCATGGGCAGCTGTACCGGTACACGCCATCCAAGCTCTGACTCAATTCCCAGGCGTATCAAGGCCGTTATTACGGACAGAGGTGGTTGTTCTGGGTACTGATTTCTCAGGATCTATGCACCCAAATTGCGTGAAAACGTAATCACATGTCAGTTCTAGTATAATATATTTGTCCAATGAATACCCGTTTATCATCTGCATTTCTTCTTGATGTAGCAATTTTAATGGCCAGTAGTGTAGCTGTAGAATAAAACAACATGTAAGTACAAAAATAGAATAAAACTGCTCGACTATGTGGTCGTCCCGTATTGTGATCACATACTCTGAGATGACAAAAGTCGTGGGATGTCTCGTAATATCGCGTTGGACGTATTTTTGCCTGGCGTAATGCAGCAACTCGGCATGACGTCAATAAGTCGTTGGAAGTCAGTTGCAGAAATATTGAGCCAGGCTGCCTCTATAGGCGTCCATAATTTGGAAAATATTGTCGGTGCAGGATTTTGTGCCCGAACTAACCTCTAGATTCTGTCTTATAAATGTTCGATAAGATTCATGTCAGGTAATCTGGTTCGCCAAATCATTCTCTAGAATGGTTCACAATGTTCTTCGAACCACTTCGTGGATGGCTGTGGCCCGCCGACGTGGCGCATTGTTATCCGTAAAAAGTCCATTGTTATTTGGGAACATGAGTCCATGACCGCCTGTAAACAGTCTCTAAATAGCCGAACATAATCATTTCACTGATCGCTTCAGCTATACCAGTGAACCCAGTCCATTCCATGTAAAGACAGACCACAACCTCAAGGAGCCGCCACCAGCTTGCACAGTGCCTTATTGACAACTTCGATCCAAGGGTACCTGGGGTCTGCGCCCCTCTCGAACCCATCAGCTCCTACCATCTGAAATCGGGACTCATCTGACCAGGCCACTGTTTTCTAATTGTCTAGCGTCCAACCGAGATGGTCACGAGTCCAGGAGAGGAGCATCAGGCGATGTCGTTCTATTGGCAAAGGCAATCGCATCGGTCGTCCGCTGCCATAGCCCACTTCGCGCCACTGTCCTAACAGATCCGTTCTTGGTACGTCCACATTGATTCCTGCGGTTATTTCATACAGTGTTGCTTGTCTGTTAGCACTAACAACTGTAACCAAATGCTGCTGCTTTTGGCCGTTAGGTGAAGTCCGTCGGCCACTACGTTTGCATTCTCGGCACACTCTTGACATTTTGCATTTCAGAATATCGAACTCCCTAACGATTTCTACTGCCTACAGGAAAATTAAGGAGACCTTTGGAGAATAGAGAACCACTTGTATGAGTATCTAAGGAAAGAAGGGAAAGCAGAAGGGTGGAAGGAGTATATAGAGGGTTTATACAAGGGCGATGTTCTGGAGGACAGTATATAGAAATGGAAGAGAATGTAGATGAAGATAAAATAGGAGATATGATACTGAGTGAAGAGTTTGACAGAGCAATGAAAGACCTAAGTCGAAACAAGGCCCCGGGAGTAGACAACATTCCACTAGAACTACTGACAGCCTTGGGAGAGCCAGGCCTAACAAAACTATACCATCCAGTGAGCAAGATGTATCAGACAGGCGAAATACCGTCAGACTTCAACAAGAATATAATAATTCCAATCCCAAAGAAAGCAGGTGTTGACAGATGTGAAAATTACCGAACTATCAGTTTAATAAGTCATGGCTGCAAGATATTAACGCGAATTCTTTACAGACGAATGGAAAAACTGGTAGAAGTCGACCTCGGGGAAGATCAGTTTGGATTCCGTAGAAATGTTGGAACACGTGAGACAATACTGACCCTACGACTTGTCTTACAAGAAAGATTAAGGAAAGGCAAACCTACGTTTCTAGCATTTGTAGACTTAGAGAAAGCTTTTGACAATGTTGACTGGAATACTCTCTTTCAAATTCTGAAGATGTTAGGGGTAAAATACAGGGAGCGAAAGGCTATTTACGATTTGTACAGAAACCAGACTTGCAGTTATAAGAGTCGGGGGACATGAAAGGGAAGCAGCGGTTGGGAAGGGAGTGAGACAGGGTTGTAGCCTCTCCCCGATGTTATTCAATCTGTATATTGAGCAAGCAGTAAAGGAAACAAAAGAAGCATTTGGAGTAGGTATTAAAATCCATGTAGAAGAAATAAAAACTTTGAGGTTCGCCGATGACATTATAATTCTATCAGAGACAGCAAAGGACTTGGAAGAGCAGTTGAACGGAATGGACAGTGTCTTGAAAGGAGGGTATAAGATGAACATCAACAAAAGCAAAATGAGAATAATGGAATGTAGTCGAATTAAGTCGGGTGATGCTGAGGGAATTGGATTAGAAAATGAGACATTTAAAGTAGTAAAGGAGTTTCGCTATTTGGGGAGGAAAATAACTGATGATGGTCGAAGTAGAGAAATATAAAATGTAGAATGGCAATGGCAAGGAAATCGTTTCTGAAGAAAACTTTAACATCGAGTATTGATTTAAGTGTCAGGAAGTCGTTTCTGAAAGTATTTGTATGGAGTGTAGCCATGTATGGAAGTGAAACGTGGACGATAAATAGTTTAGACAAGAAGGGAATAGAAGCTTTCGAAATGTGGTGCTACAGAAGAATGCTGCAGATTAGATGGGTAGATCACGTAACTAATGAGGAAGTATTGAATAGGATTGGGGAGAAGAGGAGTTTGTGGCACAACTTGACTAGAAGACGGGATCGGTTGGTAGGACATGTTCTGAGGCATCAAGGGATCACCAATTTAGTATTGGAGGGCAGCGTGGAGGGTAAAAATCGTAGAGGGACACCAAGAGATGAATAAACTAAACAGATTCAGAAGGATGTAGGCTGCAGTACGTACTGGGAGATGAAGCAGCTTGCACAGGATAAAGTAGCATGGAGAGCTGCACCAAACCAGTCTGAGAACTGAAGACCACAACAACAACCACAACAACAACGATTTCTGAAACAAAGTGTCCCATGCATAGCTCCAACTACCATTCCGCGTTCAGAGTCTGTTAATTCCCATCTTGCGGTAATAATTACATTGAAAACGTCTTCACATGAATCACTTGACTACAAATGACTGCTCTGCCAAGACACTGACTTTTTACATCTTGTGTACGCAATACTACCGCTGTCCACAAATGTGCATATCGCTACCCGATGACTTATCGCCTCGGTGCATGCGTGCATATCACTGTGGCAAGAACTGTGTGTCCCGTGACTCTGCAACGCTTCGCCCCAGAACAGGCACAAAACTGTCTAAAAATTATCCATTTCGAAGGTCGGTTGGTTCATTTAAATCTCTGTCAGACTGATCCCTTCGACTGGTATTAATCTCTGTTTCCTCCATGACGACCATGACCTTACCTTCCTGCTCCTTATGCAAGCCCTGTAGTGCTTCACTGATACTAGCTTATTTGTGATTGAAGTCTATTAAATGCGCACCAGAGGTGGAGGGGTTACTGTCACTTATCATGGTTTGCTGTTTAATCTGAGAGCTAACCTCCCTTCCTACTTCTCTAGTATCATCATCATGATCATCATGATCAGTGTTCTGCCCTCAGGCAGATATTTACATGCGGCTCTGCATGCAACCCTACCATTTGCTGCCCTCTTCGTTTTCTTATAACTGTTTCCTACCCTTGTAGTGTCCACCATCTGGTGTCTTCTGCGTCCTCTTCTTCTTCTTCTTCTTCTTCTTCTTCTTCTTCTTCTTCTTCTTCCATTTACCCTTCTTCCCATAGCATCTTTTCTCATCTAATGTATAAGCCATTTGATATTCCTCTTTCTGATTACATTTAAAATGTCTCTCTCTTCCCCCCACTCTTCTGAACATCTCATTTATTACTTCTCTACCCATTTTCCCCCGCCCCCACCCCCATCCCTTCCAAATCCACATCTCTAATGCTTGCTTCTTTCTCTTTCCTAGCGTTCTCGTTTCCCACGCCCGGGTTCCCGGGTTCGATTCCCGGCGGGGTCAGGGATTTTCTCTGCCTCGTGATGGCTGGGTGTTGTGTGCTGTCCTTAGGTTAGTTAGGTTTAAGTAGTTCTAAGTTCTAGGGGACTGATGACCATAGATGTTAAGTCCCATAGTGCTCAGAGCCATTTGAACCATTTTTCTCTTTCCTCTAAACCCATGTCTCAGCTCCAAATAATGCTATGCTCCATATAAAGCACTTCGCCAATGTCTTTCTCAAGCCCTTGTCTATGAACCCATATACAACCCTTCTCATTAAATGCCTAATTGTCAATTGATATATGAATTTTCACCTTCTTATTCCACCTCACGTCTCTGATTCCCAGAGATCTGAAACGACTAACTTGCTGTATAGCTTCCTGTCCTAACTTTACAGTTGTTCTTACCTTTCGTGCACTTATGACTGCACATTACGTCTTTCTCTTATTAATTCTCATCCCAAAATCCTAACTGGTCTTATTTCGTTCTTTTAACATCGCAGTCATAGTTCTTCCGCTCTCTGCCAATAACACCGCATCATTGGCCAATCGAATACATTCTACCACAAATTTGCACTCCTCTTTGGTTTAAAAAATTTCTGCCGGCCGGAGTGGCCGAGCGGTTCTAGGCGCTACAGTCTGGAACCGCGCGACCGCTACTGTCGTAGGTTCGGGCATGGATGTGTGTGATGTCCTTAGGTTAGTTAGGTTTGAGTAGTTCTAAGGGGACTGATGACCACAGCAGTTAAGTCCCATAGTGCTCAGAGCCATTTTAAAAAAATTTTTGAATAATGTGCTCAAAGTACATTTTAAACAGTATCGGCGAGAGATACCAGCTTGGCCTCCCTTCCCTTACAGTTGTGCTTTCCTCTCTCATGTCATTCTCAATCTATGCTCGTATTTTCTGACGTACATATAAATTCTTAATAAGCATTATATCCCTCCATTCGACTCCGTTCTTCCTTAGAATGTCCATTCATTTGTTCCACTGCACTCTATAAAAAGCTTTCTCCAAGTCAATGGTCACAGTATAAACTAAGAGTATAAAACAAAGAGTATTCGACACAGTTAATTTTATATATTCCTGAGATTGGAAAAGGTTCCGATTTACACGGCATATGCTTCAATAAGCGTTGTAAACTGCTACTGTTCCTGTAGTTAGTTTTCACTTCTGTATTCTTCACACAGCGAGCTATTTTGCCAGAAAGAGTACCTAAAGTATGGTGACATAATAACCTTGTTTTTCTTCTGTTTCCAAGTATGACTGATTAAAGTTATCCCTTCTTCAGGATTAATGTAGCCACCAAATCCTTAGGAAAACTGTAATTGAAATATATCATACAACCGACAAAGGAAAATGACAGCAGCAGACAGCACGACATTTTTTAACAAATGTAAGTATTGCTGCATACGTCTTTCGTTGTTTCCAGAATAATATGGACATTTACTAAAGTAATAAGAGCTATGCGGAGAAAAATGGGAATAGGTAATGTATCTGTATATTTAATTTAACATTCCTTTTAAGGACGCTGCATACTTCAGCCCAGCCATTCCTGTGTTCCTTGGATGTTGAACTGCAGCTGCCTAAGAGTGCTGGCCATAGAATAGGAAAATGTTCGAATTAGCACAACGAAATAATTGTGAACATTATATTGCTGGAATAAGGCAAGCTACATTTTAATATTCATGAGTACAAAGAACAGCACATAACGGTAACAACACAGGCTACACTGAGGAGACAAAAGACATGGGGCACATCTTAACATGACGGAAATGATCTTGCACATAAACTCATCTATCTGGGATCCCTATCAGGTAGGACTGATAGAGGAAATAGAAAAGATCCGACGAAATAGCGGCGCGTTTCGTCACGGGATCCTTTAGCTGGCGAGAGAGCGTTACGGAGATGCTCAACAAACTCCACTGGCAGACGTTACAAGAGAGGCGTTGTGCTTCACGGAGAGATTTACTATTGAAATTTCGGGACAGCACTTTTCAGGAGGAGTCAGACAAAATATTACTCCCCCCTCACGTATTGACCACGAGGAGAAAATTAGAGAAATTAGAGTCAATACAGACCTTACGACTTATCTTGGAAGAAAGATTAAGAAAAGGCAAACCTACGTTTCTAGCATTTGTAGACTTAGAGAAGGCTTTTGACAATGTTGAGTGAAATACTCTCTTTCAAATTCTGAAGGTGGCAGGGGTAAAATACAGGGAGCGAAAGGCTATTTACAATTTGTACAGAAACCAGATGACAGTTATGAGTCGAGGGACATGAAAGGGAAGCAGTGGTTGGGAAGGGAGTGAGACAGGGTTGTAGCCTCTCCCCGATGTTATTCAATTTGTATATTGAGCGGCAGTAAAGGAAACAAAAGAAAAATTCGGTGGCAGTATTAAAATCTATGGAGAAGAAATAAAAACTTTGAGGTTCGCCGATGATATTGTAATTCTGTCAGAGACAGCAAAGGACTTGGAAGAGCAGTTGAACGGAATGGACAGTGTCTTGAAAGGTGGATATATGATGAACATCAACAAAAGCAAAACGAGGACAATGGAATGTAGTCGAATTAAATCGGGTGATGCTGAGGGAATTAGATTAGGAAATGAGACACTTAAAGTAGTAAAGGAGTTTTGCTATTTGGGTAACAAAATAACTGATGATGGTCAAAGTAGAGAGGATATAAAATGTAGACTGGCAATGGCAAGCAAAGCGTTTCTGAAGAAGAGAAATTTGTTAACATCGAGTATAGATTTAAATGTCATGAAGTCTTTTCTGAAAGTATTTGTATGGAGTGTAGCCATGTATGGAAGTGAAACGTGGATGATAAATAGTTTGGACAAGAAGAGAATAGAAGCTTTCGAAATGTGGTGTTACAGAAGAATGCTGATGATTGGATGGGTAGATCACATAACTAATGAGGAGGTATTGAGTAGAACTGGGGAGAAGTGGAGTTTGTGGCACAACATGACTAGAAGAAGGGACCGGTTGGTAGGACATGTTCTGAGGCATCAGGGGATCACAAATTTAGCATTGGAGGGCAGCGTAGAGGGTAAAAATTGTAGAGGGAGACAAGCTTGCACAGGATAGAGTAGCATGGAGAGCTGCATCAAACCAGTCTCAGGACTGAAGACCACAACAACAAGAACAGCAACAGAGGCTTACCGACAGTCATTCTTCCCACGCACTACTCACGAGTGGAACAGGGTTGGCGGGATCGGATGATGGTACCTAAAGTATCCTCCGCCACACACCATTAGGTGGCTTGCGGAGTATGATGTAGATGGTTGTTAACTAACATTATCTGCGCAGTCCCAGAATGAGAGCAGAAACATCGCTCCGTAAGAGTGTTGTAGCACCTCTTACGCCGTGGTTCCACGTCTTCCCAACCGACTCAGCATTGTGGCATGTGATAAGAAACTTCATGTTACGTGTATCCATTACCTATAATGTTTGAATTGATAAACAAGCTATAAAATCAACAAGTACTATGACACATTTTCCCCTGGCATAATAACTAAATTCAACAAATCATTATTTACAGAGGAGTACTTTGAGAATGTGGATACAGCTTTATGTTACAGCTTTATGATTCATGTCGGTCTGTTTGGGTGGCCAAATTATTCACTCGAATTCTCCAGAATGTCCTGACAGGGCACATTGTCGTCCATAAAAATTCCATCGTTATTTGGGAAGAGAAGTCCATGAACGGCTGCTTGGAGTAGACGAACATAAGCATTTCCACTCAATGATCGATTCAGTTGATACGGAGGACCCAGGCATTCCATGTAAGAAGAGTCCCCACCATTATGGAGCCACCACCAGCTTGCACAGTGCCTTGTTGGCAACTTGGGACCATGGCTTCGTGGGGCCCGCGCCACACTCGAGCCCTACTATCAGTTCGTACCAACCGAAATCGGGATTCATCTGACCAGGCCATGGTTTTCCAGTTGTCTAGGGTCCGGCTGATATGGTCACGAGAACAGGAGAGGCGGTGCAGACGAAGTCGCGCAGGTAGCAAAGGCACAGGCGTCGGACGTCCGCTGCCATAACCCATTACGCCAAATTTTGCAGCATTGTCCTAACGCATACGTTTGTTGTAGGTCCCACATTCATTTCTGCGGTTATTTCACGCATTGGCGTTTGTCTGCTGGCACTGACAACTCAACGCTGACACCAATGCTCTAGGTCGTTAAGGGAAGGCCGTGATGAGAGGTAATGCCTGAAATTTAGTATCTCTAGCACACTCTTGACACTGTAGATCTCGGAATGCTGAATTCCTCAAAGATTTCCGAAATGGAGTGTCCCATGCTTCTAGCTCCAACTACCATTCCACGTTCAGTCTTAATTCTGTTCGTGCGGCCATAACCACGTTGGAAACCATAAATGACATCTCTGCCATCGCACTTCCCTTTTATACCTTGTGTGCCCGATACTACCGCCTTCTGTATATGTGCATATCGTCAACACATTTAAGCCTTTTCAAATGTAATTACTTATAACATAATTGTGATCTTCCTCTTCGTGTTTTCAGTCTGCTTTGGTTTAAGAGCACGTACAGGCACTATGTCTGCTAGCTACAGCTGACTGAATGATTCTCATATCTTCACGTCTGAATGGTTTCCAAAACGGACTTTGATTAGTTTATTGTAGAGGAAGACTTCATTTGACTGATTGATTTTACTAATTTTCATGGTATGGTATGGTATGGTTCGAGTGTGGTGCCGAGTCCCCGAAACCATGGACCCAATTGTCGACAAGGCACTGTGCAAGTTGGTGGTGGTTCCATAATAGTGTGGATTGTGTCTACAGGGAACGGGCTCGATCCTCTGGTCCAGCTGAACCGGTTGTTGACTGGAAGTGGTTATGTTCAGTTACTTGGAGATCATTTGCAGCCATTCATGGACTTCATGTTCCCAAACAACAATGAAATTTTTATGGATGATAATGCATTCTGGACAATTCGAGTTAATGATTGGTTATCCATATCGCCTGACATAAATCCCATCGAACATTCATGGGATATAATGGAGAGGTCGGCTCATGCACAAAAACCTGCCCCAATAACGCTTTCACTGTAATGGACGGCTATAGAGGCAGCGTGGCTCAATATTCCAGCAGGGGCCTCAAATGGTTCAAATGGCACTATGGGACGAGGTCGTCAGTCCCTAGACTTAGAACAAACCTAACTAACCCAAGGACATCACATACATTCATGCCCGAGGCAGGATTCGAATCTGCGACCGTAGCAGCAGCGCGGCTCCAGACTGTAGCGCCTCTAGAGCCGCTCGGCCACAGCGGCCGGCTCCAGCAGGGGGCCTCCAACGACTTGTTGAGTCCATGCTACATCAAGTTCCTGCATTATACCAGGCAAAAGAGGTCAGATACCATATGAAGATGTATACCGTGACATTTGTCACCTTAGTGTATACTGATTTGTTTCTGTACCTTCGTGGGGAGCACACATATGCGTCATGTGAGAAGAACCCTGGGAGTCGTAACGTTCGTGTACTGTGGGCAAGATCATGGCGACATCTAAGGAGTCACTTTTTCACAATCTACTCCTAGGCTTTCCAGCAATCACTGATCCCTTCTGTGCTACCAGGAAACGCTCACACAATACGCAGCATCACATCTGCAAGATACTGGGTCAATCTGTGCATTCTGCTTGCGGCTTTGGCATTTAGAAAATCTGCTTGCAGCGCAAGCAGACTAGTACTGTTCAGCGCCATTTGGCATCAGGAATGCTGAACAAACTTGACAACAGCTCTTGCATGAAGTGCTTAGAGAACTGCTGTTTGTTTTTTGCTACGTGGGCGACATTCTTATATTTTATGATATAGTAAAACAGCATGCAGCACACCTGCGGCAGCGATTCAGCCGCTTGCAAGAATATGGCATAATTATCAATGTAGCAAAGTCTGTATTGGGAATACGTGAGGTTAAATTTCTCGGATAATTGGTCTCCCCGGCAGGATTGTCACCATTGCCAGAGTGGGTTGAAGTAGTATGGCAAATGCCTCTTCCTAAAACTGGTCATTTTAGCTTCATTATCGCGAATTATAGGGAATCAATACCATCTTTAACCCTTAATGGGGTAAATATCATCTTCTCTCCTTGAGCAGAGTGTCTGAGAATAATAATTGACTGCGCAAGTAATGTGCAAGAAGGCTTCAGGATCACTCTATTCCCTACAAAAATTCCTGTGTTCATTATATATGGTTCGACTCTCTCATCACATTTCACCATCATATGAACAGCTATTCTGGCTGTGTGCAGACAAGCTCAGAGATTTCCGTATCCTATGCATTCTCTACTATCTTATCAATGAATGCTGTCCCTCATTTCTCTCCTCACCCTTAACGCTCTGTTTTGAACAACATGACAGGAACACCTTTCCCCATCAGAGCAAAATCCTATTGGTCTCTGTTGTTAGTCTGCTTTCTCGAAGGCTGTTCTTAGTAGCAGGAATCTGACTCTGAAACAACCGCCTGCATTATATTAGAGAACTAAATAACATCTGCAGCTTCTGAAGACAGGTAATGACATATCCACTAAAGCAACAATAAGGATATCATTGTCCCTGTATTCAATCGTTACCTATGTATATCCCTCTTTTCAACCTGACCTTCCTCATTTTCCAGTATTCTTAGCCAATATAGTCTCCTTAAAATTCCTTTTCCCAAAACTCGATATATCAGGAGACATGTATTTTGTAGTCCTATAAATTCTTCTTTTATCTGCCACTGTTATTAATGTCACAGCTGTTGTCATTATTATTATTATTATTAGGGTATTATTATGATTGTTATTATTATAACAGAATCATAAAAGAAGGTTGTACACATGGAAGAAGCCTGGAGATACTGACATGTATCAGATAGATTATATAATGGTAAGACAGTGATTTAGGAACCAGGTTTTAAATTGTAAGACATTTCCAGAGGCAGATGTGGACTCTGACCACAATCTAACTGCAAAAAGGTGGGAATTTGAGGAGATGGGACCTAGATAAACTGACTAACCCAGAGGTTGTACAGAGTTTCAGGGAGAGCATAAGGGAACAATTGATAAGAATAGGGGAAAGAAATACAGTAGAAGAAGAATGGGTAGCTTTCAGGGGTGAAGCAGTGGAGGCAGCTGAGGATATCAAGTAGGTAAAAAGATTAGGGCTAGTAGAAATCCTTGGGTAACAGCAGAAATACTGAATTTAATTGAAAAAAAGAGAAAATATATAAATGCAGTAAATGAAGCAGGAAAAAAGGAATACAAACATCTCAAAAATGAGATCGACAGGAAGTGCAAAACGGCTAAGCAGGGATGGCTAGAGGACAAATGTAAGGACGTAGAGGCTTATCTCACCAGGGGTAAGACAGATACTGCCTACAGGAAAATTAAAGAGACCTTTGGAGAAAAGAGAACCACTTGTATGAATATCAAGAGCTCAGATGGAAACCCAGTTCTAAGCAAAGAAGGGAAAGCAGAAAGGTGGAAGGAGTATATAGAGGGTCTATACAAGGGCGAGGTACTTGAGGGCAATATTATGGAAATTGACGAGGATGTAGATGAAGATGTAATGGGAGATACGATACTGCGTGAAGAGTTTGACAGGGCACTGAAAGTCCTGAGTCGAAACAAGGCCCCGGGAGTAGACAACATTCCATTAGAACTACTGACAGCCTTGGGAAAGCCAGTCCTGACAAAACTCTAGGACATCTGGTGAGCAAAATGTATGATACAGGCGAAATACCCACAGACTTCAACAAGTATATACTAATTCCAATCCCAAAGAAAGCAGGTGTTGACAGATGTGAAAATTACCGAACTATCCGTTTAATAAGTCACGGCTGCAAAATACTAACGTGAATTCTTAACAGACGAATGGAAAAACTGGTAGAAGTCGACCTCGGGGAAGATCAGTTTGGATTTCATAGAAATGTTGGAACACGTGAGGCAATACTGACCGTACGACTTATGTTAGGAGATAGATTAAGAAAAGGCAAACGTTCGTTTCTAGCATTTGTAAATTTAGATAAGCTTTTGACAATGTTGATTGGAATACTCTCTTTCAAATTCTGAAGGTGGCAGGGGTACAATACAGGGAGCGAAAGGCTATTTACAATTTGTACAGAAACCAGATGGCAATTATAAGAGTTGAGGGACACAAAAGGGAAGCAGTGGTTGGGAAGGGAGTGAGACAGGGTTTTAGCCTGTCCCCGATGTTATTCAATCTGTATATTGAGCAAGCAATAAAGGAAACAAAAGAGAAATTCAGAGTGGGTATTAAAATCCATGGAGAAGAAATAAAAACTTTGAGGTTTGCCGATGACATTGTAATTCTGTCAGAGACAGCAAAGGACTTGGAAGACCAGTTGAACGGAATGGACAGTGTCTTGAAAGGAGGGTATAAGATGAACATCAACAAAAGCAAAACGAGGATAATGGAATGTAGTCGAATTAAATCGGGTGATGCTGAGGGAATTAGATTAGGAAATGAGACACTAAAAGTAGTAA
Source organism: Schistocerca serialis cubense (assembly GCF_023864345.2). Classification (NCBI taxonomy): domain Eukaryota; kingdom Metazoa; phylum Arthropoda; class Insecta; order Orthoptera; family Acrididae; genus Schistocerca; species Schistocerca serialis. The sequence goes on along the minus strand of NC_064647.1, from coordinate 226,084,103 downwards.
AAGAGTTTTGCTATTTGGGGAGCAAAATAACTGATGATGGTCGAAGTAGAGAGGATATAAAATGTGGACTGGCAATGACAAGGAAAGCGTTTCTGAAAAAGAGAAATTTGTTAATATGGAGTATAGATTTAAGTGTCAGGAAGCCGTTTCTGAGAGTATTTGTATGGAGTGTAGCCATGTATGGAAGTGAAACATGGACGATAAATAGTTGGGACAAGAAGAGGATAGAAGCTTTAGAAATGTGGTGCTACAGAAGAATGCTGAAGATTAGATGGGTAGATCACATACACTCCTGGAAATGGAAAAAAGAACACATTGACACCGGTTTGTCAGACCCACCATACTTGCTCCGGACACTGCGAGAGGGCTGTACAAGCAATGATCACACGCACGGCACAGCGGACACACCAGGAACCGCGGTGTTGGCCGTCGAATGGCGCTAGCTGCGCAGCATTTGTGCACCGCCGCCGTCAGTGTCAGCCAGTTTGCCGTGGCATACGGAGCTCCATCGCAGTCTTTAACACTGGTAGCATGCCGCGACAGTGTGGACGTGAACCGTATGTGCAGTTGACGGACTTTGAGCGAGGGCGTATAGTGGGCATGCGGGAGGCCGGGTGGACGTACCGCCGAATTGCTCAACACGTGGGGCGTGAGGTCTCCACAGTACATCGATGTTGTCGCCAGTGGTCGGCGGAAGGTGCACGTGCCCGTCGACCTGGGGCCGGACCGCAGCGACGCACGGATGCACGCCAAGACCGTAGGATCCTACACAGTGCCGTAGGGGACCGCACCGCCACTTCCCAGCAAATTAGGGACACTGTTGCTCCTGGGGTATCGGCGAGGACCATTCGCAACCGTCTCCATGAAGCTGGGCTACGGTCCCGCACACCGTTAGGCCGTCTTCCGCTCACGCCCCAACATCGTGCAGCCCGCCTCCAGTGGTGTCGCGACAGGCGTGAATGGAGGGACGAATGGAGACGTGTCGTCTTCAGCGATGAGAGTCGCTTCTGCCTTGGTGCCAATGATGGTCGTATGCGTGTTTGGCGCCGTGCAGGTGAGCGCCACAATAAGGACTGCATACGACCGAGGCACACAGGGCCAACACCCGGCATCATGGCGTGGGGAGCGATCTCCTACACTGGCCGTACACCACTGGTGATCGTCGAGGGGACACTGAATAGTGCACGGTACATCCAAACCGTCATCGAACCCATCGTTCTACCATTCCTAGACCGGCAAGGGAACTTGCTGTTCCAACAGGACAATGCACGTCCGCATGTATCCCGTGCCACCCAACGTACTCTAGAAGATGTAAGTCAACTAACCTGGCCAGCAAGATCTCCGGATCTGTCCCCCATTGAGCATGTTTGGGACTGGATGAAGTGTCGTCTCACGCGGTCTGCACGTCCAGCACGAACGCTGGTCCAACTGAGGCGCCAGGTGGAAATGGCATGGCAAGCCGTTCCACAGGACTACATCCAGCATCTCTACGATCGTCTCCATGGGAGAATAGCAGCCTGCATTGCTGCGAAAGGTGGATATACACTGTACTAGTGCCGACATTGTGCATGCTCTGTTGCCTGTGTCTATGTGCCTGTGGTTCTGTCAGTGTGATCATGTGATGTATCTGACCCCAGGAATGTGTCAATAAAGTTTCCCCTTCCTGGGACAATGAATTCACGGTGTTCTTATTTCAATTTCCAGGAGTGTAACTAACGAGGAGGTATTGAATAGAATTGGGGAGAAGAGGAGTTTGTGGCACAACTTGACTAGAAGAAGGGATCGGTTGGTAGGACATGTTCTGAGGCATCAAGGGATCACCAGTTTAGAATTTGAGGGCAGCGTGGAGGGTAAAAATCGTAGAGGGAGACCAAGAGTGAATACACTAAGCAGATTCAGAAGGATGTAGGTTGCAGTATGTACTGGGAGATGAAGCAGCTTGCACAGGATAGAGTAGCATGGAGTTCTGCGTCAAACCAGTCTCAGGACTGAAGACCACAACAAGAACATTATTACCACACCTGCAGTAGTAACAGTAATGCCAGTATTAACTTTATTTGTTCACAGCAAGTATAATTTATTGACATCACCACTGCAGACACTCAAGTCATTTTAATATTAGTTGTCATACTGAAATCGTTATTTTCTTGGGTAACTATGAAGTAATACATACTGTAAGTGTGAAAAGCTGGCTCGATATAAGAGAGGGCCTGAGGATCATAATGAGATCACGTTAAATAAACAAATAAAATAAAAATAAATAAAAAATACAAGGGACTTCGCAGATTCTGCTGCCAAAGAGCCGCTCACAGTGTTACTCGCCGACAAGAATACTGCAGGGAATTCTGGGATACTGTGAACTGCAGTTATTAAAGCGGCTTAGCACGATCTCAGGACAAATCTAGCACAGGTAATACTACTAAGGAGACACTCAAGATTGAAATCCCCCTTGGCGCTTATGGTAGTGCAAGCCAAACAGCAGTAGGAGCAGCTCTGCAATAAAAAGTCACGGGCAATCTGTAGCCGCCCGTCTTTTTCTCTTAAGAACCTGACTCGACTACAGCAAAAAGGAAGTGCAGTTGTCTGCGAGTCGCTCGCTGTTTATTTAGCAACTAAATATTCCCGCTCATCTATCAAAGAGAGGCATTCTGCAGTTTCAACTTACCGCAAGCTGCTGGTAAACATTTCTCAGGGACTCGCCAATCTCAGCTCACTGTGTCAATGCAGGCAGATCAAGTACGTTACACTGAACGGTGTCAGTTTAAACTCAGTTCGTTGGGCAGAGATAGCGAAAGACCACAGGAGGACCCCCTTTTGCACAGTCTCATACAGGAGCAGCGTACTGCGTTGCAGCCCAAGTGTGTGCCGGTCCGAGACGTGCCGGGCGGTATTTGGTGCGATGTACCAAGAGAGAAACGGCAACCCCACATACTGGAATAATACTATCTGGACGTTTTCGACACTCTGCACACCTTGGCATACCCAGGAGTCCAAGTGTCAGCCAAGTTAGTCTCTGCTAAAGTCGTGTGGCCGAGAGTGCAGAAAGATTGTCGCACATGGGCACTTACAGGGTGTTTCAAAAATGACCGGTATATTTGAAACGGCAATAAAAACTAAACGAGCAGCGATATAAATACACCGTTTGTTGCAATATGCTTGGGACAACAGTACATTTTCAGGCAGACAAACTTTCGAAATTACAGTAGTTACAATTTTCAACAACAGATGGCGCTGCGGTCTGGGAAACTCTATAGTACGATATTTTCCACATACCCACCATGCGTAGCAATAATATGGCGTAGTCTCTGAATGAAATTACCCGAAACCTTTGACAACGTGTCTGGCGGAATGGCTTCACATGCAGATGAGATGTACTGCCTCAGCTGTTCAATTGTTTCTGGATTCTGGCGGTACACCTGGTCTTTCAAGTGTCCCCACAGAAAGAAGTCACAGGGGTTCATGTCTGGCGAATAGGGAGGCCAATCCACGCCGCCTCCTGTATGTTTCGGATAGCCCAAAGCAATCACACGATCATCGAAATATTCATTCAGGAAATTAAAGACGTCGGCCATGCGATGTGGCCGGGCACCATCTTGCATAAACCACGAGGTGTTCGTAGTGTCATCTAAGGCAGTTTGTAGCGCCACAAATTCACGAAGAATGTCCAGATAGCGTGATGCAGTAATCGTTTCGGATCTGAAAAATGGGCCAATGATTCCTTTGGAAGAAATGGCGGCCCAGACCAGTACTTTTTGAGGATGCAGGAGCGATGGGACTGCAACATGGGGCTTTTCGGTTCCCTATATGCGCCAGTTCTGTTTATTGACGAAGCCGTCCAGGTAAAAATAAGCTTTGTCAGTAAACCAAATGCTGCCCACATGCATATCGCCGTCATCAATCCTGTGCACTATATCGTTAGCGAATGTCTCTCGTGCAGCAATGGTAGCGGCGCTGAGGGGTTGCCGCGTTTGAATTTTGTATGGATAGAGGTGTAAACTCTGGCGCATGAGACGATACGTGGACGTTGGCGTCATTTGGACCACAGCTGCAACACGGCGAACGGAAACCCGAGGCCGCTGTTGGATCACCTGCTGCACTAGCTGCGCGTTGCCCTCTGTGGTTGCCGTACGCGGTCGCCCTACCTTTCCAGCACATTCATCCGTCACGTTCCCAATCCGTTGAAATTTTTCAAACAGATCCTTTATTGTATCGCTTTTCGGTACTTTGGTTACATTAAACCTCCGTTGAAAACTTCGTCTTGTTGCAACAACACTGTGTTCTAGGCGGTGGAATTCCAACACCAGAAAAATCCTCTGTTCTAAGGAATAAACCATGTTGTCCACAGCACACTTGCACGTTGTGAACAGCACACGCTTACAGCAGAAAGACGACGTACAGAATGGCGCACCCACAGACTGCGTTGTCTTCTATATCTTTCACATCACTTGCAGCGCCATCTGTTGTTGAAAATTGTAACTACTGTAGTTTCGAAAGTTTGTCCGCCTGAAAATGTACTGTTGTCCCAAGCATATTGCAACAAACGGTGTATTTCTATCACTGCTCGTTTAGTTTTCATTGCCATTTCAAATATACCGGTCATTTTTGAAACACCCTGTATATTCCTGTAATAAGATAGGCAGGCATGCCTTTGCACCAGTTGCACACTTCCGGATTTTGTCCACCAGACATCGTAGGGCCGCTACCACGCTCTACCTGACAACGTTATTTACTAATGATCACAGATCGTTTGACCCAGTGGCCAGAGGTCATCACGATACAAGATCTATCAGCTGAATTGGTCGTGAAAGCGTTGCTGCACACTTGATTCTCCAGGTTTGGCATAGCGCAAGACATGACCACTGATCACGGGAAAGAATTTAATGGCCAACTTTTCAATAAACTTCTCCTTCTATGCAGCTGCAACCACCTCCGCATTACAAACTACCATCGAATGAGGAATGGAATAGCATAGCGAGTCCACTGTACATGCAGAAACGGTCTTAATGTGCAGTTCATCATCATGGTCAAAATTACTGCCAGTTGTTCTACTCAGCTTGAGAACGGCAGTGAAGGAAGACATCGAGTGCTCACCAGGACAAATTGTCAACAGCGAGCAATTGCCAATATCCATGTAACTGGTGATGCTGGGTCTATGTACCCTGTTTGCAGAGTAACTCAGTCTCAGAGGTCCATTCGGCACACTACTGCTCCTGTCAAGCATAGAGACTGGCAGGTGTTCGTACATAAAGACTTATCAAAAACGTCCTATGTGAGGCTCAGGGATAGTACCTTGCACCCCCACCCCCTCCCAGGCCCCTCATTTTGCCACACAGAGTAATCACACATGGGAGCCACACTTCCAAGGTTTAGATAGGCGGTAAGCAGGAGTCTGTCAATAGAGCGATTCAAGCCTGTACATACTGACGCGGGGATGTCCCTCTCGCATACCACAACATTGCGTTCCAGAGGGGGGAGGGGGGGGGTAGAGCCTTTGGCACCAGTAGAAGAAACCAAACAGTTTCTAATCCATTAAATTTCGGGCATGCAGCCGCGCAAATAAAATTTCTTCTACTGATATTTCGGCCGCGTATCGTCCGGCCATCTTCAGAGCGAGTTCCAAGACTGACGGCAAGGTTTTTGTTCTTTATTGTTATTTTCAAACCCGTACAAACAGGCAGGCTGTCAGCAGCATGGTACGCCGCTCTTCAGCCGTAGAGGAGATAAAGAAAGAACAGAAAGAATACACAAATGTGACATAACGGTGGGTAATAAAACAGTAGACACATAAAGACAAACACGGAGCCGTTCACACTCGACGATAATTCACTACAAACTGTTGTCACGACGCACTAACACTGAAGATGGCGATGGCACAGGTGAACGATGGAGTATGACGGGAACACTGAACACGAAACACGACGGCACTCACGAGACACTGATGGCGATGATCTCCGGGACGGCAAGGTGTTTTTTCTTTTTTTTTTTTTTACTTTATTGTTATTTTAAAACCTGTACAACTCAGGTAGGCTGGCAGCGGCACACGACGCCGCTCTTCAGCCATAGCGTTTTACAAGAGTATAAGACATGGTGAATGACAATGAACAAAGTGACGGGCAAAAGAGAGAGGTCACAGAGACATAAAAAACACGGAGTCGTTCACATGTGACGATAACAACACTGAAAACACGTTGGCACGGCGCACAAAACACTGATGAGTCCGACGGCACAAGTGAACGTAGGAGTGGGACGGCGGACACCAAAAACACTATACGACGTCACACACACGAGACACAAAAGGCGACGATCTCCGGCGCGCGAATGTTCACTATACGTGTGCGAGTCCGGGGACCTGCCAAGAGAGGAGGAGGAGGAAGGGGAGTGGGAGAGCGAGAGGGGAGAGCAGAGATGCCACAGGCAGGGGTGATTGGGGGGAGGGAGGAAGGGGGAGAGGAAGCCCGGGGGAAGAGGGGGAAGGGAGGGGACAGGGAGATGGAAAAAGAAGGGAAGAGAAGAGAAGGGAGGGAGGGTGCCGAAAGGAAAGTACACGGGAAGTGGGGGGCGGGGCAGGGTCAAAGTTGATAGGAGGGGTAGATGGAGGGGACGAGGACATCATCAGGGAGAGGGAGCTGGCGGAAGCCACCTTGGGAGAGGGTATGGAGGGTGGAGAGATGGAGACCGGGTGGGATGTGGGAATACAGGCGCGGCAGCGGGCGGGGGTGGGAGAGGATCGGGGAAATGAGCGGGTGAGGAGGATCAAGTTTACGTGAGATGTACAGGATACGTATCCTTTCAAGGAAAAGGAGGAGGTGGGGGAAGGGGATGAGATAATACAGGATCCGCGTGGGGGAGGGGAGACGGATGCGATAGGCAAGGCGGAGAGCATGGCGTTCAAGGATTTGGAGGGATTTATAGAAGGTAGGGGGGGGCGGAGATCCAGGCTGGATGGGCGTAACAAAGGATAGGGCGGATGAGGGATTTATAGGTGTGGAGGATTGTGGAGGGGTCCAGACCCCACGTGCGGCCGGAAAGGAGCTTGAGGAGACGGAGTCGGGAACGTGCCTTGGCTTGGATTGTCTGGAGATGGGGAGTCCAGGAGAGGCGACGGTCGAGGGTGACGCCAAGGTACTTAAGGGTGGGAGTGAGGGCGATAGGACGGCCATAGACGGTGAGATAGAAATCAAGGAGGCGGAAGGAAGGGGTGGTTTTGCCTACAATGATCGCCTGGGTTTTGGAGGGATTGACCTTGAGCAACCACTGGTTGCACCAAGCGGTGAACCGGTCAAGATGGGATTGGAGAAGGCGTTGGGAGCGTTGCAGGGTGGGGGCAAGGGCGAGGAAGGCGGTGTCATCGGCAAACTGGAGGAGGTGGACGGGGGGCGACGGCGGCGGCATGTCCGCCGTGTACAAAAGGTACAGAAGGGGGGAGAGGACGGAGCCTTGGGGCACACCGGCGGAGGGGAAAAAGGTGTAGGAATCGGTGTTATGGATGGTGACGTAGGAAGGACGGCGGGAGAGAAAGGAACCGATCAGACGGACGTAGTTAATGGGAAGGGCAAAGGTTTGGAGCTTGAAGAGGAGACCGGAATGCCAGACGCGGTGATAAGCGCGTTCGAGGTCAAGTGAGAGGAAGATGGCGGAGCGACGGGAATTAAGCTGTTCGGAAAGGAGATGAGTGAGGTGAAGGAGAAGATCGTCGGAAGAGAAGGAGGGCCGAAATCCACACTGGGTGACGGGAAGGAGGCGGTGCTGGCGGAGATGCTGGTGGATGCGGCGGGTGAGGATAGATTCTAGGACCTTGCTGAAGACCGAGGTAAGGCTGATGGGACGGTAGGAGGAGACGGCGGACGGCGGTTTGCCAGGTTTAAGGAACATGAGGATACGGGAGGTTTTCCACAGGTCGGGGTAGTAACCGGTGGACAGGACTACATTGTAGAGCCTGGCCAGGGTGGAGAGGAAAGAGACAGGAGCTTCACGAAGGTGACGGTAGGTGGCACGATCGTGACCAGGAGCGGTGTTGCGTTTTGTGCGGAGTGTATCAATGAGATCCTGTGTAGTGATAGGGGCATTGAGTTCCGTGTGTGTAATGTTGTCCAAGTACTGGAAGCCAGGAGCGAGGGGAGGGGAAGAGGTGTCAGTTCGATTGCGGATATCTGGGAAGAGGGAGTAATCGAACTGGGGATCATCGGGGACGGAAAATACATCGGAGAGGTAGGAGGCAAAGTGATTGGCCTTACTAAGGGAGTCAGGGAAAGGGTGATCATCATGGAGAAGAGGATAATAGGGGGAGGGTTTAGTTCCGGTAAGGCGACGGAAGGCCGACCAGAACTTGGACGAGTTGATTGGTAGGGTTGCATTTAAACGGGTGCATGTCTGTCGCCAGTCCCGGCGTTTCTTAGCCGCGAGCAAATTACGAATGTGTCGCTGGAGTTGCCGGTGGCGTCGTAGTGTGTCCGGGTCACGCGTGCGGAGGAAGGCACAGTAGAGACGACGGGATTCACGGAGGAGGAGAACGGCCTGTGGGGGTAAGGTAGGACGGTGGGGGTGGATGGCGACAGTAGGAACGTGGGCCTCCACGGCCTCAGACAAGGTCTGCTGGAGAAAGGAGGCAGCATGGGTGACATCGTCAGGGTGGTGGTAGGTGAGAGGGTGGCTATCGACCTGGGTGGAAAGGGTATCCCGGTAGGCATTCCAGTCGGCTCGGGAATAGTCGTGGACATACTTAGGGGGAGGGTCAGTATGAGGGTCGGGGCGAGGGCGATGACCGTCTGAAACGGTGAGGAGGACAGGGAGATGGTCGCTACCAATAGGCTCCAGGACATCCACCGTTATGCGGCCAAGGAGGTTGGGGGAGGATAGGACAACATCAGGAGTGGAGTTGGATTCAGGACGGGTGTGCTGGGGGATGGGAATGAGGTCGCCTTGAAGGGAGGAGAGGAACCGATGCCACCGCCGTAACTGGGCGGCGGAACGACTATGGATGTTGAGGTCGGCGGCGATCACGTAGGAGGAGAAGGTACGGTCAATGTGGGAGAGGAAGTCGAAGGGAAGAGGAGCGTTGGGGCGAACATAGATGGTGGCGCAGGTAATGGTAAGGCTGGGGAAGAAGACACTAAGGATCAGGTGTTCGGTGGGGTCGGGAAGGAGAGGTTGGAGCCGAACGGGGATCTGGCGGTGGTGCCCAATGGCAACTCCACCACGCGCAATCGGGAGGGGATTATCGGAGCGGTGGAGGAGGTAGGGCGAAGTGTGGACTGTGTGGTGGGGTTGCAGGAAGGTTTCATTGAGGAGGAAGGCATCCACGCGGTGGGTGGCAAGGGTGTGCAGGAACAGGTTTTTGTTGGCGGGAAGGGAGCGTATGTTGTTGAAAAGGATACGTTGCTGTCGCGCCATGACTGGGATTTAAATGAGGGTGTCAAGACGGGAGAAGGTGAAATGGGCCTGGTTGTTGGAGTAGGTGGCGTACATCTTGAGTTGGAAGATGGAACGGGCAGCAAGGAAGATCTGCTGGAGGGTGTGAGGGCGCTGAAAGGGATGAACATTCTGGAGGACGATAGTGAGGAACCTGATGATGTCCTCAGCGGTGGGTGGGGGACGAAGGGAATTGCCAGGAGGGGTGGGGGCGTCCAGAGGACGGACAGGTACGGTGAGTTCAGGAGTGGTTGGAGGGGGTCGGGCTTTACACTTTTGGGAGTAGGTGGGATGAGGGAGATTGCAGGTATTACAGGAGGGAGGGGATTGGAGGTTAGGGCACTGCCGGAGGAAGTGCGCCTGCCGACAATGCGGGCAGGTGGGGGCCTCGCGGCACTCAGCTGTGGGGTGCGCATTATAGCGCAGACACCTCTGGCAGCGCAGGGATTGAGGAGGGGAACGGGAAGGGTCGACCTTGTACCGCTGGTGGAAGAGGAGGGCACCCTCCTTCAGGAGACGGTCAATGGAGGGGGCGTCCTCAGAGAAAACCCGCATAAGGCGGGTGGGGCCGGCCGAGTTGAAAATGCGGCGGACCGCCCGCACCTCCAGCGTGGGATGGGCCTGGAGCTCCGCCAACACCTCCTCCTCCGTGATCGACGGGCTGAGCCGCGTGATCACGGCGGTGAGGGTCGGCGGACGACGCGGGGGTTGGGGTTGGCGGGTAGGAGATGGAGAAGGAGCAGGGGTAAGGGAGGCGTTGGGACCAAAACGGGTGATGGGGAGACGGGAGAGGATGTCAGTATGGAGGGTTGGGCTGGGGGAGGAGATGAGAACAGAATCTCGGCGAGGAGTGAGGAGGGAGATGGGGGCACCAGGACAATGCTGGCAAAGGAAGAGGGTGAGGTTCCGGGCTTCAAGGAGAGAGGGATCAGGACGGGAGAGGAGGTAGCGGTAGGAGGAATGGGGAGAGGAGGAGGATGAGGGGGCAGGGACAGGCGGGGAGACTTCCATGGCATCATGGGTGGGGGAAGGAGGACGAGGCGCAGCCTTTTTGGAAGCAGAGGAAGCAGGGGTGCCACCGGGGCGCTTGACGGCGGTGGAGGAGGTGTGGGGGATGGGAACAATGGGAATGTGGCGGGGAGGGGCAGGTCCCGGGGCCGGAGTTGGCGCCGGAGATGGTGACGGTGAAGGCGACGGCGACGATGACGGTGGCAGTGGCGGCGGTGATGGCGAAGGTGACGGGGAGAGCTGGGCGTGGGCAGTGGCCCGACGGGCCACCACCCGAGCCGGAGCTGCAGTGACAGGCTGGGGGAGTGGGGGGAAGGGATCAGAACGAGAGGAGCGGGAGGAAGAAGCGGGAGAGGGGGCGACAAAGATAGAGGGTGAAGGGAGAGTGAGGAGAGGTGGAATGGAAGGAGGGGGGTGGGACTGGGCACACCAAGTTATAGTGGTGGAGGCGGCGGAAGGGGAGGTATAGACAATGGCGGTGGTGGTAATAGTGACAGTGGTGGTGGGGGCGGACATGACGGGAGAGAGAAACAAGAACGAACAGAACGAAGAGGAGAGGACAGAAACTGGGGACAGACAAAGACGAAGACGGATGAAGACGAAGACGGCCGTAGACCAGGGTCAGGACGGCGGCGCTGGTGGCGACCAGGCGGCACCGGATGGCGGCGGCGGCGGCGGCGGCGGCGGCGAGCCCCGGCAGGCGGCGGCGTCGGCGGCGATCAGCAGGCGGCGGCGGCGGCGGCAGGCGGCGACCAGGCGGGGGCGGCGAGCCCCGGCAGGCGGCGGCGACGGCGGCGGCGGCTGCGAGGACCGGAAGGCGGCGACCAAGCGGCGGCGGCGGCGAGCACCGGCAGGCAGTATGGACGGCAAGCAGACGACACGGCAGGGATCTTCCACGTCGAAGGCGCACCCTGAGAGTAGCCCAGGCAGTGAAACTCTTCGATGAAGAAGAGAGGGAATCCAACCCTCGAATGCGACGGCAAGGTGCCAAGCGCGGCCTTATATGCTCCACCGCGGCGGTACTGCGCATGCGGGTCACAGATGCTGCGCCGCCTGTGGCGAAGGCGTACGGACATTCGATGTGCTTATCGATATTTGATCGGCGGCGGTGACACGGTGACGACTTCTCTGCAATTTAATTAATTACTCCAAGAGCCGGATTCCATGCTTTGTCCAAATTAAAACCATTGTCTCTGTTTATTAAATTGTTGGCTAATCGAATTTCTAAGGCTTCTTTGAATACAGATTCCCAAAAAGAAGAGGTGGATGTTAAAATCTTCACATCACTGTAATTCATGGAATGACCCGTATCAATACAATGTTCGGCTACAGCTGACTTGTCTGGTTGTAATAAGCGTGTGTATCTTCGGTGCTCCACACACCTCTCATGAACGGTGCGTGTTGTTTGACCTATGTATGACTGCTCACAATTTCCGCAAGGAATCTGGTATACACCCGCCTTACGAAGCAGTAAATCGTCCTTCACAGAGCCGAGTAAAGACGCAATCTTCATGGGGGGCCGGAAGATCACCTTAACACAGTGTTTCTCAAGAATACGGCCTATCTTTGAAGAAAGAGCACCCACATAAGGCAGAAACGCCCTAGATCTGAAGAAATTACTATCTTCATCCCCATCACATACCTTCTTTTTAGGTTTTGCATCGAATGCTCTACGAATTTGTTGCGGAGAATATCCATTCGATTTAAAAATACTCTTGAGGTATGTTAGCTCTCCTTGTAAATTGTCTTCATCGGATATACAGTGCGCCCGATGCACTAAGGTCTTAAGGACACCCATGGTCTGAGAAGGGTGATGGCAACTACTGGCATGAAGGTATAAATTTGTGTGCGTTGGTTTCCGATGTACGGCATGTCCTAATGTGCCATCACTTTTACGGCGAACGACAACATCCAGAAAGGGGAGGCAGCCGTCTTTTTCTATTTCCATAGTAAATTTAATGCTAGCATGGATGGAATTCAAATGCTCAAGAAATCGATGTAATTCATCCATACCATGGGGCCATACCACGAATGTATCGTCCACGTACCTCCAGAAGACCGTAGGTTTAAAACATGCTGAGTCCAGTGCCTTGTCCTCGAAGTCTTCCATAAATAAATTAGCTACCAGAGGGGAGAGGGGGCTTCCCATGGCAACGCCGTCAATTTGCTCATAAAATTCACCATCAAACTGAGACAGAGACAATGGTTTTAATTTGGTCAAAGCATGGAATCCGGCTCTTGGAGTAATTAAATTGCAGAGAAGTAGTCACCGTGTCACCGCCGCCGATCAAATATCGATAAGCACATCGAATGTCCGTACGCCTTCGCCACAGGCGGCGCAGCATCTGTGACCCGCATGCGCAGTACCGCCGCGGTGGAGCATATAAGGCCGCGCTTGGCACCTTGCCGTCAGTCTTGGAACTCGCTCTGAAGATGGCCAGACGATACGTGGCCGAAATATCAGTAGAAGAAATTTTATTTGCGCGGCTGCATGCCCGAAATTTAATGGATTATTCATTACGCCGCGAGAAGTTGAAAATGCACAAACAGTTTCTACTTACCAAAAGCTGCTGGTAACCATTTCTCAGGGCCTCACTAATCTCAGCTCACTGTGTCAATGCAGGCAGATCAAGTACATTATACGGTTCTCAAGCAATGTCCGGCAGACAGTTTAAGTGCAAGTGCCCTCAACACTGGCGCCATCTGGTGTAAAAACATGAAGGGGCTGATGTGGCGACACCACAATAAACTTCACCACGATAAGTGAACTAAATCATCAAAGATGACAATAAGCATCTTTGCTGCTGTCGCCATAGTTACTGTCGTTATTTACCGTGGAGGTAAAAAAAAGAAGGGAGATGGCACTATAGACTTACGCTGTATGTGGTTTTTGAAGCCAACGTGGGCGGGGTTATGCCGCCATCTTACACAGCCCAAAACATTGGTCTAGTGAAGCAGGGGATACAACCCGTCGGCTTTGACCAGTGACGTCATAATAGGCCAGAGAGCATTTATTACACAGATGAAAGAGCTGACAAGAATGTTCAGGAACAAACGAATATGAGAGACGAAAAGTATAGTTGACATATATAAAAATCAGTAGTATTTTCACGTTAAGGATATCGCGTGTTTGTATCGTATTATTTCTCTAGAAAATTAAAGGGAAAAATGGATGGAAAATATTGGTTGCATAGAATACATCACGTCACAAATATATGAGTTGTATCTCCAACCTCAATCGAACTGTATTGCTTAAGTGCAGTACGGAATACAAGTTTGACGTACGTCGATTTCTTCGTTTTCACTAGAATTAGTGTCCTGTTGAACTATGTATCCCCTGCTTCAGTAAACCTTAAACGAAGCACGGGATACAAATTTTACATGTGTTGTTTATTTCGCCTCCACTATCACTAAGTCTGTTCTTACGTAGATATTAGTACTACCGATGGCGTCCGCCCCCGGTAGCTGAGTGGTCAGCGCGACACACTGTCAATCCAAAGGGCCCAGGTTCGATTCCCGGCTGGGTCGGAGATTTTCTCCGCTCAGGGACTGGGTGTTGTGTTGTCTTAATCATCATCATTTCATCCCCATCGACGCGCAAGTCGCCGAAGTGGCGTCAAATCGAAAGACTTGCACCAGACGAACGATCTACCCGATGGGAGGCCCTCGTCACACGACATTTCATTTCATTTCACTACCGATGGCAGAACGAGCTACTTACATAATATTTGTATCCCATACTTCCGTTGACATCTATATATGTACACTGCTAACGAAAACGTGGAAATGGACCTACGTTACATGTGCAACCTGTACCTCAGTTGAACTACGCGAAGAGGCAATAAGACAACACATATACAATTTGTATCCCGTACTTCAATATGGGGTAGAGTTTCTTTTTTTTTTTCGCCTTCGATGCTAATAGTATCCCATTCTTTAGTTGAGCTATATAGCTATACACTACATTTGTATCCTGCTCTCCAGTTGACATATATGTAAATCTCGTCAATGTTATATACGTCGTACTTTTCGAATACATAGTGTCAGTGTAAAGGTCAACTGAAGGACAGAATACAAATTTCAGTTGTGTCGGCCGTTTCGCCTTCAATATTGCTAGTATAGATTCGAAAGAATCGTACTGATACTAGTGCTGGGAAACGAAAGAAGAACGACAGCTGCGAAATTTCTATTACGTACTGGACTACACGAAAAAACGTATTGGCGTAATACAACAATGAAATACATCGAAATAGTCAAATGCAGTAAAAGCAGAAAATGAAAAAGTGAACTTAGCCGCGCGGGATTAGCCGAGCGGTCTATGGCGCTGAAGTCAATGACCGTGCGGCTGGTCCCGGCGGAGGTTCGGGTCCTCCCTCGGGCATGGGTGTCCTTAGGATAATTTAGGTTAAGTAGTGTGTAAGCTTAGGGACTGATGACCTTAGCAGTTAAGTCCCATAAGATTTCACACACATTTGAACATTTTTGAATAGTGAACTTACCCGACAGGAGCTTCGTAAAAGAACCGAAGCTCGTCTAGAAAGACATCAACAAAAATCACATACCCCATACACAACAAAGCACAACATTACGAAAACACTCACAGACATGCACACATACACGCACAGACACACACATTCACCCCCCACCCCAACCCCCCATTCTAATGTGAAAACAGCTAACATATTTCGGACGGTACATTTGTCCAACATGTTTAATAAAACATTTAAACGGGCAATATGTTTGGGGAATGCTATATCTCCATGAATTATTCGTCTAGATGATTGTGAAGTGTGGAAATCTGGTGTTTCCCTTTCCCTACAAGAGATTTCGCCGTACTCACGAGATCGAACATACTCAGCAATGAGACCACATATTTGCAAAAAAATAAATCGTGGCCAACCTGTCTTCGCCCATAGCCTGTCGTAAATCATCAAGGTTCATCGGAACAGATAAATCCGTACCTACAAATGAAAATAAGATACTAAAAATTGTTCTAAAATAAGAAATTAATAGTCCAAATTACCTCAATATCACTAAGAATGAAATTAAGTACGGCATGAATTAGAAACAACCAATTAATTTAATAAATGAACACGAAGAATATTTTCAGCAATATATAGCGATCTCTTTTTAAAATCACATTCAATTATTTTAATGTACAATGATAGCGCATATCCGGTACACAGAACTGCTTTATTATCTATGGCTCGAAGTGACGACATTATTATGTATGAGTAATGTATGACGTCATTGGTCAAAGCCGACGGGTTGTATCCCCTGCTTCACTAGACCCCAAAACATCAGCAGACTACTGATTACAGTTGCTTCTTCTTCATTATTTCTGTCATGTGCACGCAACAGATCTTTAAATACTAAAAGTTACAACACTTACATGACTAACATAGTGTCAGGAAAGCAATTTCGAACGTTTTGTATCCTTGAATACACATTTGCTCTAGTAATAAGACACATTTGGTCTCGTTAATGTAACTTGTTTTTTCTTGATGTATTTCGAATAACCAAGAAGAGAAGGTTATGATGTAAAACGAATGCCGTCGTAATAATTCCACTTTCACTGTATTTACAATGATAGCAAATGAAGCTGGAACTGTGAAACAAGTGCTTGTTTGCTTACTGGTGCTGATTCTTGTTCGTTATATTTTCAGCTTACAGCAAGTACGATTTTTTTAATGTTAACGTTTACAAAATCACTTACGAGTTCTTTGTTAGTGAATAAACGTGTGCAGTGAGGACATGCTACCATGTGACATGCTGCCATATTTTTGCATGTCAGCAAAGGGAATGATTGTTGAAATGTCATTCTTATATAAAACAGCTATGTCTCCACACAGTCAAAGCGCCAGATGTTATTTACATATTTGGGATACGACAATGAAAGTCGATAGTTGTTCTCAGTGATCGAAACTGGGTGTGGACATGTCAGAGTGACGTCACGGAGAAGTATCACCGCAGTGAACCGTGAAGGTATAAATCCCAGTCTGGGACCGATGACCGTCGCAGTCTGGTTCCCTTTAATCCCAGAAACCAAACCAAACCAAATCCCAGTCTAAGTCTAACATGTTAGACTGTGGTATAGATAGGATGAACCTACTGTTTTTGGGTTACAGAAGACGGCAGAAGCCGGTTTCATGTTTGTGACGTCAGGATAACTCCGCTTTTTACCTCCATGTTATTTACTGTTTTTGGTTATGTTCTTTTCTTTGTTTATTCTATGCTTGCACAATGAAGTTCCTTGTCAAATACTGAACAATATTTACTGTGAACGTGAGAGTAAGACCGAGTTCCCATAAATTCAACAGGCTGTGTCTACATCTACATATACACTCCGCTAGCCACCAAGCGGTGTGTGGCGGAGGGCACAATTAGCGCCAAAGTCATATTCCACCCCCCTCCCCCCCTCTGTTCCACTCGCGGATCGCGCGAGGGAAAAACGACTGTCTGAACGCCTCAGTACGAGCTCTTATTTCCCTTATCTTTGAATGATAATCATTACGGGATTTGAATATATATGCTCTACATCCTCGGTGAAGATTGGATTTTGGAATTTAGTGAGCAGCCCCTTCTGTTTAGCGTGTCGTCTATCTGCAAGTGTGTCCCACTTCAAACTTTCTATGAGATTTGTAACGCTCTCGCGATGGCTAAATGTACCAGTCACGAATCTTGCCGCTCTTCTTTGGACCTTCTCAATCTCTTGAAGCAGACCCAACTGGTAAGTGTCCCATACAGACGAACAATATTAAGACTGGAGTAACTAACGTATTGTAACCTATTTTGTTGAAGGACTGCATCGCTTTAGGATTCTACTATAAACCGCAATCTAGAGTTCGCCTTACCCATTACTTGTGAAATATGATCATTCCATTTGAGACCATTACGAATATTCACACCCAGATACTTGACTGATGTTACTGCTTCCAAAGACTGATCATTTATTTTGTACTCATACATTAATGGGGATTTTCGCCTTGTTATACGCAGTAGGTTACACTTACTAATATTGAGAGATAACTGCCAGTCATTACACCACACATTTATTTTCTGCAAATCCTCATTGATTTGTTCACAACTTTCGTGTGATACTACTTTCCTGTAGACTACAGCATCATCGGCAAACAGTCTGAGACCGCCGTCAATACCATCAACCAGATCTGTCGATTATGTGTAAAATATTAAAACTTTCCTCTCACAACCAAACAACAGCTTCTAGAATTATATTAATTATTTAATAGGTCCCACAGAGCCTGTGAGACTGTAACACTTTTCTTGTGAATTCATAAAAGTATTGTTTGGTGTCTTTGTTCAGATGTTGCCTCATGTTACACACAATCATTTTAAAACAATCGCACTGATGCAGTTAGTTACTTCCAGCTCATCAAGAAAAATAATCTTTTCATATAACTAGATATCTGTATTCTATTCATTGTTGACTACCACTTTCAACTGTGCACAAATTTAATGCAAACATTCTATACTTCATTTTTCTATAAAATATCAAAGTTTCATAATACGCGAGTATAGGACTGAAACCCAGAATACGTTATACACTTGAAGCTGTAAACATGTCACTACTTTGCTGTTGGGACAGTAGGTTCCTTCGAGGAACGGTAAGGGCCAGTCATGATCACATACCTGCATTCTATCAAGACATTCTCCCTGTTCCAATCTGTTCTGACTGGCTGAATGCTGTTGGAGTAATGGCCATTCACTGGTTAGACCTAGTCAGGAGTGTTAGAGGGAATTCTTGACGATGCCAAAGGACAAAAGCCGCAAATCTGAATGTACTTCACAGCGAAGAAGCTCTCCTGTCAAATGGAATCAAATCAGACGTTTGTGGCTGGGAGCTGTCGAGTAAAATGAGATATATTTACATCACATAAGACTAAAATAATGTTATTTTTATAATGACTTATTTTAATTCTGCGATTTGATTTCCACATTATTTAGAAATCAAGGATTAATCTTCTTACACAACACTGAAGTTCTTTTTTTAAATTAACTATGCTTTAACAAATCTGATATTTCCCTATTCTTGGGTTTATTTAATCATGTAAAATGGTCTATTCCTTTCGCTGAGGCTGTCTGTTTATTTGAATTTGGATGGTCCACTCCATGTTACTCTCTTGTTCGTTTAGTTTCAAGTACCTGTAGGATTACTTTTGTGTTGATACGCTAATTGTAAATGATGAAACAGTATGCAATAACTTACAACCACAATTTATTCAAAAAATACACTTTGAAAGAGACAATGGTAACATTAAGCTGACATCAGTAGTAGGAGAGGAGACATTGACCAGTGTCCATGAACGACAGACTGGCAGAAGGTGCAACTAAATAGAAATGCAATGTGTACAAGTAGTTAACTTAAACACAGAGTAAACGGAAATACTAACCTATTACATCTGCTGACTAAGAACTAAGGCACCTACTGATATATGTACATAGAGATTTAATTAAATACTAAGCTGCATCAACATATTTACAAGCAAAAGGAAGCATTATGAAAAATTATACAAGACGTGTAAGCTAAGGAGAAATGACAATATACTATAAGAAATGTCAAATAATTTTCTTTGCAGAGTAAGTGCTCATAGTAACAGAATAGACGAATGTCTATGAATTTAAACAAAGTATGGACATATCTGCGGACGGATGTAATGACCAAATGTATCAGTGGCCACGAAGCTAGGTTTAAGGTTTTTTCTTTCAGCGACCAGTGCAGCCTCACGGCACAGAAGAAGAGAATTGTGTCAAGAGTAGCAGGTACCAAATGAAGAAACGGGAAGCACCTTGAGTAAACAATTTAGTTACAAGGCAATGAAAAATAAAAATATGCATCGTCGCAGCATATCTCCGTGACATTTATCAGTAACTATTTGCTGCAGAGTACACACAAACATTTAAGCATGTGATTTTACAAAAACCGATTAATTTTTATTGTGTCACATGAGAGCTTGAATGATGACATTTCTAGGTATTCGAGAAAGATAAGTCTACGATGATAAAAACTTCATATTTCACACTAAGCTACACGTGAATTGAAGTAAATAGTACTAGCACATGAAGCAACAGTGTGATACTACATGAATGATTAGTCAGTACACATTGTTTCCATGAAATAAAAGTTCATTGTCAAATAATCCATGACTGCACGAGTAGTATTTCCTCATAAATCCTTGAACCAATAGATGAATATTTCCTTTCTTCCCTCCCAAACAAAGGAGGTGGTGCCAAGCGTAGTTAGGCCAGCAATACGTAATGTTTTAGTCCTATTTCCAATGTTTTTCTCCCCCTTCTATGTAAGGAAGAAATGAGCTCCCATAATTGATAAAAGCCTATCTATAAAATGAAGCATAAATGTATCATACGCTTGTATTGTATCATGATAATGTGTATGTAATCATTTTGTGTATGTGATGTGAACAAAGAGAAGTTGAAGGTAACAAATGGTGGTAACAGAACCCAGTTAATGAAAATTTTACGACGTTTTAAAACTTAAGAAATTTATGCTCGTAGTACAAGCGATGGATGGAATGTTAGCCATAGGTATAAGCTATCGTGTTACGTATGTTATTGTAACTCAATACTTGTATGAATTTTCAATGGAAACCAAACTCCATATGAAGAAATGAACTTTAAAGACAAGCAATTTATACTATCTTCTGGTAAACCTTCCGGGATGTACGGCTATGTGTGTCTTTGAACAAGTGGATGGTCAAGTGGTGTGACATGAAGATGCGTGTGCAACGAAATAATTTCGAAGTATTGTGGCTCACAACGCTGACACAACAGTAGTTATTCGAACCGATACTTACCTCATCGACGGATGCTGTTGGTCGGGGTTCTTTCCGCTGAAAATGCGAGTACGACGGATAATAATGACGCCCAGGCCTTAAAAATGGAGATCTTCTGCCACAGCATCGGATTTTGAACAATAAGCACACACCCACTGCACCCACGATGAAGATTAACGCCATGGCAGTTCTTCAATATGTGACACTCAGGTGAAAGTGTGACACTCAATGTGAAATCAACACTTAAAGAAAATGGGTGCACGCACGTGCGACGGTAGCAGCTGACATGTTGACCCTTTGCGGCTGGTACTTTTCCGCCAAATCTGCCAATGCGCAAGCACGGCAGCGAGAATGAAGCAAACTGAACATTATTGTCAGCGTGCTAAATTCAAATATGTAATGAACTATCATATTATTTAATGATCTTTTAATTTCTTGTAGAACTCTAAGTTCTAAGTTGACATAGACTTATCCATTCCATTAAATAAAACAGAAGCCGACAAATAAAGGGCATCGACCACTATCGGCAAATGTAAACATGTACAAGCAAAAAACACTGTACGTCTCAATACCATGTCAACGTACAGTGGGGGCAAATGTGTAGGTACGTGATGAAAGACCCCCAGGATACTGCAAAGTAAAAATTTATTAAAAACAAAAAATGAAACACCGATCGACCATAAGTGTTGGTAAACACGTTAATTATGAATGCCAGTTAAGGCATGGACAAATGAAAAAAAAATCATCACTCATTTTTCTTTATACATGGTTTTGTTTCTCATTCTCATGTATGTAGAAGTTCTGTTAAGAAGTGCTGTTCAGAGGATGACGGGCTACGAGTGTTTTGTATCATATTTGTTTCGAAATAAGAAAAAAATTTGATACCAGCATTAAGTATTTTTTATTCAAGTGAAGTGAAACTAAGTAAGGAGGGTTTTCTTATTTATGACACACACCGGTGTACCTGAAGTCCGCTGCCAGCAGCTACAATTGAAATGTAATAGAAGAAGTACGATAGCCTAAAAATTCGTACAAGCACAGAACATTTCTAATAACGCAAATGTATTATCCTTTTAAATGTTTTGCATATGCATTTGTATTTAATATTTTTTTATTACAACACAGGCGACTGAAACTGGGAATCATCTGATCAGTCCACGGTTTTCCAGTCGTCTAGAGTCCAACCAAAGTGAGCCCAGGAGAGGCTCTCAGGCAATGTCATGTTGTTAGCAAAACCACTCACGTCAGTTGTCTGCTACCATAGTCCATTGACGTCAAATTTCACCACCTTGTCCTAAACGATAACGTCCCACATTGATTTCTGCGGTTATTTCACGCAGTGTTACTTATGCACTGACAACTCTATACAAATTCTGCTGCTCTCTGTCGTTAAGTGAAGGCCATCGGCGACTGCACTGTCCTTGGTAAGAGGTAATGCCTGACATTTGGTATTCTCGGCACACTCTTGACGCTGTAGACCTGGTAAACTTGAATTCCCTAACGATTTCTGAAATCGAATGTTCCAAGTGTCTAGCTCCAACTACCATTTCGGTTCAAAGTCTGTTAATTCCCGTTGTGCGTCGGACACCTCTTCAAGTGAATCACCTCACTACAAATGACAGCTCTGCCATTGCACTGCCATTTTGTTATCTTGAGCACGTGATACTACCGCCATCTGTACACATGCACATCGCTCTCCCATGACTCTTTTTCATCTCATTGTGGTGGAGGTTGCAATACATCCTAAGATTTCGTAACGAACAGATTTCGGGGATACTGGACGGTAATTTTGTGGACCACATCTGTCGCCCACTCTGCAGGCATGCGTGATCTGTGCTTTGTTTTGAAATACTGGGGTTGGTTTCCTGTTCAAGGGATCTGTGGTTAAATAATGGGCTAACTCAGCCTACAGAATCTGATAGGGTTTCCCTCGTGGCACGAAGCTTTTGCTCAGTTTTAGTGGTTTCAGGTGTTCCTCAACACCACTGGCACTAAATTCTACATCACCCCAACTTTCAGTAGTGCAAGCATTTAATTGGTTCACTACTCCTGACTTTTCCTCTGTAAAAGAACGTTTGATAATACGAGGTGTGTGTCAAAAGTAACGAGACTGATTTTTTCTCAAATAACAATATTGTCCCCTCCAAAGTAGTTCCCTTGGGCAGCTGTAGCCCCATGGAGTCGTTGTTCCCAGTCTTGGTAGCAGCGCTGAAAGGCTGCAACTGGTGGGGCGTTTAACATGTTTGTCATATTCTTTTGAATGTTCTCCAGAGTGCCGAAATGACATACGAGGTGTGGCTAGAAAAAAAAACCGGACTAGTACTGGTGAAACAATAAAACGAATGCAATAAGGCTGAAAGTCGCGTGGCCTGTCACGTGACTCTCGCCCCGCCTACTGCTCGAGTTTCATCTGCCTCCTGCACTCAGTCTGCCCGTGGCGTCTGTTTTAAGTAGTTGACGTTTTGTCTGTGCGTCGGAAAATGTTGAGTGTACAGAAAGAACAGCGTGTTAACATCAAATTTTGTTTCAAACTAGGAAAATCTGCAAGTGAAACGTTTGTAATGTTACAACAAGTGTACGGCGATGATTGTTTATCGCGAACACAAGTGTTTGAGTAGTTTAAACGATTTAAAGATGGCCGCGAAGACACCAGTGATGACACTCGCACTGGCAGACAATTGTCAGCAAAAACTGATGCAAACATTGAAAAAATCGGTAAACTTGTTCGACAAGATCGCCGTTTAACAATCAGACCAGTGTCTGAGTTAACAGAGTTGACAAGGAAAGTGTTAGGCAGATTCTTCATGAAAGTTTCAACGTGAACAAAGTGTGTTCAAAAATGGTTCCAAAGTGTCTCACAATTGAACAGAAGGAACGCCGAAGAATGATTTGTTCTGACATCCTGGAAAACATTGAAAGTGATCCCACCTTCTTACAAAATGTTATTACTTGCGATGAATCGTGGTTTTTTACTTACGATCCCGAAACTAAACGCCAATCGATGCATTGGAAAACTCCTGGTTCTCCACGACAAAAGAAAGCACGAATGTCACAATCGAAATTCAAGGCAATGATGATTGTTTCTTTTGACATCAAAGGGATTGTGCACATTGATTGGGTACCAAAGGGACAAACAGTGAATCAGCATTACTACATTAGCATCCTGGCTACCCTACGTGAGCGAGTACGGAGAAAACGGAACGATTTGTGGAGAAAAAAGTCATGGATCCTTCACCAAGACAATGCCCCTGCTCACAGTGCGTTGTCAGTGAAGACGTTTTTGGCAAAACACAACATTCCCATCTTAGATCATCCACCCTACTCACCTGATTTGGCCCCCTGTGACTTTTTTCTTTTCCCTAAAGTCATGTCAGCTTTGAAAGGAACTGGATTTGAGACTGTTGAAGCAGTAAAAGAAAAAGCGACGGAAGTAATGTATGGACTTACCGAAAATGATCTGCAGCATTGCTATGAACAGTGGGAAATTCGTATGGAGCGGTGTAGAGACCGAGGAGGAGAGTACATTGAAGGAGATAACATGAAATTGTAAATAATTGTAAATAAATGTTTTTTCCAGCATCAGTCCGGTTTTTTTCTAGCCGCACCTCGTACCTTAAAGGCACTTTTCAATTTCGGGAAAAAAAGTCACAAGACCTATCGGAAGTAAAATTATGAGGATGGGTTGTAAGTCACGCTTGGGTAGCTGTTTGTAGAGCACTTGCATGTGTAAGGCAAAGGTCCTCAAATTCGAGTCTCGGTCAGCCTCGGCCCGGCAGACAGTTTTAATCTGCCAGTATGTTTCATATCAGCGCACATTCCACTGCAGAATGAAACTTTCATTCTGGCAACATTGTTTTAATCTTTGATTTACTCGTTCGAGCTTTTTTCAGTCTCAGCCTTCCAAAAATTATTTGTGGCTGCGAAAAACATGTGCTCTTAGTAAGAAATGTTCCCCATATGCCTGTTTCAACTGTTCAAGGTCACACTCGCGGATTCCCCAGGTTTTTAACACAAAACTTGATTACATAAAGTAACTTTAAATTCCGCCGTTCCATTTTCGTAACGCACAACGAAGACATAATTTCACTAAGGCGCTCTCAAAAATCACATAATGGCTGTATGGGGCTGAATCTCGGACTCAGCATCTGAAAGCGATGAACACACAGAACACAGAATTGCCAGATCGCTCACAGTTTTGTCAGTTTCTTTACTTTCCTTACACACTGCGTAGAGTTCATCATTTCTTCTTGTGCTTTGTTTTCCCATATTTCTCTTCCTGTCCTGTCCATGAGTGCCTGGACACCAACTTTGGTTACCACTAATTACATGTTTCTTCCAAGTTTCTATCGTTTCCTGGGTCGTCATCTTGGCGATTGTGTCCTAATGCCAAGTTAATGGTCCTTGGGGGATTGCTAGTAACTTCTCTTGCACCAGTACTGGCAGCTTGTGTACAGTTAGCGATATGGTTTCCAAAATATCATTTGTTCGTCTAGATACAGATTTCGTTCATAAAACTATTCAACTAATGTCTTCAATCCCGAAACAATGTTCGGTCGAATTTTGGGTCTGAATAAAGATTAATTTGGAACTCATTCTATGTTCCCTAGTGATTGTTCTGGAACTCCTCTCTGAATTTAGAATGTTGTTGATGTGGTCTTTAGTCCAAATATTGGTCTGGTGCAGCTTTACAAGCTAGTTTATCTTGTGCTTCCGTTTATCACTCCATCCCGCAGCCACTTGAGCGTGCTTACTGTGCACCGAGGTGACAAAAGTCGTGCGATAGTAAATGCACATAAGCAGATGGCGGTAGTATCACGTACAGAAGGTATAAAAGGGCAGCGCATTTATCGAGCTGCCATTTGTAGTCGCGTCATTCATGTGAAAATGTTTCTGACGTGCTTATGGCCGCACGACGTCAATGAACACGCTTGAACGCGTATGGTAGTTGGAGCTGAATGCATAGGACATTCCATTTCGGAAATCGTTAGGGAATTCAAGATTCAGAGATTCACAGCGCCAAGAGTCTGTCGAGAATACCATATTTCCGACGTTACCCTTCAACGTGGAAACGCAGTGGCCGACGGCCTTAATTTAACGACCGAGAGCAGCAACGTTTGCATAGAGTTGTCAGTGCTAACAAACGAGCAACAAGGTGTGAAATAATCGCAGAGATCAATGCGAGATGTACAACAAACGTACATGTTAGGCTAGTGCAGCGAAATTTGTCGTTAATGGGCTCTGGAGGCAGATGTCCAATGCGAGTGTCTTTGCTAACAGCATGACATCATCTGCAGGGTCTGTCGTGGGCTCGTGATCTTATCGGTTGGATCCTAGACAACTGGAAAACTGGAAAACCGTGGTCTGGTCAGATGGGTCCAGATTTCAGTTGGTAAGAGTTGATAGGATTCGAGAGTGGCGCAGATCCTTCGAAGCTGTGGACCCAAGTTATCAACAGTGAACTGTGCAAGGTGGCGGTAGCTCCGTAATGGTGTGGGCTGTTATGTACATGGAATGGACTGTGTCCTCTGTTCCAGCTGTACCCATCATTGACCAGGAATAGTTATATTCGGTTACTTGGACACCATTTGCAGTCATTCATACCCTTCATGTTCCCAAGCTATGTTGGAATTTTTATTGATGACAATGCGCCATTTCACCAAGCCACATTTGTATGCAGTTGGTTTGAGGAACATACTGGACAGTCTGAGCGAATGATCTGGCCACCCAGATCGCCCGACTTGAATCCCATCAAACATTTATGTGAAATAATCGAGAGGTCAGTTCATGCACAAAATCCTGCACTGGCCACACTTCCGCGACTATGGACGTCTAAGAGGCAGCATGGCGCAATATTTCAGCAAAACACTTCCACCGACTTGTTGAGTCCATGCAACATCGAGTTGCTGCACTATTCCGTGCAAAAGGAGTCTGACACGCTATGAGGAGGTATCTCATCACCTTTGTCACCTTAGTGGCACCCTCTGCAATTTTTAACACCCACATTTCCCTCTAATACTGCAATGGCATGTCTTTGATGCCTCTTGACGTGACCCATCAACTGATCCTTTCGTTTAGTCATCTTGGGTGATAAACGTTTTCCTCCATTTCATTCCAGTGCCACCTCATAAGTTATTCGACCTACCCGTCTAATTTTCAGATTTCTTCTGCAGCACCACATTGCAAAAGCTCTTGCTGTCTTCTTATACGGGCCTTTCATCATCGATGTTTCACTTCTCTGCAGTGTTACTCTTCAGACGAAAACTTTCAGGAAAACATCCTGACATTTACATTTATAGGCTACGTTAACAATTTTGTCTTTTAGAGATTATTTCCTTGCTGTTGCAAGTCTGCATTTCATTACATCTCTGCTTCGGCAATCATCAGTTATTTTGCTGCCCAAATACAAAATTCATCTACTACGTTCAGTGCAAAGGACGGTATAAGATGAAAATCAATTAAAGCAAAACAAGGATAATGGAATTCAGTCTAATTAAGTCAGTTGATGACAAGTGATTTAGATTAAGAAACGAGAGACTTAAGGTAGTAGATTATTTTTGTTATTTGGTCAGCAAAATTACTGACGGTGGCTGAAGAACAGAGGATATAAAATGTAGACTATCAATCGCAAAAAAATGTGTTTGTTTTTGTTTACGAAGAGTAATTTGTTAACATCGAATGTAGACACAAGAGTGAGGCAGTCTTTTCTGAAAGTTCACTGGTGTCCAAAATTAAAGCAACAAACTGCTATTTCCCTCCCTTGTGTCCAATTCACGAGATAATCATACAAACTGTCAATGGATGTCCATACGACTGTTCTACATGGAAGACACAATTCCAGTGAATGGACAACCATGCCAATGATGACATCAGGGCAACTATCAAGCAGACTAATGATTGCCGAGTAGTCCCACATTCAGAAACGCTGTGTACAGAGTCACAGACGGTGCACGATGGCACAGAGAAGACACCTACCATACTTTGTGCGGAAGAGGGCCATAGGAAGAATGGAAGCAGAAAAGTCGCAAACAGATGTTACCTGGTGGTGTAATGTGAATTGTTCTTTTGTTTCCCGCATATGGCTACAATTTCTAGAGACCAAAACTGTATCCCGAAGACAAGGGCGGGGCCAACCACATGTGATGTCAGAAAGAGAGGACTGTTAGATGACCGTAAGGGCACAATGGTATCACCTTATTACTGCACGGCAACTGGCACCTGACCTCACAGCATCCACTGGATGTGTTATATCGAGGCAGACGGTGTACAGAAGGCTTCAGTACAGTGGCCTTTTTTGTCGGACGCCTGTTGTACGTGTACCTCTGATCCGTCTTCACAGAGGGAAGGTCTAGAGGACGGTCGAACAGGGGGCCAATGTGCTTTTCTCAGATGAGGCCCAATTTGCCAGACTCCACCCCGATGAAAACATACGTATTGGCACTGTAATTGCTTTCTCGGCTGCAATATCAGCGTTCTCATTTTCTGAGATATTGTGGCACCGGCAGAACACTCCTCATTTCCCTGGATTTTGACATGTCTGGGCAGTGAGTAGAATGCTACTTGCTTTCCCAGGCTGTGAAAGTGCTTCCGGGAGTTCCCAATCATCTGCAGCATTTTTTCTGCTGGGTACACATTATAAAATTTACAATGGTGTCTCTCAGTATAAGTTCGGGAAGATTAAAACACACATCTGTGAAGGCCAAAATGAACACATACAGATTTTTCAAAAACCTATATTATCTTCCCATTTATCCAGCCCCTTGACAGCTAGCTGCAACTCCTCTGTGTTCACTGGGATGCTGGATGAAGGGCAAAAATTGCCTGGAAAGTGCTGACTGAACCTGAGTAGATGAGAAAATCATACCCTCTCATTCCTAATCTTCTCCAGCGCCTTCAGGATTGCATATATTTCCAGGGACGACCACCAAGTAGTCGAGAGAAACCCTCTGCTTAGACTAATCAGTGTACATGGAATTAAATCATGTTGTTTGTTTAAAATATCGCTAAAAAGGATTTAAAAATGATAGTGCATTATTTTTTAAAACATTAGCACAGAATTCTGAGCCTTTTAAGAAGCCAAGGCAGTGATTTGCTCCAACAGTAATGGAAACAATATAATCAGTTCTACACATTTCGGGATACTACATCAGTGATATGTACAGCACATGGTGAGGAAATAATAAAAAGAGTGGAAACTTAAAAATTGTTAGGTGTCCTCACAGATCAGAATTTAAACTGGAAAAAGTACATTTTGGAATTTCTAAGACAACTTAGTTCAGCCACATTTGCACTTAGAATCACTGTAAATCTTGTGGGGAGACAAATCAGTAAGCTGACTCATTTTTGCACTTTTTCATTCAATAATGTCATATAGACAAACTCAACTTTAAGAAAGAAAGTCTTCATTACGCAAAAGTGTGCTGTAAAAATAATATGTGGTGCTCACCCACAATCATCTTTTAGACATCTGTAGAATGAGTTGGGCAATTTGACCATTGTTTAACACTATGTTTATTCCCTCATGAAAGTGGTTGTAAATAATCCATGACAGTTCAAAAGGAACAATGATGTACATAATTACAATACCAGAAGGAAAAATGACATTCATTACTTCAATTAAGGTTGTCTCTAGCACCAAAAGGAGTGTACAATGCTGCAAGAAAAATTTTTGACCACTTACCCAGTGATATGTCTTGACAAATAGCAAAGCAAAATTTGAAAACAAACTAAGAAAGTTTCTCCTTGACAACTTCTTCTATTACACAGAAGCATTTCTATTTCTGTAATGTGTTCTCCCCGCCTCCCTATCCCTTGGAAAGGGAGAAATATTCACTCAGGCAGTAAGCACAAATTACTTTGCGTTGTGGATGTAAAATGACTCGTTTCACATCATTACGATCTATTGTGCAGAACAATATATGGAACATGCAACTAACTAACTAAACATTAATATTTGGAACACCAACCCTTAAAAGGTTGCTCTTTGCGTGAGTCCCAAGGAGCCTTGTTGCTTGAATATAATCACTAAAAAGTTGCTCCCCAGATGGTAAAGAAATGAATAGTGTACAGAGGCCTGTGGTAGGGCAGGGATTTTACATGCTTGCTGTGCCATGAGGAGTTGACACCTGATATTAAGTGGTGGTTCCCCAGCCTCAGCACAAAAGTTCAAGGCCGCATTTAGACGACTTCAAGCCAGCCATCTGATAAATTTTGTGTGGGCAGCCTCAGCACAAGTACTGGGGAGAGGTCCAATCATAAACACCCCTCCGACCAGCCCAATTCCCTCACAATGAGACACACTGAGGATCTTCGTGAAGTGGACTGACAAGGCAGCCAGTCCACAGTGACAGGTAGCCGAAAAAAAGGCACGCGTACACACACACGCCGACGGGCGTCAAGTACTGGAACAGGCTACATAATTAATGCTATGAAGAAAAGTACGTAGCTGGATTAATACTTATCTTTAATCAATCATTGTGGTACATCGCTCTTGACTATACACAGGAGACTTTAATTACAATCACTGTAAGGCTAATGGCGCCTTGCTAGTTCGTAGCCATTAACTTAGCTGAAGGCTATTCTGTCTCTCGGCTAATGAGAGTGAAAGGCTTCGTACATCTAGTCGCTAGCTAGGTCGTCCGTCCAACTGGGGCGAGTGCTTGTTCGTATCACGAGACCTGCCTTGTGGTGGCGCTAGGTCTGCGATCACACAGTGGTGACACGCGGGTCCGACATGTACTAAATGGACCGCGGCCGATTTAAGCTACCACCTAGCAAGTGTGGTGTCTGGCGGTGACACCACACTTCGAGTTGACAGCCTGGTAGAACTGTATGCTGTTCAACTACAACTGAGGCAGGATCATACGAAGGCTGTATAAAACTGGAGTGGACATTATCTCTCCATTCCTTGTCAGGTGACATACATTTCAAAATACAGAGTGCATTGAGACATCATGTTTTCAGACCCCTCTCAGGTGTGGCAACCAATTTAGTTTCTTTTATAATACATGAGACCCACAAACCTCATCGAATCTTTAAAATTTACATTGGTGTCTCTCACTTCACGTTCTGGTAAATTAAAAACACATTTGGGAGGCCAAAATCAACACACAGATTTTTATAAAAACCTTTCTTTATTGTCCTCCTGCCTTTTCATTTATCCAACTTCTTAACAGCTAGTCCCATCTTGTGTGTGTTCACTGAGATATTAGAAGAAGAGCAGAAAGCTGACAAATCCTTTGCAAATAAGGATCACTTTACAGAGCTACTTATCATTAACAGGTTTTTTTAATTTCACACTTAAATCACTGTCTTGAGGAACATCAACATCTTTAACTGAAACAATGACTCCAATTTAAAAAATTTATTTATGAAGCTACAGATGAACAAAAAGACAGTAAAGTTACATCACAACTAATTACAATAAAATGGAAATTGTGTTAACTCTGAATGATTCAAATACTGAAAGTTCAAACTCACAACATATAAAACAGATAATAGAGATTTACTGTTCCAGATGACAATTTCTGCACAAGGTAGATAATAAACAAAAATAACATAGAAATAAGAAATTATGTAATACTTGAGAATTATTCTTTCACTAACTGATCAGGCCAACCAGGATGTCTTAGAATGTTCTGGTCCTGGAACTGCACTGTTACAACCACACACAAGTACACAAATATACGCTTTTACAGCTTTTTATCACTTGTCTCCTTCCCCTCCTGGCTTACATGATGTACAGGAGCAGAAAATAAGTCTCTATCAACAGTTTGACATTTCTCACACTAAATAATGTTCTTACACATCCAAAAACAAATGATACAGTCAGAACTGTACAGGAAATATGAAAGGAGATTTGGGCTATTTAACATAGTAGTGACATTATACAAGGGACTCAAGGCATTACATAAAAAGACAATCTCTGGGTCCCATATACCACTTTCCATAAAGTGTGATTTTCAACTTTATAGGTAGAATAGAAATCCTTCTAAGAGTTAAATTAAATAACCCACAGTACAGATCTAATAAACCATTTAGTCTGATATAACAAGCTCTAGTCACATGCAATGTATGTACAAAAGGGCCAGCTGTCCAATAACACGTTTTATTATTTATTCTAAAGTACCTAAAAATATATTTATACCACCATAACACTGTGGTGCAGTAAACAGTCAGAAACTGCTTGCCAATACCAAATATTATCATATTTATTAACTGACCTATGGGCCAATCATAGATTGGAGAAACAACTCTTAGCAGACTTTTCATCACTTATACCTTATGTAATAACTTTTCTGATTTTTCAAAGTAGTCTGACCTTATAACTTCAACACAATGCTAGCAGGACATTACATCTTGCTGGAATTTGTTATCTCTGAAGCAGTACACTTCATAGTAAGAGGTGAGAACTGCAGCTTGTCATATTGCATCACTGTAAAACATTATGATTCACATCTTTACCTTAGACTAAGAGAAATAATTTTTTTTTATTACTTGCACCGTATAACACTACATCCTGTCAGGAAGAATGAGAAATAAACATGTGACATTGCCCTTTCTATCAGACCTTTGCACAGCACAAAATATAGGGAAGCAAAGTGGCTGGATTTAAAGCAATAATGCCATCAAAATATCCACACGAGAAAACTGTAAAATTACGATGACAGAATGACTTACTATTACCTATCTTCAAGAGATGAAACCTCAAATACTGCCAAGACACATACAGAAACAGAAAACAAACTTATCTAGCTTGCGGAACTGTTACTTCGTCTGTCAGAGAGGGAAAAAGGTTAGTCTTTGAAGTATTGGGAAGTTATAGTAGGCCACTAAAACAGCAGTCCGAGTGACCTGCTCAAACTTTTTAACCTAGGCTCCTTTCTTTCCTGAGAAAGGAACGAACAGTTCCAAACATAACAGTTTTTCCTACTTCTGTACGTGTATATCAACAGAACTTGGAATTACGCCTGCTGAATGTTAATTACTCACCTGCTGTTCACACTTCTGTTTTCATTAGGAAAAGAAGAAGGCTTAATGTTTATCTTTCAAGGAGGAAAAGAGAGAGAGAGAGAGAGAGAGAGAGAGAGAGAGAGAGAGAGAGGTTGGAGCGGAATTGGGGGAGCGGGTTTCTACAAGTGAATCTCTTATTTACTATTGTTGCCTACAGGAACTACAAACCCAGTACATTCAAATCAAAGCATAAACAAGTAGGACAACATTAACTTCAGAGAATACACAAATGTTGATTGTAGGTTAGTTCTTCAGGCTTGATGGCAGTGGAAGTGCACAAATTCCATGTCAAATTCATGATTTCAGAAATACTTTACAACTTTTACACATCTTTAAGCACAGATTTAGAGTAATAATTGGCTACAACAATTACATTTGCCACCCATTTTCATTGAATGTTTGTGTCACATCCGAGAATCTAGTCTCTTAGGCCTACCCACTCTTCTCACTTTCAAGTTAACTGACAAGTAGTACAGCATACACTACGCATTCCAACAGCTCTCTTTGCTTTCAGAGAATCGTTAAGGCGTACAACCCTCGGCAGACGACAGATGTAGGAACAGAGACAATAGTTGCTGTTTTATAGTGATAAACCTGCAAAACAACACTTCATTATACACTACATCAGTTCGAGCCTTCAGGACAACTTCCTCAGCACGTACGGCAAAAGTTTGGCAGCAACCATTCTTCGCCGGGGAAGGTCCCAGTTGCATCAGAATGTCTGTGCCGCCATGTCCTCGGCATCTATGCCGAGCATAGCGAGGTCCTCCTTGCTCATCTGACCCAGGTACGGTGGCGGCACACTCGTCGGGGGAGCACCGGGGGGCCTCACACCCATGTGCTGCGGAGGTGGCACTGCTGTCGGAGGAGGCTGCGATGTGGTGGGGGGCTGCGAGGTTGGCGGCAGCCCGGGCGGAGGACCCACTGCAGGGGGTGGTGCGTACTGGGGGCTGCCCGAGGTGGGGGGCGGCCCATACTGGGGGCTGGCTGTGGTGGGGGGTGGCCCGTGCACACCGGGGGGCGGGGGCCCGCCGACGCCGGGGGGTGGGGGGCCGCCTACACCGGGGGGCGGAGGACCTCCCATCCCCGGTGGCGGGGGTCCGTACATCCCAGGTGGAGGCATCACGTTTGGAGGATGTCCCGGAGGGGGGCCCATCATGCCCGGAGGGGGTCCCATCATGGCGGGTGGCGGTCCCATCATCCCGGGAGGCGGACCCATCATCTGGCCCGGAGGCGGCCCGTAGCCCATCTGTGGCGGCATCACGTGGGGTCCCCATGGCGGCGGTGGCTGGTGAGGGTGCATGCCGAGTGGCATCTGCGGCTGCTGTTGCTGCTGCTGCTGCTGCTGTTGACTGTCCTTGCCTTCCCCTTCTTTTACCTCGTCTTGTCCAGGGAATAAGATATTTAGGGCCTCCTGTGAAATATTTTGAAATAAGTAATCTGATTCAGCTTAAAATGTACAAATAATCTCTTAACATATTACCCCACAAAGCAAACTGAGGACTCAGTTGTTACATTTATGACCAAGGGACAGGGACTGTAAGTAGTAAGTGTGTGAACTCCAGTATTCTTACAAGTGGAGCACTGTCACACGCAACACGGCTGTATGCCAATGCTGTGTGTAATACAGCAACTAAACAGTGATCATTAGTTTTGTTCAAGCATTATCACATCTGATCACAGTGACACTGTATACATCCACATTTTGTCCGAATAAACCACTGGCTGCTTCACTACCAATACATCATTACTTTCATAAAAAATATAATGCAGTACACCTTTTACAAACTACGTCCTCTCATTCACACACAATAACTTGTTTATTCTGGCAACTTGTAAAGCACATTGCAACTTTTCCTCAGTTTCATTGCTAGCTTTTAACACCAGTCCTATTTGACCAAAAAGGTGAAGCTTTCACGAAAATGATATTGCCTTGCGTCATTCACAATACTGCCAAAATTGCTAATAACACACTTATCCATTTTAATCTTTATGTGTGGAATTATACATTATACTGACCTGTACTTTCGTATGGATATGACAGGTTACTTGCATAGCTAACAAATCTGATTGAAAATAGGCATAGCATAAAAATTAAAAGAGCAACTGAGATGATAAAAATAAAGGATAAATTTCAAATTACAAAATAGTTGCAAAAAGTCTCATGACAACTATCTCAGCAATACTGACATTTACCTAATATATATATCGGCAATCAAATGTGTGCACTTTGCTTTATTCTTCATCTTCGCAGATCACTACCATTGTTAGTTGGTTTACTCATTACTGAGTCTCATGACCTCATTTCTTCATTCACGTCTTCAATAATGAAATCTTTGAAGAGACGTCTCTATCCACAATGACCTTCACCTCCTTTTAATATAATATGAAGAAGTAGGCCAGGATCTTTTTTGCTTGATCCAACCGAACACTTACTGCTCCTTTGGTCTTCTGCTTCTGATTTTACCATGCAAATTTCGAAAGTAAACCCTTCTCTTCTCAAAATAAGCCCAAGGATCTGGAAGTACCTTTGGTTGACACGGGAACATAAACTTCTGGTAATGCTAAGTTTCCTATAATGGAAGCGCCAGTTCTTATTTGCATTCACGGTATGCATATCTTCTGCCAACACCACATCTCGAAGGCACCAGTTTGGCTCTTGTCACTAGCTTTCACGGTCTAGGTCTTGCAATGGTAGAACAACAACTATTCCGCCAACTGCATCTTCGTCGTATTGGATATCGTACAGTTCTGCCTGATCTTAGAAAGTTGAACCACTGCAGCTCAGCCAAGGATGATTCACTATTTTATTTCTTATCACACTTGTCTACATCATTGATTAGAGATCTAAATTCACATAATCATTCCCTACTTCCATATCCTTTAAGTAAAGTTAAAGCTGGATTTGATCTCAACCTTGGCAACAGTAACCATTAGTTTGATCGATTTTATGTTTGTTTGTACATAAACTTTAACCAACAGTCTTCACTCTGGAGAATCCACTTCCATCTAGCATTTTGACTTACCATCCATTTATTCAATTTATTTTGCTTGCACATTCCATCGTATTTTCAGGTCATCACTATCACTCCTTTCTCCTTCTCATCATCAATACACTTACAATTAACAGCAAACAGCCACGGTTTTCTGCATATGCATTCCCTGCTATCAATTTCTGTGCTTGCAATACAGGGTATCAAAATGAACTATTCTGAACTGACACATGGCTGTTTACAGTCATGCGACCAAGTCAACTACCGCTACAGCTGAGCCTACCTTTCGATTTGTTGAATGTTAATATGGGGTGTGCCAGAAACAGCTGACGATTTTTAAGCTTTCTTTTGGAAAGCACTCGCTGTGCCTCACCGTAACACTACACACCATTTTGGGCACTGTTCTCTGGAGTTAAGTTGAGACAGGGGACTCGTCTGTGGAAAACCACACTGCATTGGTAGAGGAGTAGACAGGACCCATCAAAGCTGCACAGTACAACTTTCGATTTCCCTAGATGCAATACTCTGTCGCTGAAGGTATTGAAATGGTATCACGATGGAACTGTAGAGGACACTAAACCAGGACATCCTCGTTCAGTATATACACTGGAAAATGCGAATCTCGTATGGGACACGATCTCGTGCAGTCTCAATCGTGGCAAGCTATTGCGCTCGGGTTGGCGGAAGGTATTGAAATGGTATCACAATGGAACTGTGGAAATTTTTACAAAGGTACAGACGGTGTTTAGAAAGGATAGATTGCATGCAACCGGTGGTGGAGTGTTCGTCGCTGTTAGTAGTAGTTTATCCTGTAGTAAAGTAGAAGTGGATAGTTCCTGTGAATTATTATGGGTGGAGGTTACACTAAACAACCGAACTAGGTTAATAATTGGCTCCTTTTACCGACCTCCCGACTCAGCAGCATTAGTGGCAGAACAACTGAGAGAAAATTTGGAATACATTTCACATAAATTTTCTCAGCATTTTATAGTCTTAGGTGGAGATTTCAATTTACCAGATATAGACTGGGACACTCAGATGTTTAGGACGGGTGGTAGGGACAGAGCATCGAGTGACATTATACTGAGTGCACTATCCGAAAATTACCTCGAGCAATTAAACAGAGAACCGACTCGTGGAGATAACATCTTGGACCTACTGATAACAAACAGAACCGAACTTTTCGATTCTGTATGTACAGAACAGGGAATCAGTGATCATAAGGCCGTTGCAGCATCCCTGAATATTGAAGTTAATAGGAATATAAAAAAAGGGAGGAAGGTTTATCTGTTTCGCAAGAGTAATAGAAGGCAGATTTCAGACTACCTAACAGATCAAAACGAAAATTTCTGTTCCGGCACTGACAATGTTGAGTGTTTATGGAAAAAGTTCAAGGCAATCGTAAAATGCGTTTTAGACAGATACGTGCCGAGTAAAACTGTGAGGGACGGGAAAAACCCACCGTGGTACAACAACAAAGTTAGGAAACTACTGCGAAAGCAAAGAGAGCTTCACTCCAAGTTTAAACGCAGCCAAAACCTCTCAGACAAACAGAAGCTAAACGATGTGAAAGTTAGCGTAAGGAGGGCTATGCGTGAAGCGTTCATTGAATTCGAAAGTAAAATTCTATGTACCGACTTGACAGAAAATCCTAGGAAGTTCTGGTCTTACGTTAAATCAGTAAGTGGCTCGAAACAGCATATCCAGACACTACGGGATGATGATGGCATTGAAACAGAGGATGACACGCGTAAAGCTGAAATACTAAACACCTTTTTCCAAAGCTGTTTCACAGAGGAAGACCGCACTGCAGTTCCTTCTCTAAATCCTCGCACAAACGAAAAAATAGCTGACATCGAAATAAGTGTCCAAGGAATAGAAAAGCAACTGGAATCACTCAATAGAGGAAAGTCCACTGGACCTGATGGGATACCAATTCGATTCTACACAGAGTACGTGAAAGAACTTGCCCCCCTTCTAACAGCCGTGTAC
Source organism: Schistocerca serialis cubense (assembly GCF_023864345.2). Classification (NCBI taxonomy): domain Eukaryota; kingdom Metazoa; phylum Arthropoda; class Insecta; order Orthoptera; family Acrididae; genus Schistocerca; species Schistocerca serialis. The sequence continues at coordinate 226,046,881 of NC_064647.1, read as the reverse complement.
CGCAAGTCTCTAGAGGAACGGAGGGTTCCAAATGATTGGAAAAGAGCACAGATAGTCCCAGTCTTCAAGAAGGGTCGTCGAGCAGATGCGCAAAACTATTGACCTATATCTCTTACGTCGATCTCTTGTAGAATTTTAGAACATGTTTTTTGCTCGCGTATCATGTCATTTCTGGAAACCCAGAATCTACTATGTAGGAACCAACATGGATTCCGGAAACAGCGATCGTGTGAGACCCAACTCACCTTATTTGTTCATGAGACCCAGAAAATATTAGATACAGGCTCCCAGGTAGATGCTATTTTTCTTGACTTCCGGAAGGCGTTCGATACAGTTCCGCACTGTCGCCTGATAAACAAAGTAAGAGCCTACGGAATATCAGACCAGCTGTGTGGCTGGATTGAAGAGTTTTTAGCAAACAGAACACAGCATGTTGTTATCAATGGAGAGACGTCTACAGACGTTAAAGTAACCTCTGGCGTGTCACAGGGGAGTGTTATGGGACCATTGCTTTTCACAATATATATAAATGACTTAGTAGATAGTGTCGGAAGTTCCATGCGGATTTTCGCGGATGATGCTGTAGTATACAGAGAAGTTGCAGCATTAGAAAATTGTAGCGAAATGCAGGAAGATCTGCAGCGGATAGCCACTTGGTGCAGGGAGTGGCAACTGACCCTTAACATAGACAAATGTAATGTATTGCGAATACATAGAAAGAAGGATCCTTTATTGTATGATTATATGATAGCGGAACAAACACTGGTAGCAGTTACGTCTGTAAAATATCTCGGAGTATGCGTGCGGAACGATTTGAAGTGGAATGATCATATAAAATTAATTGTTGGTAAGGCGGGTACCAGGTTGAGATTCATTGGGAGAGTGCTTAGAAAATGTAGTCCATCAACAAAGGAGGTGGCTTACAAAACACTCGTTCGACCTATACTTGAGTATTGCTCATCAGTGTGGAATCCGTACCAGGTCGGGTTGACGGAGGAGATAGAGAAGATCCAAAGAAGAGCGGCGCGTTTCGTCACCGGGTTATTTGGTAACCGTGATAGCGTTACGGAGATGTTTAATAAACTCAAGTGGCAGACTCTGCAAGAGAGGCGCTCTGCATCGTGGTGTAGCTTGCTCGCCAGGTTTCGAGAGGGTGCGTTTCTGGATGAGGTATCGAATATATTGCTTCCCCCTACTTATACCTCCCGAGGAGATCACGAATGTAAAATTAGAGAGATTAGAGCGCGCACGGAGGCTTTCAGACAGTCGTTCTTCCCGCGAACCATACGCGACTGGAACAGGAAAGGGAGGTAATGACAGTGGCACGTAAAGTGCCCTCCGCCACACACCGTTGGGTGGCTTGCGGAGTATCAATGTAGGTGTAGATGTAGAACCGTAGAGGACACTAAACCAGAAGGACATCCTCGTTCCGTATATACACTGGAAAATGCGAATCTCGTATGGGACACGATCTCGTGCAGTCTCAATTGTGGCAAGCTATTGCACTCGGGTTGGCGGATACCAGCGTTCACCGTGTCCTACACAAAGATCTTCACTGCCGTATGTACAAGCTTACTAAAGGAACAAGATGAGACATCAATTTTTCATCAAGTTCTTGTAACTTTTGCAAGCTGAAGAACACATTGTGAACAGGTGGCTACTGTCAATGAGGTCCATTCCCACTTGTCTGTGTATGTAAGCAAATAGAACCCTCCTTTTTGGGCTGCACACCTGCATCTACATACATACTTTACAAGCCACCATGTGAATTTCAGGATCATTCTACAGATAGTGCGCATTATTGGTCTGTACTGAAGCAGTCAATTATGATCTATACACAGCCAAGGAACTTTTTCTAGAAGGAGTCATTTATCACTTTGGGGGACATCAACTGGCCTGCTTGTTCACCCAACCTGACAGCATCTGATTCTTTTCAAACAAAGTTCATGAGCAAAGCCAAACCAGTACTGACAAGTCACAAGATCGAACTCATGAGTGCATTTGGGAGATTCCAAGGTGGTAGGGGGGGGGGGGGGGGGTGTGGAAAAAAAGGTCCTGCTAACATGGGGTCCAAAGTGCGTTCCTTAAGACCTATTAGTACTTTTTCATCTTCACTACTTTGAAACACACTACGTCTACCGAACAAGAGCTCACAGGTCTTAACCCATTGTGCCGCTGAATACTGACTGTTCCTCCTGGAACACTCTGTGTAACACAGCATGTAAGCTGAATAGTATACAGAGCCACCTGATTCCTGGCACTTAGCAGAATGACATTTCCCTTTCCTTGCAGGCAGTGAAGAGGATCTTGGATGTTCTGGATGTATTTGTCTGCTAGGTACACCCGTGGAACAGATTTAAGGAGTCAGGGAAGAAAAGGTGTTTCTCAGTACAGGTGTGTCTGTCTGCCTTGGGCTATCACAATTGCATGCAATGTGCACTGTAAAAGTAAATTTGTTTGGTAAACAAATCTTGAAGCTATCCTCAGACAAAACCACAGAACATACGAGAGTTGCCCTGATTAGACCCATCTGTAAATATATAGTTGTGGTGCACATTTCATATGTCATTAAAAAAAATTAAAAAAATATGGAGGAGGATGATAATATTGCAAGAAATGTTAGCTGTTTATCACTGTCTTTCCACTAATTCTAAGAAAAAGAAAGTAATATTGAGGAACAGTTGTGTGAAAGCTCTCAGAGGCTACCAAGTTCACCAATGGTCACAGAAATACAGCTGTGGCGATCTCTGGAATGAAGACTTAACTAAAACATATTGAGATTGAGATACAGAGGATCAAACATATTAAATAGTTTTTCACTCAATTTAAACTCTCGTAAATGGGCTAAATTTCAGTCAAATATAAATAAAATATTGTGGGTTCTGCATATACGATGTGTCAGTGTAATGTGTAAGAATTAGTGAGCAATGTGGATCTCAATAAATCACTGTTCCCAAAAATGCCTCAATTACTCCTCACATTCTATTCATGTAAACATTAAAAAAATATATTGTAGCCTCTCTCCGATGTTATTCAATCTGTATATTGAGCAAGCAGTAAAGGAAACAAAGAAAAATTTGGTGTAGGTATTAAAATCCATGGACAAGAAATAAAAACTTTGAGGTTTGCCGATGACATCGTAATTCTGTCAGAGACAGCAAAGGACTTGGAAGAGCAGTTGAACGGAATGGACAGTGTATTGAAAGGAGGATGTAAGATGAACTTCAACAAAAGCAAAACGAGGATAATGGAATGTAGTCGAGTTAAATTGGGTGATGCTGAGGGAATTAGATTAGGAAATGAGACACTTAAAGTAGTAAAGGAGTTTTGCTATTTGGGGAGCAAAATAACTGATGATGGTCGATGTAGAGAGGATATAAAATGTAGACTGGCAATGGCAAGGAAAGCGTTTCTGAAGAAGAGAAATTTGTTAACATCGAGTATAGCTTTAAGTGTCAGGAAGTCGTTTCTGGAAGTATTTGCATGGAGTGTAGCCACGTATGGAAGTGAAACATGGACGATAAATCGTTTGGACAAGAAGAGAACAGAAGCTTTCGAAATGTGGTGCTACCAAAGAATGCTGAAGATTAGATGGGTAGATTATATAGCTAATGAGGAGGTACTGAATAGAATTGGAGAGAAGAAAAATTTGTGGCACAACTTGACTAGAAGAAGGGATCGGTTGGTAGGACATGTTCTGGGGCGTCAAGGGATCGCCAATTTAGCACTGGAGGGCAGCGTGGAGGGTAAAAACCGTAGAGGGAGACCAAGAGATGAATACACTAAGCAGATTCAAAAGGATGTGGGTTGGAGTAGGTACTGGGAGATGAAGCTTGCACAGGATAGAGTAGCATGGAGAGCTGCATCAAAGCAGTCTCAGGACTGAAGATGATGATAACAACAACAACAACAACAACAACAACAACATATCTTCCCTCTAAGAGAAGACAAAGAAAGAGAAAGCTAAGGAACACTATTTTATTTTGATGATAAGCTCTCTGGCCTCCATCAAGGTGGCAGTGCGGAAGTACTGCGATGTTTCGATACGTGGGATACTCGTCACTCTGCCAGGAAATAAAGAGTACAGCACTCATCGAAATGATGCAGTACTCAGCACTGTCACCAAGCTGGAGACTCGAGAGCTTATTATCTGTATTCTGTATTCTACACCAGGAAAGTCTACTCTCACATTGTGGTGTATCTCTATTTTTCATGAAGATAGCAGCAGTTATTAAAGCAGTACATTTTTGTTAGAAAGTTGAAAGAATGTAAACAATGAGAAGACTAACACTAGTTCCCCGGGGTATACGTTGGAAAGCATGTCACACATTTGTGGTTTTGCTGGTGTGGCAGTGACGGGTGTGGATCGTGAGTATTTCACACGGAGTGAAGTATCTACGAAGATGTGACTCAGCTGCCCATGGAAGTTTGACCGTGAATGTGATCCTCAGAGAAAATAAAAAATTGTGGGGCGTACAGTTTTACTGCTCTTTCGGTGCAAAGAATAAACTGGGTGGTGGGATCAAAAGGAGAATGGTATAAAATACAGAGGTGTGTCAGAAAGTGGATTCTAAATAGTATTTCAGGACCATATAAATTCTGTTGAGATGATTTCCAAAACTTACTGGGAATGTCTGTAGGGCAATTTGACTATCTTCTGGAATGTGTTTTACAACTGATTTTGAAATCAGATATTGATATATAATTTTCGGTGAAATCAGATTTTTTTTTTTTTTTAATTGATTAGATACAAATTTAAAAGAATGTCACACTACCTGTTTGAAATGAGGTGTTTTGAAATTGATTGTTTAGAATAGTGGTGATTGGGGAGATTTTTGACTGGAATTGTTTATGTACAGAAGCAGAGGCATTTTCCTACCGATGAATAGGGTACTTCTCTGATTTACGGTATTTCTTGACTCCCCATTCCCCCACAAAGTTTGATGACTACAGAATGTGCAGAATACTGATTTCGACCTTTCATGAGCATTAAAGCCTTGTAACCCACAGTTGACAACACTACTGACAGAACTGGCAAGGTATTTAGTAAGCAGAACTGACACATGGCTTTAGGGATAATGGCTACAGCACAATCACTTGCCGAGGTAGGTAGTGTCACCAGTGAAGCATGTTGGCAGGCCTGATCTCCACTGGTTTTTGATGCAACAACAGCTCAAAACAGCTGGGACCTAAAACTGCAACATTAAAGTATCATCTTTTGAACTTTGGCTAGCAGACAAACAATGGTGGTCCTTCGTTCTAAGATACTAGGTCCCGCGGCTGAGTCTACATCGCATTAGACAGCACAATCTTACACAGACCATTCAACTGCCCACAACTGGTGTGGCAGTAGAGCATCCAGGACACTGGCACATCGTTATGTTCGTGTACTTTTCATTTTGCAAACTTGTTTTTACCCTCACTATCTTTCCAAATTGGGCTTTGCAATGTGATGTACAATACAAGTAAGGTAAAATATATTACAGTATTAATATTTATATACCGAAAATAAAGTTATTTTAAACTATTTCTACTAAAACACTCCATTTGGATACAATTTGCTATGACATAGCATTTCTTAGGTATGGCTACATGACATGATCATTCAGTACAGGAGGAGATCTATAATTTTGTGTTGTACTTTTCTATCGAAAACCAATTTATTTGTCAAGATCGTTATGTTAACACAATTACTGGATTACTAGTTTAGATAATTGCCACCCTCAGATCAACAAAACCAGGCAGTGGTCATTATAAAATGCTTACACCACATGAAAACTATACTTTATATATATATATATATATATATATATATATATATATATATATATATATTGGTCTTTAAATATGTCTGCTTGTGTCTGTATGTGTGGATGGATATGTGTGTGTGTACGAGTGTATACCTGTCCTTTTTTTCCCCTAAGGTAAGTCTTTCCGCTCCCGGGATTGGAATGACTCCTTACCCTTCCCTTAAAACCCACTTCCTTTCGTCTTCCCCTCTCCTTCCCTCTTTCCTGATGAGGCAACAGTTTGTTGCGAAAGCTTGAATTTTGTGTGTATGTTTGTGTTTGTTTGTGTGTCTATCGACCTACCAGCGCTTTTGTTCGGTAAGTCACCTCATCTTTGTTTTTATATATAATTTTTCCCACGTGGAATGTTTCCTTCCATTATATATATATATATATATATAGATGTAAATTCTGCCTCAAAATGCGAAATGCAAAATTAACTAATAAATTTGTTGTAGTCTTCTTTTGAAAAACAATTTATTTGCACAAGATTGCTATGCTAACACTAGTACTGGATTACTAGTTTAGGTGGTATGTATTGCCATCATCAGGTCCATAAAACCGAGCAGTGGTAGTTACATTATATGGTGCTTACACCACTCTGTCACATGAGGACTGTACAATATATATATATATATATATATAGTGAATATAGTAGTGAATATAGTAGTGAAGACGGAGATGAAGATCATCGGTACGGCGGAACTGGCGGAAGAGGCAAGCATTATCAACAAGATAAAGCATATTGAAAAGCCCAGACACGTCTGTGTGGCAACCACCGGTACTCTGGCCAGCGTCTGTTCACCATGTGAGGTGCGGCTGAACACCAAGCTCCAGGAACTAACAATCCCTGGTTCTAACTACCCAGCATTAGCTGGAACTTAATTACAAGCAGTATGATTCGTACAAGTAAAATTAATATTACCCCAGGTGGCCAATCCACTCGCCCTGTGGCGACAACCAAGCTATCGGATTCTGGGGAGCTTGGGCTCGTACGACAGAGAAAGTTTGAGTTCTCTAGTAAACGTCCACGAAAGTCCCATACATTTATTGGCACTTTTAACATTCAGACACTAATTCAGACAGGCAAACTTCATAATCTTACAACAGAACTCAACAAACAGAAAATTCAAATCCTTGCTCTCCAAGAGACCAGATTCACTGATTCAGAAACAATAGACTACAACAATTACCGTATCTTTAAAAGTAAAACAGACAAGAAAATTGGCAAAGGAGCTGCAATATTTGGCATGGCTTTTATTGTAAATAAGGACACCCTTGACTCTGTTATAGACATGAATCAAATCAGTAACAGACTAATGACCATGCGAATCAAGCACACCAACAAAATATATACATTTATTAATGTTCATGCACCTACCAACATTGCCAACAAAAAAGAACCGGAGAAGACAGAAAAATTTTGGGAAAAACTCGAAACTGAAATGTCCAAAATTCCAGAGGAGGATGTAAAAATTCTTCTAGGGGATTTCAACGCGCAAATTGGCAAAGAGAGGAAATATAAAAAAACAGTCGGTAATTACCCTGCACACAAATTCACAAACAAGAACGGCATGAGACTCATCGAGTTATGTCAGCAAAACAACCTAAAAATCGTGACAACATCACTTCGAAAAGACCCCAAGAAACAAAAAACATGGAGATCACCAAACCTTCAGCTTGGTGAATTTCAAATAGACCATGTTGCGATCTCCTATGACTTCCAGAAAGAAATACACGACGTTCAAGTCCGCAGAGGGGCAAATATAGATTCTGACCACTACCTTACCAGAGTTAAAATTAAATTCACTCCAAAAAGGAAACGCCAAAGGAAATCACCACTAATTCCCAAATTTGACTTGAAAAATATCAAGGAATCAGAAATTACAGAAGCATGGGATAAACAACCAACAAACAACTGGAAAGATTTCCGAACGAAAATTATACAGAAAGCAAGAGATTTGATTCCGTTAAAGAAAATATCCAAGCATCCATGGTGGAATTCGAATTGTGATAACGCATTAGAAGAGAGACAACAAGCCTTTTTAAATTACAATTGTGACAAATCAGAAACCACACAACAAACATTTTTCAAAGTGAGAAAACAAACAGCTAAAATACTTAGACAAACTAAAAGAAAATACCTTAATGAACAGCTAAACACAATTGAAGAAAACTTTAAGAACCACAACACTCAAGATTTTTATAAAATATTCGCAAATCAAATCAAAGGATACACTCCACAAAATCTCTGCTTCCGGAAACAGAATGGAAAATTGGCACTAACTAACAAAGAAAATTGCCAAGAACTAGCTAAATATTTCTCACAACTCCTAAATTGCCCACAACCAAGTACAAGATTCCCCAGATTACAACCAGAACACACGAATGAGACTTCACTACCACCATCTCAAGAAGAAATTTATAGCCACATTAGAAAACTCAAAAATAATAAATCATCGGGAGAAGATGGAATTGTAGCTGAACTACTGAAAAACCTTGGTCCAAATTCGTTAAAAGAGATCACTAGCATCATCAAAGAAATTTGGCAGACAGAAAATATCCCAGAGGAGTGGAAGTGTGCACTAATTCACCCATTGCACAAAAAGGGAGAAAGATCAGACGTAAACAACTACAGAGGCATTTCACTTTTACCAGTTACCTACAAAATTCTATCTGCATGTCTCCTAAAGAGGGCACAAGAACAACTAGAACATACAATTTCAGACTACCAAGCAGGCTTTCGTCCTAATAGATCATGCCCGGAACAGATATTCAACCTTAAAACTATTTTAAAGATTAAAGCAATCAGGTCAAAACCAATAATCTGCACACTCGTTGATTTCAAAAAGGCATACGATTCCATAGACAGACAGTCTCTATGTCACATTCTCGAAGAACGAGGCCTAGACACTAAAATCCGAAAACTAATTGAACAAACACTAACAGAAACCAAATCAAAAATTAAATTCAGAGGGGAAATTTCGGAACCATTCTCAATTAAAACAGGAGTAAGACAAGGAGATGGGATCTCACCACTATTATTCAATATAGTTTTGGACAAAGTTATGAAAGAGTGGGAAGTAACACTAAGGAAACAAAGCTTTTGGAAGCCAATTGAACTAGGAAGAGGTAAAGGAAAATTGAACATCCCTTATTTAGCGTTTGCAGATGACTTGGCAATTATAACTGACAGTGAAGAAACAGCAGTAAAACAAATTGAGACACTTAAAGAATGTGCTGAGAAGGTTGGCCTGCAAATCTCCTTTGAGAAGACAGAATTCATCTGCTCAAAATTAGATATTTCGAAACTAAAAACAAAGTATGGTGAAATAACTAGAGTCAAGCACTTTAAGTATCTCGGTGAAGTTATTGAACCAACAGGACTTGAGAAAATAGCACAAAAAAACCGATTACAGAAAATCAAGAAAGTATTCGGACTTATTCAAAATATATATAACAAGAAATGTCTATCAAAAGGCACTAAAATCAGACACTACAACACAGTCATCAAACCAACAGTCACATATGCAAGTGAAACACTCTCCCTGAATAGAAAATTAGATTTACACGAAATTAAGAAAGTAGAGAGAAAAATTATTAGAAAAATCCTAGGACCACGATACACACAAGATGGATACAGGCTGCAGACTACCGAGACAACCGAAAAAATATCAAACATCGAGGCAGATATCAGGAAGAGGCGGATGAAGTTTTATGGACATATAGACAGATTACCTGGAAACAGGTTAACTAAACGTCTATTGGACTATATGACATCACTTAAGGCAACAATACCCTGGGTAACTGAAGTTAAGAAGGATTTGAAAAAGGCAAAAATTGACATAACAAACACATCAGACCGGGATACATTCAGAAGAAAAATCGACAAGTGGAAGTTTACTCCAGAGACGGAATCTAAACCTTTCCGACCAAAGTGGACCGAAGAAAGGAAGAAGGCCTTTGGGGAGGCAATGAAGAAATACTGGGGAAATAAGAAGAACATTAAGAAATGTTAATCACCTGCTTATCGTTCTCCCATGGGGACATTCGCTAATAATAATAATAATAATATATATATATTGTACAGTCCTCATGTGACAGAGTGGTGTAAGCACCATATAATGTAACAGTTACATTATATGGTGCTTACACCACTCTGTCACATGAGGACTGTACAATATATATATATATATATATATATATATATATATATTGTACAGTCCTCATGTGACAGAGTGGTGTAAGCACCATATAATGTAACTACCACTGCTCGGTTTTATGGACCTGATGATGGCAATACATACCACCTAAACTAGTAATCCAGTACTAGTGTTAGCATAGCAATCTTGTGCAAATAAATTGTTTTTCAAAAGAAGACTACAACAAATTTATTAGTTAATTTTGCATTTCGCATTTTGAGGCAGAATTTACATCTATATTCATATTTATCACGAATGTGTATTTTTCAGCTTCCTATTAATACAAGAGAGATGGTAAGTGTAAAAATGAAACTTCCAGTGACTGTGCACTATTAGCCTCATGACACTCTTTGGAGGGACTGAAATAAAATAAAATAAAATTAATACAATCATTACCAATACATAAGAAGCTATCCACAGGCCAAACAAGACTGCTCATCTCTAATGTGGCACCCTGTGTACCCAGGGTGAGGATAGTTTCAGGTAACCAATGAGAGTGAGAAATTACAGTGATTAAAATTGGGTATTATGCCGCATCATTACTAAAAACTAACAACAATAATAATAAACTAAAACTGACATTTCAGCCGAATTGCAACGGCCTTCCTCAGGGCACGACTGGTTTTGCATGGGTATAGGTGATTCTATTTATTACACACTATCGATGTCTGACGTCACTGTTGTAAAACTTTTAATTGGCCCTCTAATAAGATAGGCTAGTCGTGACGTAAGGGAAGATGGAAGGAAAGAGGCTATTCGTGGATGTCCATGTCGTGAACGACTGGTAGCTGTCCGCCAATCAGCGTTCGTCTTCTGGTTGGCAAGTTTTCCTCCTGGTGTGCCCGGAAGTGAACTGACAGTTGCTCTACAGCTGTTTGTGCAGATACATCCTTGTCCCGTGTAGCTTATGCCCCACAACAGCTCGTGGCCCGTTGGACTGGGATGGCCGGCAGCTAGGACGCTGGGAGTTTGTAGCCATCTTCTCTGTTGATGTTGTCAGGTTGCTTAATAATTTCGACTGCCTCCTGTATTTTGCGTTCTCGCATCCACGATTCTTTCACCAGTACTCGGGCTTCCTGGAACCTGATAGGTTGTCCACAGTCACGGTGGTGTTCCGCAATTTATTATGTTGTAATCGTACACAGAGTTCGTGTTCTGCTACATGTAAGCTGACAGGTTTCCCTGTTTCACCTATGTAGGCAGCTCTGCTCTCACACCATAGTTCACAAACACCTGCAGTGTTAAGATTGTTGATTACATCCTTGGTGGAACCTATCATTCCATGGATCCTGTGACTGCTTCGAAAAATCGGATTGAAACCTTGTCGGCAGAGAACGTTGCCTAGCCATTCACTGATGCCTTTTACATATGGTAAGTGTACTAGTGGAAGCTTCTCTTCTTTGTCTTCTGGCTACAAACTTTTGGCGCCCTGGCTGCCGGCCATCCCAGTCCAACGGGCTGCAAGCGGTCGTGGGGCAGGAGCTACACGGGACACGGACATATCTGCACAAACAGCTGTACAGCAACTGTTAGTCCATTTACGCGCACACCAGGAGGAAAACTTGCCAACCAGAAGACGAACGCTGATTGGTGGACAGCTACCAATCGCTGACGACATGGACATCCATGAATAGCCTCTTTCCTTTCATGTTCCCTTACGTCATGACGAGCCAATCATATTAGAGGGCCAATTAAAAGTTCTACAACAGTGACATCAGAAATCGATAGTCTGTAATAAATAGAAGCACCTATCCCCATGCAAAACAAGTCGTGCTCTGAGGAAGGCCATTGCAATTTGGCTGAAACGTCGATTTTAGTTTATTATTGTTGTTAGTTTTTAGCAATGACACGGCATAATACCCAGAAGAATTTTAATCACTATGACACCGGCCGCAGAAGCCTACGTTCTTATATGAGAAATTACAGTTAGCTTTTACCACTAAAACTGAAATTTTACCATGGAAATGGCTATGCACACAAACATATTATGAAATTTATCTGTCTTGAGCCCAAGTCGTAGAGGTCAGTCTTACACGCGTGAACAATTTGGGACTATGAAACTTGTCGTGAGACACAGTTAGCCAGATGTTGAGAGAGTGTCTTCCATTTCTGTCACACCTCACAGCGCCCGCTTCCGGGTTACACATTAACAGCATGTGTGAAGTGACCCGCCATGTTCGTGCATCGTCTATAACCAAACAGTAGCAGACAGTGGATGTGGCAAGACTGTAGTGGCAAGTGACAGATGTCAACTATCAAGTAACTTTAATTCATCTATAGTAGTGGTATGTGGGACCCACCACTTTGTACTGTATGGTGGCCTGTGGAGTGTGTATGTAGATGTAGATGAAAGACATGGGGGAAGGTCAAAGAGAGAAGGGACGGGGGGAAGGGTGTGTGTGGGTGTGTGAGGGAGAGAGGGGGGGGGGGGAGGGAGGGAGAGAGAGAGAGAGAGAGAGAGAGAGAGAGAGAGAGAGAGAGAGCAGCTAACCTGGAAATCTCTAGGTAGAGGTCCCTCAGCACCAGCACCAGTCTTTGAAACAGCCGCATCCGTCACTGCCATCTCGCCATGGGCAATGTTCGGTCGAATATTCAGTGGCACTGCGGCGGCTTCAGACTGCTGCGGTACAGGGTCGTGCCCGGGTGGTGTAGTCTCATCAACGGCTACAACGGACACTGCCGGTGGTGGAGGTTGTTCCATTGTAGCAGGTGGAGGCGGCTGCTCCATCCTCGCAGGCCTCGACGGTGAACTGCTCGGTGGGGCTACAGTTCTGCCCGTCTTTGCACTCGTCTGCTGAGCAGCAGTCGGTTTCGGAGCTGGCACGTTCTCTGCAATTGGTGCCGACGGTTCGCCCGAGTTTTCGTCATCGATCTCCATGTCCTGAGGCTCGGGCAGAGGACCGAAGGGTACAGAGTCTCCAGTCTCATCGTTTTTGTCATCTGGAAAGACAAACGCAATAAAATTTGAAGTGTACACAATTATTTCCATTAAACATATCAACTTTCTCAAATTCATACACAGTATGACTCCCAGGCGCACAATAACTAAAACGGATAGAATATATTAGAGTAAATAAGCTGTTTTAAAAATAAACAAACTACTAACACAGCAGGTTAGGAACTAGTGTATGGCTGAGCTCTCGCATAATATATACATAAGAAATAAACCAGCTATCGTGAATAAGTCTTATACAGAGACCATCGAGCCCTGGGATTTGCAGTTGGCTTTGTCACTTCCACATTTCTCACATCCACACAACATTCATTTCTTTCTCAACAAGAAAATTCACAAAACTCCGACAGATCACATAAAAAGTGTGTTCAAAATGTAAATGGAGTTATTACTCTGAATCACATATTTTATTCACTATTGTGTTGGTAAACATGTCTGAAAAGTATCTGCATATTGTTAGCCATATTGTATTGTATATTTTGTTGTCACCTGTCAAAAATGTACCATGTGTTTGGCAGTATTGGTGATTATTTATTTTCTATAAAAATAAATCACTGAAGTGTTTTAAATATTGCTACAAGAACGATCAAAATTTACTATGTAGTGAGACCATTAGTGTATTTGAGGAGTCCACTGTCATCTAGCAGGATTTATGCTGAGCAAATGGGGACAAAAGTCTGCCGCCGTATGTTGCCACGTGGTGGCCCTGATGCACACTTCTAGTTCAGTGGCAAGGGCTAACCGTGAATATCACAAATTATGCACTTGGTTTAACAATTCCATACATATTTGGCTCATACGGCAATTATGTCACACGAGTTATGCACATGCAAAAGCTTCTTAAAACGTGCACAAGTAAGTGTGCGCTCACGACCTTGATGCCAAGTTTCAGGGAGTCTACAGCAGCAGTACAATGGTAGATTTAAGTGCCATATGCTTCAGATTGCAGCATCTATGTTAGGTTTAACAGCATTCAAAGAAAAATAACCAATAAATCCGCAAGACGTCAAAAGATAGGGTGTTCACGCGCTCTTACACAGCAGCCGCACCTGCCCACTAACACTCTAAGCGCCAAACCCATAAAATGTACAAGCCTAGGATCGCGCGAAAATCACCAGACCCATAAAATTTAAGGGCCGCTATATTTAATTTAACGCAAAGCACTGCAACGTTATTTCTATCGGTTTGGCCAGCGTTATACGTTTGGGTCAATCCATACCAAGTGGTCCAGCACTGGTTGCTTGACTGTCTCAGAAAAATTTTATATTTTCTGGGTGAGTCCCCCAATGTTTAGTAGTCACAAAAATATTTTTTTAAAAAAAAATATTGTTTATTATTTTGAAATGGCGGCTATATTTGTTCCAGGCCACATGCATTTTTTCATATTTGCAACCATCTAAATTTTTTACAATTATTCAGTAATGGATTGTTCTAAGCCTTTCAGATGAAATGCATTTTGTTCAACACGCACTGGGCTGCCAATTAACACCATTATCACTTAGCTGAATGCATTCTTTAATATATTTTTAATAGTTCAAAGCTATCAGCCACAAATCAAAGACACTCAATTTTTGAACAGTAGTTTTCCAAAGAAAGATTTATTTATCAGATTTAATATTTTTTCTGCTATTACACTGTATAGCATAGTTACTTATTATAGAGTATCAATGGTGAACAGCTTACACTTATAATATACACTATTTTAAGAAATGGATTTTTTTTAAAAATTTTCCATGTTGTGGCCTGCAATATCTTTGTTGGGGGACCAGATAAAAATCTGAAAAATTTCACAGTTAATAGACTTTTATGATATCACACTTCAGTATAAATTTCAACTTTGAGATTCAATTGGAAGTTATGGAAGAAAGATTACAAACATGAGTCAAAAATATGTTTTTTAACATCTGCGATATCTGGCATGCTAATCAAATAAAGTATACCAATTGCATAATGTAACACACCACATGACACTAGCTAATGATTATTTGTCGAAACAATGCTGTGGTAATTGTTTCAGCAGGCTAACAATTGTATCTGCAAGCCTATACAAGTATGATTGTTGTCTTCCCCCTTACACCAACAACTGTCTACTCACACTTACTTAGCTAGAAGTTCTTGAAGTGTGCAGTTGAAAAATGGTGTCTCAGTGTTCTGTTAGTGTTATTATTAATGAAGCATGTCATAAAAGTGTGTATGGAGTGTATCCTAAAGACATTACTTTAATCGAAGATTACAGTGAAGAAGAAAAAGTGTTGTTTTACTTACGAGTCAGTCCAGAGGTCAAATCAACATGCAAGTACCATGAAATGAAATACTTACAAAAATTTCATCACCTTTTTGGTCAGTCTTGCTTGGACCCTTCTGAGAAACATAAGATACCTATAACAAAAGGTCTGCAAGAAATAACATTTGACCATTATTCTTAAAAAAAAAAAAAAAAAAAAAAAAAAAAAAAAAAAAAAAAAAAAAAAAAAAAAAAAAACTTTTGTCAACCTCATACCAGGAAAATCATTGTGTCCAACATGTTATTCTTAGATATTTGTAATTCACAAGAGAAAGTATAGTGAAACCTCAGATACAGAATTTTGTGACTTATCAGCAACCATTAAAAAAGCAGATACAGCTTGTGAAATCCTGGGTATATCACCTGGTAGTAAAATTAGAAAACTAAGTCAAGATAAAAGACCAAGGGCCTTGAATACAAAAATTGATAAAGTGGCAGCTACAGTCAAAAAGAATTTGGAGGTTTCATTTCAAAATACAATTTGTACTAAAAAACAGATGGAAGTTCTAAAACTTTACCAACTGAATATGATGATTTTAAAGAAAAACTAAAAACTAAATGCAGCACTTCAAACAAAGAGGATAAAATTAAGATTATCAGTTTACTGCTGAATTCTTAGAGTCAAGCAAAAGTTAGTGATTAATTTAATGTGTCAGAACGTCTTGTTAAGTTAACAAGGCAATTAGTAAAAGAACAAGGAATTTTACCAGCATTACAAAAGAAAAGTGCATCTGATTTGGTAGATTAAAACACATTCAATAAAGTTATTAAGTATTATGACAATGACAATAACAGCCATTTGATGTCTGGCAAAAAAGACTGTGTTTCTGTGAAAGACAAAGGTTCTAAGATTCAAAGACAAAAAAGGTTAATATTGTGTAATTTAAATGAACTATTCACTGGATTTAAAAAAGAAAATCCTGACATTAAAATTGGAAGATGAAAGTTTTGCGAGTTGAGACCAAGATGGTGTATTGTTGCAGGGGCATCTGGCACCCATAATGTTTGTGTTTGTTTGTATCATCAGAACGTAAAATTGACTATAGATGGGGCCAATCTTAGAGTTGACTATAAAGACCTTTTGGAAGTTATGGTATGCAATATTGACAGTTACAATTGTATGATCACGGGAAAATGTGAAGATTGTCCAGGCAAACAAGCCTTACTTGACATGTTTGAAGAATCCAAAGAAGATGATTTGATGCCTGACAATATAAAATACAAACAATGGGTGACAAAAGACAGAACTGAAAAGGTGACAGTCATAAAAGCAGGAGACAAGTTTTTTGAAGTGTTGGTGTCTAATATTGAAAATCTGAAAAGGCATCATTTTATTGCAAAGGCACAAAGTAAAATTTTGAAAGACAAAAAGCAAACCATGGCAGTTGATGGCTGCATAGTTCTTTGACTTTTTGTAAATTATTCCTTTGTTGTTGAAGATGAAGTACAAGGGCACCACTGGGTAAACAAACAGGCCACAGTTCATCCATTTGTGTTCTATTATAAAGATGAAGATAAACTAATGAGTCACAGCTTTTGTGTCATAAGTGACTACCGTAAACACAACACTACAGCAGTGCACACTTTTCATCTAAAATTAACAAACTACATTAAACAGCACCACCCTTCCATAAAAAAACTGATTTACTTTTTGGGAGCAGCAAGTCAATATATTAAAAAAAAAATCTCCTATCATACAGAAGATTTTGGGGTTGATGTAGAATGGCACTTTTTCACTTCATGCCATGGGAAGAATGCTTGTGATGGTGTCGGGGGTACAACAAAGTGAGCTGTCCCAAAAGCAAGTCTGCAGTGAACCGATGACAATCATAACATAACACCTCAAGAAATGTTTGAATTCTGTAAAAAAACATAGCAAAGGAATCACCTATGTTTTTATACAATGTGAGGAAATACAAGAAGTCTATAACAGTGTCTTGAAGGAAAGGTATAACACTTGTCAGAAGATTAAAGGCACTCGATCTTTTCATTGTTTTGTACCCCATTCACACAACTTACTAAGTGTAAGATCACATCAACTTCGCCTGATAGTGTGGAAAACTTGTACAAATAGTTCTTCAAAATAAAGACATAGTGGCTTGTGTTTAAGATGAACACTGGTGGATTGGCGAAGTTGATAATATTGACTGTCAAAACCAAGATGTACATATTGTACTTTATCAACCTCCAGGACCAAGCACATCTTTATTAAAAAACTGAGAAGGATCGAGTTTGGATGCTACTTAAACATGTACTAAGGAAGCTGTCTCCCATGGAATTTACAACCGTGACTGGGCGAACTTATAAACTGAGTGAACAAATTTCTCAAATGTTCAATGAGCGATGTACTAAAAACAAATTACAAGAGAACAATATAATGTAATTAGTAGGCTTATTTTCAATTTAAAAAGTAAGTAATCATAGATATGATTAAATAATATACTGTAACTGATATATTTTATTCCATAAGCCTAGATATCGCAGATCTTAAAACATGTATTTTTAACTCGTGTTTGTAATTTTTTTTCCATCACTTCCAACTGAATCTCAAAGTTGAAATTTATACTGTAGTTTGATACCATAAAGGTCTACTAACTGTGAAATTTTCAGATTTTTATCTGGTCCCCCAACAAAGATATTGCAGGCCACAAAAATGGAAAAATTAAAAAAAAATCCATTTTTTAAAATAGTGTATTTTTTAAGTGTAAGCTGCCACTGATACTCTACAAAAAGTAACTATACTAGACAGTGTAATGGCAGAAAAAATATTAAAGTTGATAAATTAATCTTTCTTTGGAAAACTACTGTTCAAAAATTGAGTTTTTTTAATTTGTGGCTGATAACTTTGAACTATTAAAAGTATATTAAAGAAGACATTCAGCTAAGTGATAATTATGTTAATTTGCAGCCCAGAGTGTGTTGAACGAAAAGCATTTTATCTGAAAGGCTTAGGACAATCCACTACTGAATAACTGTAAAAAATGTAGATGCATGCAAATATGAAAAACGCATGTGGCCTGGAACAAATGTGGCCGCCATTTCAAAATAATAAAGAATAATTTATTTAAAAAAAAAAATATTTTTGTGACTACTGAACATTGGGGAATTCACTCAGCAAATATAAAATTTTTCTGAGATTGTCAAGCAACCAATTATTTTTTTTTTCTTGGAGATGGTATGTATTGATCCATTTCACAGATGTTTAGTAACAAAATGCGTCCATGGATGGTACATCAGTGTTGTTTACAGTGCCATAATTCATGTTAATACTTATCTTTGTGTTCTCAGTCTTCCTTATGTCGTTGGGCTGTTTCATGTTTGTAATTATGTCTCGGCGGGGTTTATGAGACGCAGAAATTGCGGATTTGATTAATGACAGCAGTACTCTGGATAACGTAGAGAGTGATTCTGATGATTCTGAATACAATGGTGTGTTTGAAGGTGCGTATTCCCAAATTTTCAATGGCATATCACTGCTCGTAATTGTGCAGTACACACATTTCTGCTGAACATGTCTTCTGTAAGAGATATATATGTAGCTACATATAATCTGAATTCCTTTTAGAGAGCAAGATCGGCGACAGCTTGTCTTCAGATGCAGACAAGAATGATGTTGAAGGTGTTACTTCAAATCCAGCAGCTGTGAATATTCAAAAGATGTTGACTGGACTGAATTTGACACTACTGACCCCTGCCTGTCAACACCACACCCAGGCAGATTCTAGTGAATGTTGATGACTCAAGTTCTGTACTAGATTGCAGTAATGTGTTCCTTACTGACAGTGACGTAAAAGAACTCACGATACAGACAAAGAAGAGGAAATAACATGAAGCCTAATTCAGTTTTGAGTTCCTGGAAGCCAGTGACTATAAGTGAGATGACGCATTTCTTGGGTACGCTTTCCCCACATGTGTATTTAAAGAAAGCCAAAAACTGTGGACCACTGGAGCACTAATCCTGTTCTTAGTTGTAACTTCTGTCCCCAAGTTACGAGTTGTTTGCGTTTTACTCAGATACCATCGTGCTTGCATCTTGTTGACAATTCTAAACAGAAAAAACTAGGTGAAGATGGATTTCACCCACTTTACAAAGTTTTACCTTATTATATGAATATGAAGGAGTGATGTATCCAGGCATATTATCCCTCAGAAAAACTGACTATTGATGAAGGAATATGCCCATTTTGAGGTCATGTGAGCTTCCGTGTTTACATGCAAAATAAGCCTCATAAGTATGGGCTGAAGGTTTATGCTGTTGCTGAAGCCAGTAGTGGCTATGTTGTAAACTATGAAGTTTATGCTGGTAAGCATATTGTTGACAATTCTTCGTCCGCTGTTGTATTGCGATTGTTGTCAGACAGCAGCTTGCTGAATAAAGGTCATACTGTGTATGTAGACCGAATTTACTCCAGTCCAGAGCTTTTTCAACGACTGGCTGACAAAGGTACTGGAGCTGTTCATTCTGTGAACAAATGCAGGAGAGGATTACCTAAAGATTTAGTATGTAATAAGCTGAGAAAGGGCAAAATGTCTTTTCGGCATAAAGATAATGTATTAGCAATGAAGTGGAAGGATAAGAGGGATGTGTATCCAAAGTCTACAAGGCATCAGGCCACATTTGGTATGCATACTAAGAAGAATGGGTCTGTAGTAATGAAACTACTTCAGGTACTGGATTACAATCTGAATAAAATTGGAGTGGATATTGGAGACCAGTGCCTGCAGTACAATCCATTCCAGCACAGGACTGTGAAATGGTGGCGAAAATTATACTTCCATCTGCTGCTGATGGGAGTATCAAATGCTTTTTGGCTATAAAATGCAGTGCACAACAAGAAACTCACACTAACAGACTTCATAACAGTGCTTGCACCTCAGCTTGTTGAAGTCACACAAAGTAATGAAGAAACAGTAGGTCGGCTAACAAAGAGATATTTTTCGCAGCACATACCTCCAACTACAAGGAAATATGCTGCTTGTGTGTGTCATGTGTGCAGTTACAGGAGCAAGAAAGAGAATAGCAAAGCCTCTCACAAAGAGACACGGTATGAATGTGAACAGTGTGATGTTTCACTATGCGAGGAACGTTGCTTCAAAATTTTCCACACTAAAAAACAATATGATTGTGTGTGAAATTTGTATGCAATTATTGTAGACTGGCAGAAAGATGTTATGTAGTGCCATAATACTAGTTATATTTTAAAACAAAGATGATGTGACTTACCAAACGAAAGCGCTGGCACGTCGATAGACACACAAACAAACACAAACACACACACAAAATTCTAGCTTTCGCAACCAGCGGTTGCTTCGTCAGGAAAGACTCTTTCCTGACGAAGCAACCGCTGGTTGCGAAAGCTAGAATTTTGTGTGTGTGTTTGTGTTTGTTTGTGTGTCTATCGACATGCCAGCGCTTTTGTTTGGTAAGTCACATCATCTTTGTTTTTAAATATATTTTTCCCACGTGGAATGTTTCCCTCTATTATATTCATAATATTAGTTAAAACTAATAACAATTACATTCTTTTATCCGTATGACTTTTCTAAATTCTTAAAATCACCTATGTGATTTCTATAACTGTACCTCAAATCTGTGCATTCAATAGTAGTGTCTTTTGCACAGAATTAAAGTAGAAAAGTGCAGCTTTAAAATGGTACCAAATCTGCCACAATCCAAAGTGTAGATTTGATGCAGTGATTTTTTGAATACTGGCAAAACTGCCTGATTTCTAGGGACGGGTACATACGATAGGCCTGGTACAGAGTGTGTTAAGCTGCTACTGCTACAGAGCGAGGTAGCACAGTGATAGCACACTGTACTCGCATTCGGGAGGATCGAGGTTCAAACCCATGTCCGGCTGTCCTGATTTAGGTTTCCCATGATTTCCCTAAATTGTTTCAGGCAAACGACGGGGTGATTCTTTTGAAAGTGCACAGCCGATTTCCTTCCCATCGTTCTCTAATCCGAACTTGTGCACAGTCTCTAATGACACAGTTGTCGACAGGACGTTAAAAACTAATCTCCTCCTCCACTAACACAATACTCCCTGTCCCCCCTTTTATACTGGTGTCTCCATCTCACATGACATCTAGTGGTGAATTCTGCATTTCGTAGATGTGCCCAGATACTTTTTTTTCTGATAGTGTTTATTAATATCTGTCAAACATACACTTATGGAATGCTCCTTTGCTAGTACTGGAAATGGATTTATTGGTTATGGATCGTTTTTATACAATCAGTGCAGTGTTGCACAAGATTGCAGGTAAGGTCACACATTGGTAACAATGAAGTTTGTATGCTTCTCTTAAAAGCAAGAAGCCTTCACCATATACACAATAGTCGTTCCATTAGCTCTGTACAGGAGTGATAATGGGGACTTGGCATGTGATCATCATACTCTTGTGGTATACAGAGTCCAGAATTCTTAAACACAGTGATCTCACAGATCCAGGAATCATGGAATTATAATTCGAAAACCTTCACTGTCAGTGTGTCTGGCATTATGTGATGGAACCCAGTTTGATTCCCGTAATGTCAGGGTTTTTTCCTCAGTGGGAGGACTGGAACAAGGTGCAATCATCCTCACGACACCACCTGAGGAATTACACGAGTGACATATACTGGCTGCAGGGTTTGGAGAGCAGTGTGATGACCACATCCGAATGGTGCCATCAGCAGAGGATGATGTGGTGGGCAGGCCGTACTGGGCAGCTCGACAGGACCAGCAGATGGAGCTTTACATTTTATAATTTAAAAACTTTCACAAGCCAATTTTCAGCTATTACACCACCACCAGGTACAAAGAAAATATGTTGTGCAGTGAAATTTTGTTGGATCACTATTGCATCTAGAGAGTTGTTCCATTTCCAGATATGAAAAATGTTTATGTTACATTCAGCAATAAAACAAGAGGAATTATTTCAGAGTAAATGTGATGTAAGATTATTTAACTAAGGAACAGTATGTGACAAGGTAACTAATGAACTATATACAAATTACAACTGTTCACAGAAAAAAATAAACTGAACAATAAACTTTGGTGACATGTTCCAAGGATGTGGTGAACAAAATCTTATCTCCAATAGGTATTAATTAGATAAGATAACCTACAGAGATTAAGCAGGTGTGTGAAGCAGCTGTGATTACACAAAGTAAAATTTTTTAACACAACAAGAGAAATTAGCTGAGTAAGAGGGGCCATGGATGGGACTATGAGTAAGTTGGAAGTGGCAAGTAAGGGAGCTGTGTCTGGTCATTCAGTAATAAGCTTGGATGGATGGAAATATGTTTCTTAATTTCCATTACTTTAAGACAGCTCATTTTCCTTCCTTTACAGATGTGACGTAATCCTTCATGTTGCACCTTGTAACGACGACTTCCTTTAAGCAGGTTATCTGCAAACAGGGTCTCCTTTTCTAAGTTTCTAAATTCTGCGATATTCCTTTAATTGGTGTATATTATCCTGCCACACTTATCTATATAGAATCTGCCACAATTACAAGTAATTACATATATTCCACTTCCCAAAGCTGGAGAGCTGTCTTTACCATCAGGCAAAGTGTCCAACAGTGTTTTGCACATAAAATTATGTTTTCAAGTTCCTGGATTTACACTTTCTGGCTCATCCAGTCAGGTGATGGGTAGAGAACACAGTAAAGAAAGAATATACCTGTTGTTTCTGCTTTATGTGCATCATGGAATCTACCAAGGTAGGAGGGCAGCCACTGTTTGATGCCATATGAACACCTTCAATTCCATTTGGAATTTGCTTGTTCTCATGGAGGTGTACATTAGGCAATGTAGCATTGAATAAAAGGCGGCCCATTTATGGGTTGCTGTGCATTGAGAATTGAAAGGTTTCCTATAAATCTCGAAACTTTGAAAATGATCACTGATGTCTATGGTTAGAGCTAAATGAGTTATGCAGATATACTCAAACTCCATTACGAATTTTATACGTTTGGGTCAATCCATATGGAGTGGTCCAGTGATTGTTGTTCGACCATTTTTAAATATTTTAATTTTTTATATATGATTGCCCTATATTTGAGAAGTTCAAAACAGTTTTTAAAAAATAATTTATCATGCACCTTTACTGGATGGTGGTCATTTTTATTAGTAGGCGTGTGACGATTTTTCAGTCTGGAGACATTAGTGAAAATTTGAATATCCCTGTGCTGGATTAAGTTACAACATTGCAATTGACATAATTGTTTTTAGAAAAGTGTCCTCTAAAACATTGTCTATTACACAAAACACCCTAAATTCAAAAATAACCAGTCAAAATGACCTCCAAAGTTTAGTATCCAAATTTTCAAAAATCCACTTTTTAGGACCAAAAATAACAAACAAGGAGAGATTTATGAGTGTCTATTTTTCCCTAAAGCTAGATATCATACACTACTAGCCTCATATAGAGCAAGAACACTTACAAATGTTTCCTTAATTTTTTATGGATTTTTGAAATTTGAAAATTTTCATTTTTGTTAAGTTTGGGGATAGTTATCTCAGGTGGGACTGAATACAAAAATATGATTTTTGCACTTGCACAGTTTGTACACCTATATGATAGCAATGTACTGTAAAAATTGCTACATTGATATCTGACTGTGAACAAAGATATGAATTTTTGAAAACGAGGAAATAATTCACATTACTCTACAACTGGTCTTACGGCTGTTGCCTATTTAAATGGTTTATTGTTTCACTGTAATAAAATTTAATTGCGACATATATTTAGTTAACACTATCACCCAATATTCATTTAGTTTATTTATTTATAATAATGCAATATTAAACAATAGGAGCTTACGCTTTTGTTCTATGGTAATAAAAATGCCCATTTACATTTAGATTTGTTGTCAATAAAGAAGTACATTATTCCCGGGTGTGACACTGTAGAAGTACATTATTGCTGGGTGTGGCATTGTTGTAGTCAGTCTGTTCCGAAACCTCTGTTAGAGTGGATGTACATACTTCATCTAGAGTGTAGAAAGTGTTATGTGCTTTGTTCTGTGTGTAATTTGTAATTAATTTTGAGACATTAACTGGAATGCAATAACATGGACAAATAGCAAGTGAAGTGTGTCACAAAACAGTTTTTGGTTCAGTTTCAAAAAACTTGAAAAATGTCAATGACTTTGATGAAGTTAGGCAAACTTTATTTAAACTTCGAGTAAGTTCTTCTGTGTAACATCAGTGTATGAGTATCATGAGAGGAAATATATTCTGAAGTACAACCACATTTTTGGAAGAAACTGCTGTGATCCACTTGACATAAGAAGCCTGTTACTAATGGTTTGAGGGAAATAAAACTTGAACATTGAAACACATGAAACAGATTCCCAAGTGAAACGTAATGTGATTCCTCAAATTCCTTGTGCCCAAATTGTTACTCTAAAATATTTGTTGTGAATCCAGAACCAGAATCATGTAACCTTGTTAATGACATTTGTATTCCTAAAGAGGAAGCTGTTGACATATTGGATTTTGCTTGTTCTGAGTTAGACGTATCTCCTGCTTCGAAAATAATAAAATTAAGTAGCAGAGAAAGAAAAGCAGCCATTGAAAATAAGGTACAACAAATTTCAGACAAAATTGGAAAAGACCTGGAATCATGCTTTAATAATAGGGATACCAACATCATTTCTAAAGAAGAAGAAAACCTACCACCAGCATCATCTGACACTGAATATTTGAGCTTAATAGAGAAATGAAAAATTAAATGTTCAGTGACATCTAAAGTGGAAAAAGTTATTAAGTTTGCTCCCTGACTCATGGTCAAGAGAAAAAATAGTTCATGAATTCAACATTTCTCATTGTTTGGTTAAAGTAACCCGAAAATTAGTGAAAGAGCAAGACATTCTTCCTGTTTTAGGAAAGAAGAAAGGAGTAGGTATAAGTGAAGAAACAATTAAAAAGCTCCAGCAGTTTTTTGAAGATGATGAAAACAGCAGAATGTGCCCAGGTTGCAAAGATAGCAAAAGAGTTGTTATTAATGGAGTTAAAGTAACAATGCAGAAATGACTAATTCTGTCAAATTTAAATGACCTTTATGTAGCTTTCAAAAATTCTCATCCTGAATGCAAAATTGAGGTCAAAATTTTGTGCCCTCCACCCTAAGTGGTGTATTTTGGCTTGATCCGCAGGGACACACTCTGTATGTGTTTGTTTATACCATCAAAATGTCAAACTGATGATTGCGGGTGGAAAACTCAGTGATCTTAACTATAAAGAGTTACTCGATTTAATGGTCTGTGACACTTACAGTTATGACTGTATGATGAGTTTGCATAACAAATGCCCTGGTAAGGAAACCTTTATTGAATTGTTTCACGAATATGATGAGGACGTGCCAGACAGTATTACCTTCAAACAATGGGTCACAACTGACAGGGCAGAAATGATAACAGTGGTTGCATCTCAGGAAGAGTACTTGGAATCTTTAATTGATAACTTACAAAAACTCAAAAGTCACCACTATGTTTTTAAAATCCTAAGTATATTTTTTGACAAAAAAGCACAACTTCATGAAACTGAATGCATAGTGATAGCTGATTTTGCAGAAAATTTTACATTTGTGATTCAGGAAGCAATACAAAGGTATCACTGGGTCAGTGACTAGGCAACAGTGCATCCATTTATTCTCTACTTTAAAAATGAGAAAGATGAAGTTTGTAGTTCTTCAATTTGCATTCTAAGTGACTACTTAGAGAACAACAATTTGGCTGTACCTGTGTTTCAAAAGTATGTAATAAATTACATAAAAGAAAATTTTCCCAATGTTGAGAAAAAGAAGTGGTTCTGCACATGAAAACAACACTTCAAACCAGATTTGAAAACTTTATAGCAATAAAAGGAACAAGGCATTTCCGCAAATTCCTTGGCATTGCAGAAAACTTAGTTCGATGCTATGTAACATCAGAAACCAAAATTTATGAGGATCATTGTGTCAGTAAAATTACATCTCTGTCTTTAACGTTGAATGACATAGTGGCATGTGTGTATGATGGACAGTGGTGGCCTGCAGAGGTTGAAAGAATAAGTTTGGAAAACAATGTTGTTTTTGTGCATTTTTACCACTCTGCTTGCCCAAGAACATCATTCAAGAAATCTACCAGTGACAAAGTCTGGATACCAATGAAAAATGTTTTAAGGAAACTTTCAATGCTTGAACTTACCACAGCAACTGGGATGTCTTATTCTATATCACAGAAGCTGTCTGAAGACATAAGTGTTCTTAATATTCACTACCAGGTTTATGAACAGTCGCATCTCGAAGGATGTTAATTGAAAATATTTATTTTAAGTCTGTCAAAATGATATAAACGTTAATTTCAGTGATGTTTCCACTTTTTGTATATAATACAGTACATTACTTCAATAATAACTGATTATATCTCGCCAATATCACACGTGAATAGGCAACAGCCATAAGATCAGTTGTAGAGTAATTTGAATTATTTCCTCATTTTCAAAAATTCATCTCTTTGTTCACAGTCACAGTCACAGTTCACAGTTTTCAAAAATTCATATCTTTGTTCACAGTCAGATATCAATGCTGAAATTTTTACAGTACGTTGCTATCATATAGGTGTACAAACTGTGCTAAAATCATATTTTTATATTCAGTCCCAATTAAGGAAACATCTGTAAGTGTTGTTGCTCTATAGGAGGCTAGTATGATATCTAACTATAGGAGAAAAAACACTCTCATAAATCACTCCTTGTCATTATTTTTGGGCCTAAAAAGGGGATTTTTGAAAATTTGGATACTAATCATGTGAAATGGAATGTTTTAACTTAACCCAGTGCAGAGGTATTCACATTTTTGCTAATGCCTCTAAACTGAAACATCATCGCGTGCTTACAAATGAAAATGGCCACCATTCAGTAAAGGTGGAGGGGGGGGGGGGGGGGGGGCTGGTTTGGAATTCTCAATTATTTGCAGGTGAAAATACACTATACATCTTTTCAGTGTTATGTTAAAATAGGCTTTCACTCATAGCTGTAAAACCTGATGCATGACACATACACTGCATCTTTTCGTATTATGAAGGTATAAATACAAATTTCACCAAACACACTATGGTAACTTCTGAAGTCCTTTTTCACTGTGTGTTACCCTTCAATATATATCAAACACAAATGTGCCAGTAAAATTTTAAATAATTGCACAAATGGTTGGTCTTCTGGGCCTGAAATTTTTGTAAAAAGGCTGGTCCTCAAGGTGTTAAGTTTTGAACGAGAGTCAAATTGACATGTTTGAAATGTTAACAGTTGTAATCTCACACTACTCGAAAGTAGTTTGTTGTTACAAAGTATTGCATAGTCTTCGCCCTAAAGCCTCTGACACATTTTGCTGTAGGCACTGTGTTTTGTCGTCGCAAATGGTCCATTTTCTTCGCAACTAAAATTTTATTTTGGTGTTATTCCCTTGTTTACCTTGAATAATGATGAAAGGTGAAGAAATGAATTAAAATTTGTGCCATGGCCAGGACTTGAAACTGGGCAGATGTGCTAACCTTTACACCACCACAGCAGTACAGCTAATTTAGCTGCACTGACTATTCTAGTCCAATGCCCTCTCTAACACAAATCTCAATTCACGTCTTCAGCCCATTTTTCCCTTCTTAAATCATCACTATTACCAAGGTTCTCCAGTATTGGAATAGACCTCAGCATTGGATGTAATGGGGAAATCCTGCCTGTACCTCAGAAGATGTAGGTGATTTGTTGATCTGATGGAATTACAATTTTCTTAAGCCATACGAGTCACAGCTTTATCTTCAACAATGACATAAGCTGAAGAAATGAATTAAAATTTGTGCCAATGCTGGGACTCTATACTGGGTCTCTTGCTTTACTAGGCAGATGTGCTAACCGTTACACCGCTGTAGTGGTACGGCTAACACAGCTGCCCAACACTACCACAATCCATTGCCCTCCCTAACACAAACCTCAATTCACACCTTCAACCCATTTCCCCTTCTTAAATCATCACTATTGCTGAGGTTCTCTGCACTATTGACAATTTAAGAAGGGGAAAATGACGTGAAATGAAGTTTATTTTAGGGAGGGCATTGGACTAGGGTAGTTGTACAGCTGTTAGCCGTACTGCTACAGCGTCATAAAGGTTAGCACATCAGCCTGGTAAAGCAAGAGACCCAGTATCGAGTCCCAGCATTGGCACAAATTTTAATTCATTTCTTCAGCTTCTATCATTGTCGAAGATAAAGCTCTGACTTGTATGGCTCGAGAAAATTGTAATTCCATCAGAGTTGTTATTTATGTTTCATTGCTGGAGTATTATTCTTCAGCAAGGGGCTACAGTAAAATTCTTATCAGTCAAAATTACAAAAATTTAACCGAAAACTAAAAAAGTGAAAATTCCCGGAATTGTAAAAAAAATTTTGGGTTTACCCCAAATGAAGCAAACAAACTTCTTACCTAGTTTTCCGTCATCATCTCCTCTGTCAGTAGAGGAGCCTTTCCTCTTTGCCGCAATGTTCTTGAGTATGGGCATGCGGCCGATGAAGGGGAGCTTGGACTTGGAGCCGGCCGCCGCCTGCGCCGGCGCGCCACCTGCACTCGGCCCCCCTCCAACTCCCGCACTGCCGGCCGCGCTGCCACTGCCCGTGCCGCCGCCTCCGACGACGCTACTCCCGCTCCGCTTGGCCTTGCTGCGCGATTTTGCTGCCGACTCGGCAGTGGCTCGCTCGAACTTCATCTCGCTGTCGTCCGCAGCCGCGACGTGCGACGGGTCACCGCGCTTGCTCCCGGAAGGTGTCCGTCGGTCCGGCGGGCTGCTCTTCACAGTGGGGCTCGACCTTGCGAGATAAAAATTATTGTACAGTGTGAGCCAGTCCCAAATGACAATACTTATATTGAGCAATTTTGTTGTGGATTGTACAATTTTGAGGCATCTGACTGTTAAGAAATTACAATACGATTACACTCTCTTTATACAGTTTGTTCTCATTACTGTTGCAGTGTTACAAATATTACAACAACACTGATGTCTTTCCAGCCTGAGTGATGTCTGGTAAACACAAACAAATTTTTATTTCAAAGCATTTATATTGGCTTTATTTTGAAAACAGTCACACAATTTTTTGTTTCACGTGGAGTGTACAAGGTTGCAATAATGCGGCATTGTACTCCTCTGTGGGCAGTGGCGATCACTAAGATGTGTTCTAGCGGAAAAAAAAGATGATGGGAACCTGCACTGCCAAGAGCCTCATTGGGTTTCAATACAACAACTGAAGTTGAAAGCTTTCTAATTGAACCTACAATTAATGTAATGAAAATTCTCTTCATCCATTAAGAGCTAATCGATCACAATGTGGTCCGTTCCCAGCAATAACATTTGCATTGTATACAGCTGGAGATGAATTTATGAATCAGCCAAAAAACTATTGTGTGATAAGACTTACTAGACAAAAAGTTCAGTGTATTTCATTAAAATAACATTAAACACTTCACATCTCCGAACCTGTAATTACTGGTACGTAAAATAATTAAAAATGTTCAGTATATCGAATGAAAATGTTATTCGAAGATAACGCACAACTTCGAGTATTTCTCTGACTTTACAATTATGAAGTTTGTTCTACAAGTGAAAATAATTAACCCTGAACTCAATTTAGAATTCTCATCTGATGGGAAGAGTATTTCATAGCTGCAAAAGACCTAATATTTTTACGGAAAAAAGGCAAACTTACTGAACAATGGCTCCAGATGTGTGGCATTTCACCACATTTCCTAAAAGTTTGTTGGCGATGAATTAATAAGCCCTGCAATAAGCACCAACACCAATTTAAAGAGAAAAATCGCACTGTGTTCATAATGTTATTGTGGAGAAATCTGTAATGTTAGTTCATTGTTTGTTCCCTAAGGTATATATCATATTCAAGCTTCAACTTCTTACCAAGTTCTCATCAGATAATCTGTTTACAAAGAAAGAAAAAGGAGAAAATACTAAGGCAAAATATTATTAAACCAAAATAACTTTTACACACACACTCAGGCATGTTACACAGTACACTAACTTGTCTCAGCACAATAGGCTATTTTCCTATGTTAACACTGTGGTTTGGATTGTTGTTATTCTGATTGACTACAACATTTAAATAGCATTTACAGTCAATATTCTCACAAAAATCTGTTACTTTTATTTAATTAAAGCTTAAAAATAATTAAATATCAGGTTGTGGTCACCTGTTACTGGCTGATGCTCTGGTGATGTCACGGACTAGGAGTAAGACGAAGCTATATGTGTGTTACAGGAGCATTAGCAGAAGTTACGAGGTTACCAGATTTTTATGTACTTTTTCTACAAACAGTTTAGCTATTCAGTGATGGAAAATGCAATTACAACTTTTAAGTAACAACAGAAAGAAATTCTGTGAACCTTGACAGAGGAAGCCTTGTGAAAGTTGATGCGTTTATGCTCCACTCATTCAGAGCAGCGATATGTGCAATGATGGACGTTCTTTTCCCCGCTCCCTGCAATATCACCAAACTTGCTCAAAACTATGGAATTGTGGAACTTTTGCAAATGGGTCCACGTATTATGACTAGATCGTCAACTATCAGCCACGAGCTGTGACCCAAAACAAAATAAAATTATTCTCGGCAAAACTTAGTGCTGATTTCCTTTCTAAAAGACACTCGGCAGAGATACTATATCCAGCAGGCATTCTGTGGCACAACAGACAGCACTTCTGACTGCAGATGAAGAGGTCACATTTTCTAATGCTCCAAGGGTCATATGTTCTGAAAAAGTTTACATGAAATACAAAAATGGCATTATCAGTAACTGATTGTAACATTTGTTTCGATTGTGAGTGTATTGTATACAGCACCACATCAGTCTTAGCCCGAGAAACGGCCAACAGAGGATAAATGCATTTACTTTGCAACAAACAATTCACTTTTTAGGAAAACATTGCTAGTAGTGAAAATATCACCATACGCCCACAGTACAATGAGGTGTAGGACGATGAGGTTGTACGGAGAGATACAATGACAGTACAACACACAAGTGACACAAGAGTAAGGGCTGTGATGATGGTGAGTGGAAACTAACACTAGCGTCTAAGCAGACTTACTTCATCTATACATTATGTAAGATGATGAAACTGCAAAAAGATAAACAATAAGGATCCTAGATGGACAGTACGAAGATAAAAACACTGTTTCTAATAATGGAAAAAGTTTGTGGTCACATTAATAAGAAAACATCTTTTTGAAAATGACGTATGTGAACAGCAACCGCAAATGTAATCGCACATAAACAGTATGGAAAATAAAGTAATATTCTGTTTCCGTTCAGTATGGTTAAGTTTTGTAATTGTTATTTGGTTCTCACATGAGAGGACTGTCGAGTTGTTTTTTACAAATAAGTTAAAATGTTCTTTTGGGTTAGATTCAAACCTGCAATCTGCAGACATAATCTTATAAAATTTGACAGTCTATTGCTCTAACAACTGAGCTACCAAATAATTGAGGTGTATCTGGGTAAAACGACAATTTTCATTACAAGTTTAATTTCTTCGAATGACGCTATCCTTCATTGTAACAGTGGGAGAGTATACCTTGGACGTAAGTTGATGTTAACTTCACAGTGCAACACACTTTTAATTACGTTAGTAACTCTTATGTTCACGGAGTTGCAATTTGCCAGTACAGTGCAACCTCATTTTACGCATCTTCTCATTCTCATGTGTAAAAACAACTATTCAGAGTTTTTATAAACGTATTTGTAGAGTACGGTACTACACACCATTTGCAACACATTTTCCAAAATGAGACATCACCGTGAATTAGCATCGAGACAGTAGGAGCAGTGAGCTAGCGAGTGACATCACGGGCATCGAGACTCAAACGGAATGTTTTAGTGGGCTTTCAAATTATATGAAGTTCATGTCAGTTTCTATAAAAGAATACTGAAATTCAAGAGAGAGAAAGAGAGAGAGAAAAAAAAGCACTTTAGGATTATAAACTGACATAATTAGTCATTTACGACAGATTCCAGAAAATAGTTGAATACCCTGTTGGACTGTCTGGGGGATATGCACATACTAAAAATGTACTCTATCCAGTCAAATGTATCAGGACATCACTATGTAATGTGGAACTCACCTCTACCTGCCAGTAAAAAAGGCGAGAAGTATTGTGTTATCAGTAGAGAAGTAGTAACAGCCAACTGGGCTGGTCAAGAGAGCTCTGTGACTTTAAACGTAAACTAGTCATCAGATGTCACCACCAGAATAACAAATCCACCAGTGACATTCAAACCCTCCTAATGCTGCCCAATTCGACTATCGGTGATACGATCGTATAGTGGAAATGCGAAGCGACAACCGTGGCTAAACAGAGATCGACAGACCTAATGTAATGACTGACAGGGAGTGTCTAGCATTGAGTAGGGCAGTTGTAAACAATTGTATGAAATCAGTGGAAGGACTCACTCACGAGTTCCAAAGTGCTACCAGCAGTCCAGCTAGCAAAATGGCTGTGTGTAGGCAGTTAAAAAGAATGGATCACCTCAGTATAAGCCTCACATTTCTGCAGTCAGTGTTAAGTGTCACTTGAGGACGTGTTGAATCTATTTCCATTTGACATTGGATGACTGGAAATGAGTGGAAGTGATGAATTTATCTCTACCCTTTGGCATTCCGATGCAGAGGTTTGGGTGTGACAAATGCCTGGAAGAAAGTTACCTGCCACCACGTGTAGCGCTAACAGTGACACGTAGAAGAGGTAGTGTTACGATATGAGGATGTTACGGTACGGTCCACTTATCGCGCTTAAGAAAACTCTAAATGCAGAAGGATATTATCAAATTTTAAAGCACCTGAACTGCATACAGTAGAGTAACGGTACGGAGATGATGATTGTATCGACGTGATAATGCATCCCGTCATACGGCAGCGCCAGTGGGGCAATGGTTTGTGGACAGTAACATTCCCGAAATAGACTGACCTGCTCATAGTACTGACCTGAACACAACGGACCCATTTGGGATGATTCTGAATGTCAGTTTCACTCCCGATCTCTGCATCCCACATCACCATCTTTTCTGTTTTCAGTTCTAGAGGAAGAATGGGCTGCCATTCCTCCACAGTCATTCAGGCACTTCACTGAAAGTGTCCCAAGCAAAGCTGCAGTAGTCATAAATGTGAAGGGTGGGCACACCCCAATATTAACATCCACTAATAGCTGGCCGGGTACTTTTGATCAGATAGTGTGCACGTTTATGTTATATAAGCAGAAAATAAAATTACATAATTATTTTGCTCTATAGTGGAGGAAAAAAGTTATTATCTTTGTAAAAGGAATATGTATCATAGATTACTTATTAGTTGAAACAAGCTGTTCCTAAAATTGAGTTATACAAGTTTCAGTTCAATACCTGAGCAGCTGTCAAAAGGTCTTTTAACTTTTGCAGAAAAAAATAAGCTAATGAGACCTGCATCTACATCACCGGCAGGAAACTGGGGGTTGGGGAGGGAGCTGTTGCACAGCAAAAAGCTAAGCTGTGTAATTTTCAATATTATAATAGCCTTTTGCAGCTTAGAAGGTCATTGACTGCCTTGCTCTACAATACTGCCAATAGGTGTACCACTACATTTGCCTCATCGTGGCAGGATATTGTGCAATGGGCTGATCAATGAGGACTGAGACTTATTTTTTCCCTGCAGCTTCTGTGATAAGTTTTCTATATGTACTACGAATATTTGAAAAGAGTGTTTTTTTATGTATAATGTCAATAGGCAGCAGCACTCTTGTGTAAGTAGACACCCTTTTCATTTTGAATACCAAACAATGGAGATGACGTGAAAGGAGCAGTATGACATAATAAAATTCTGTGTTTGTTCAAAGTGTACAGCCATTGAATCTTACAAAAAGCTGCAGGAAGCATATGGTAAAGATGTACTATCTCGTGCAATGGTATTTAGGTAGTTTAAGGACTTCAAAGAAGGCTGACCTGTCTGTGTTGAACAAGGTGGGCCTGGTGTTCCAGCTTCTGCTGTGACTGAAGTCAACATCAACACAGCTGCTGTGATTGTCCGTGAGGATTGGCGGATAGCATTTGATAACTTCTGTGGAGTGTTGAGAATTCATAAGGCAGTGTCATTATGACTATGCATAATCATCTTCGTCTGACCCATTCTTGTGCCTGGTGGATGCCATGTCAGCTGACTACCAAACAAAAGTCTATGCGAATGGAGACAAGCCGTAAGGTGCTGTCTCCCTTTGCTGATGGAGGGGATGCATTTCTGGAATTGATTATCACTGGTGATGAGTCACAACTGAATCATTATGATCCTGAAGGAAAACAAGCCAGCACAGTATGGAAATTGCCAGGTTCCCCAACACAAAAAAGGTGAAAGTTGCTCCTTTTGCAGGGAAATTGATGGTGATTACATTTTTTGACTGTCATGGAATGATTTACCAGCTAAAAGTTCCCCCTCACACAACAGTTACAATAGCACAATACTCGTCAGTATTGGCTAAACTGAGTGGCAATTTCATCACGACAATGTGCAGCCTCACTTCGCAAATCAAGTCATGCAGTTTCTAGATCAGTTCAACATTACACGTGTACCACACCTGTGTTATAGGCCCAATCTTGCATCCCTGACTTAGTTTTTGTTTCTGTCACTAAGGACAAAGCTTGGCACATTCAGTTTGGGAATTCTGAAGCAGTGCTCAAGTAAACTGCAGCAATTTACAAGGACCTGACAAAAAATAGCCTGCACCACATGTTCGAGGATTGGCAGAAATGCTATAAAAAGTGCATTCAAACAGGAGGGGAATACATATTTCTCTGAATCAATATTTGTCGTTTGTGTGAGACAGCATTAATTTTCTAGATTTCACAGTACCCAATGAAATTTTCTGATTGTGATTTCAACTAGAATTTACAGTTTTGTCAACAATTCCTTAGGTTTGTCAGTAATGATGTATCACATTACAAATCTGACACTCTTCACACAGTGGTCACTGTTAACTTGAAACATGACATTGCAAGAAAGATGGTCATGTAAAATTTTACATAGGGAATAGTAAAAAAGATTTGAAGCCTGAATATTCAATGCACATTCAAATGATGTTTATTTTTCAGTCTGAAAACTGGTTCGACACAGCTCTCTACACTGGTCTATTCTATGCATGCCGCCTATTTCAGCATAACTACTGCAATCTACAGCCACTTGAATCTGCTTGCTTTATTCATCCCTTGGTCTCCCTCACACTTTTTACACCCCACACCTCCCTCCATTATCAAACTCGATGCCTCAGAATGTGTCCTATCAACCAATCCCTTCTTTCTGTCATCAAGTTGTGCCATAAATTTCTTCTCTCTCCAATTTGATTCAGTACTTCCTCATTAACTATCCAAACTACCAGCCCAATCTTCTGACAACGAAAGTCCAGGATGGAACAACGACAATGTGGAAGGATGGATTGTTATTCACTACAAACAGGAGGAATCAATTCGCAGATAGGCGGAATGTGACTTGAAGGCTGCTCTCTGCGGTAAGTAGCAAGCCATCATTTTCATATTGTTGTTAAACTGATGTTCAGCATTTTTCTACAGCACCACTGTTCAAAAGCTTTTCCATGATTGCCTTTATTAGAGTCTACTTGAATATCCGAATAGGGGCGCGCGCACACACACACACACACACACACACACACACACACACACACACACACACACAACTATTTTATGTATCAAATATTTTACTTGAGAGAATGTTGTGTGTGTTGCAATATGGATCAATATTTATATCTTTTACAAAATTAAAAAAAAAATCTATGATTTACTTTAAGAAATGTAACAATCTGCAACTTATTTATGTATTTTTATTTATATCAACACACATTTCGAGCTTCCACCTATCTTTCAATTGGAGTAATACATATTTAAATCTTCAATTAGCACATCGTTAAAAACAATGATTGCAATTTGGATGCTGCAGCTGCCTTTCTGTTCTGCTTGTCACTCCTATTTTCCGCATTTAGAAGTGTGGCACAGAAAGAAAAAGTGCTGGTGCAAATGTTTATAACTGTGGAAAATAGGAGCAACAAGCAGAACAGAAAAGCAGCTGCAGCATCCACTTTGCAGTCAATGTTTTTAATGATATCCTAAGTGAAGATTTAAATATGTACTACATTAACTGAAGATATAAAAATACATAAAAAAGTGGATGGTTGCTGTATTTCTTTTTAAATTAATGTAATCCAAAGTCATAGAGCTCTACGTTTTAGTACTGATAAATTACCTTTGTCTTTATGTGAGTGAGAAATACACAGTAATAGTCCAGTTGCTGTAAGAAGATCCTCAACAGCGAACTGTACTGTTACTAGCTAACTACCTTGGCACTCAGCAGAGCCAATGCTATTTCACTGCTGGCCATGCACCCCTATGCTTTATTTGTATTACAGTTTCCATCCTTGACAGCAAGTCTCCATTGCTGGCTGATGTCATTTGCAATAATGACTATGTGAAATGAAGGCATCTCATACGTGATGCACGTGTGCGAGCATTCCGAAGACTTTTGAGCCATTACTTGTAGTTGACAGAACTGTGTGTGGTAGCAATTGTCATCTGCTGTTTCATTGTAATTTATAGCGCACCTTATCATAACAGGCAGACTGAAGAAACTCCCACAAAGTTTGACATTAAAGTGTGATTTACTGAGTGGCTGCAACACAGATATTTTCCCCTGTGGTAACTTTTATCTAACAATTAAGAGTTGCTACAAATAAATTAGCCGAGAAGTTGTACGTTGTTGACTTGTTAGCGGAAAGCAAATACTACAAGGTTGTTTACTCGCTGTTTTATATAAGGCGTACTCAACTGAAAAGGAGACTGTATACATAAAATTTTAATAAGATTATTATAATTATTGCTCATATGGAACGTATAGTTACAAATATCTTCCACAGACACTTATACGCTTATCCTGGTGCATGATGGGAGTGTATGGCTACAGTGTAGAACTCCTGAGTTACTGACAGATCTAGAGTACAGATCACATTGTACTGTATTTCCTTGGCACAGAGAAACTTCTGACGTTTTGCAGATTGTCTTAAGGCTCCGAAGACATGAGTCACATGGGGAGATATTGAGGTTGTACAGAGGATGTTCTGGGACTGCCCATCAAAATTTTTGAAGGAGTTCAAGGGTATCCTCGGTCACACGGGGCCTAGCGTTATTCTGGAGAAGCACTATCCCATTACGGAGCTTGATGCTGCCCTTGTTCTTGATAGCCTGTTTGACCCTCAGCAACATGTTCCAATACTATTCAGCATTAGCTGTCGCACCCCACCGTAGCCAGTCAATGAGTTGAGGTCCATTTTCATCGAAAGAAACTGAGCATGTCTTCTAGTCTCCGGGGAAGGCTGGGCTCTTTATGGATGATGGTAGCTGGGATACCACCACTCCATGCTCACCCGTTTGGAGGCAGGTTCGATGTGATGGCACCAAGTTTCATCACGTCACAATCTCAACAATGAAATCCATTCCACATTCAGTGTATCTCAACAGATGCCTCAGGTGTAAACATCCATTCTCATAGTCTTCTGATTCTCTGAAAGATTTTTGAGCACCTACTGTGCACAAACTTTGCTATAAAAAAGCTGCTCATGATTTAAGCGATGCACAATTCCTTTGCTTATCAACAGTTCAATAACAGAGTCATATGTGGTGGTCTAATGATTCAGCTGTGTGAGCTCCTCCACAGCTGAAATCGTGGTACTGATTGTGACGTGTGCCTGCCTAGGGTGTCACAAGTTCTCGATGTCAATACATCGTAAGTTCCCCAACTGTATGTCAGAGTTGGTGGAGACTTTAATCATTCAACAATTAATTGGGAAAATTACAGTTTTGGTAGTGGTGAGCATGATAAGACATCCTGTCAAACTTTACTAAATGCCTTCTTTGAAAACTGCCCAGAATGGGTAGTAAGGAACCCCACTCATTACGGAAATATATTGGATCTAATGGCAACAAACAGACCTGACCTCTTTGAGGATGTTAACATTGAAACAGGCATCAGTGACCATAATGCAGTTGTGGCAACAATGATTACCAAAGTACAAAGGGCAGCTAAAACAACCAGATATATATGTTCAGTAAACTAGATTAAAAAATCAGTAGTGTCATATCTCAATGAGGAGTTTGAAACATTCAGCACAGGGCAGGTGCATGTAGAGGAAACCCAGTTCAAGTTTAAAAGACTAGATCACCATGCACTGAGTAGATATGTACCCACCAGAACGTTATCTCGGATGGTGAGTCATCATCGGATGTAGAAGTAACTTCGGGTGTGACGCAGGGAAGTGTGTTGGGACCCTTGCTGTTCAGTTGTATATCAATGACCTTGCAGACAATATTAATAGGAAAATCAGGTATTTTGCAGATGATGCAGCTACCTACAGTGAAGTACTATCTGAAAGAAGCTGCATAAGTATTCCGTCAGATCTCGATAAGATTTGAACGTGGTGCAGAGATTGCCAACTTGCCCTAAATATTCAGAAATGTAAAATTTTGCACTCCACAAAACAAGTCATACAAGTATCTGGGTCTAACATTTTGTATGGATGTGACACGGAATGATTACATAGGTTCAGTTATGGGTAAAGCAGATGGTATACGTCAGTTTATTGGTAGAATGCTGGGGAAATGCAATAAGTCTACAGAAGCAATTGGTTACAAATCACTCGTGATCGATTCTAAAATATTGCTGAAGTGTGTGGGACCCTTACCAGAGAGGACTAATAGGGGATATTGAACATATACAGATAAGGGCAACACGAATGGTCACAGGTTTGTTCTATCTGTAGGAACTGAACTGGTAGACCTTTCAAAATAGATGTAAACTATCCCGTGGAAGTCTATTACATAAGTTTCAAGAACCAGCTTCAAATGACGATGCTAGGAGTACACCATAACCCCCTGTGTATTGCTCGCATAGGGGGTGTGAGGATAGAATTAGAATAATTACTGCACGCACAGAGGCATTCAAACAATCATTCTTCCCACACTCCATATATGAATGGATCAGGAAGAAATGCTAATAAATGGTATGATGGGATGTACCCTCTGTGGTGCACCTCAAAGTTGTTTGCAGAGTATAGATGTAGGTATAGGTGCAGATGTACATCCCGCATCATAACATTGATACCACTGGAATATTGTGCACTGTGTGAGACGCTGCTCTCCATACAGCTGTTCCATCCTGAGATAAACCCATGAAGAGTGATCCCCTTCTGCACGAAGACAACCACCAATCGACAGGAATCCTTTGAGCAACGGATTGCGGAAACAACTCACCAGAAATGAGGAAATTGCTGCAAGGCTGATAACTCCGCTTGTACAACTGGAAATACTGACACACCATCTCTCGGTAAAAACATTCACCCACTGGGATTACACACACAGTGACAGTGAAGGTCTCCTTTTCAATTGGGCATAGCTTATAACTGTGATCTATGTTTCTGTCCACGAGACTCATCTCACGTGACACACGTTAACCTACATTTTATCAATCCATATTATATACTCTGGATTCACTGCTAGCACATGCTGGAAGATCTCCATTTTCTATTAATACTTTTCTACCTGAGAAAAATTTCAATGCAAAGCCAACTTTTCTTAAAACGATGGAAATGCTTACCACAATGCCTGTAAACAAATCACTTTATGACAGATAAAGGCTACATTCCAAAAAATGAACAGCTTAGAGAAAGAAGCGGTGACACTTTTTGCAGGACCCATCCATAATAATGTAGGACAATGCTCAGATGTAAGTTGCGACCAATTTGTTCGATCCATGGGGGTGGAAAATGCTGTACTAGCCACCACGTTCCCTGACTTAAGCTCTTGTGACTTCAACTTGACTCCTTAATTAAACGAAGCCCTTCATGGTATTTGTTTCACAACTGTTACAGAGAATTGTCGGGTGACAGACTGCTCCATTCGAACTACCAACCCGGCTGTCCAATGACTTCGACATAGCTGGCATCAGTTTATACATAATGTTAGCAAATACTTTGAACAACAACTTGGCAACCTGTATCTGTTTTGTATAAGTTGATAGTAAATAGTTGCTACTATTATAATTGCAACCTTCATGTACGCCACCTGCATTTTCATAAAAAAACTGAATTCTGTCAGAACAGTTCTTGAAGGTACCAATCAATCACACGTCATGCTTAGCCCAAAGGCGGCACTGGAAGAGGATATGGAGAGGCATGCAGTCAACACACCGCTCTCCCAGCCATTGTCTGTTTTCATGAATGGAGGCACTACTTCTCAATAGAGTACCTCCTCAACTGGCCTCACAAGGGCTGAGTGCATCCTGCTTGCCATCAGAAGCCGGCAGACCCGGACGGTTACCCGTATCAGCCCGACAGCAGGGAACCAGGCTGTTGGTGCAT
Organism: Schistocerca serialis cubense; assembly: GCF_023864345.2. Lineage (NCBI taxonomy): Eukaryota > Metazoa > Arthropoda > Insecta > Orthoptera > Acrididae > Schistocerca > Schistocerca serialis. The sequence continues at coordinate 226,006,194 of NC_064647.1, read as the reverse complement.
TTTTTTGTCAGAGCTGTCAATATTTGTCACATGGTACAATCTTTTCCTTGTCTTTCCAGGTGTCACAAGAACAGAGCTTCCAGCTGAAACTGCACCCTTCTCCTCCCCCATTGTCTCTCTCTTCACTATAACAATAGAGATGTTCAGAGCTTCTCCCACTCTGTTAAGTTACATTACTGACTGGTATCAAAGGACAGCCATCGTCCCTGTTCTTTTCAAAGCTATCACATAATCTGACTATAATCGCACACTTGTCCTTATACTGGGATTCTTTGAAGTAGGCGCACAAAGATGCTTCTCTCAGCCCACTGTCTCTGTCAGGGATCTTCTTATGCCGCCCCAGCTATAACTGATAAATTCTCAGGTGTAAGCTGCACTTTGATACACTCACTCTCACATAATGGGAAATGGGCTTGGATCCTGACAAATCTGGGATGATAATGAAGATTCCCTATGTCAACAAGAAGTTTTCCACAGGTAATCAAAATGTTACAATTTAATGAACCTCTTTACTTTTCGATAAGTAACTCTATAATTGATTATTTCTGAAGCACAACCACAGAGTGATTTGTAATAAAATGTCTTGGAACATCTCTGTGTGACAAGGAGCACTTTAATTCATCCTAGAATACACTACATCTTTCCTGAATATCCCAATAAATTCAATACCCCTGCAATATCCCCGCAAATTCCCAATTTTCCAGACAAGTTGCAACTTCGCCTGCAAATGGAATCTGTCACAAATAACGAAATTTCACAATAGTAACAGGCATAACAGCTATAGAACAGACATAGAACTGAATGAAATGATGAAACAGGCTCTGGGAAAGGTGCAAAAGAGCTGAGAGCCGCATACCTTTCGTCCTCGCGGTCTATCCTCCCAGAGGGGTGTTTCCTGGCAGGCGACAATCGCTTGCCGCTCCTGGACCTCTCCCGTTCCTTCTCCCTCATTCTATCCTTCTCTCGTTCTTTCTCCCTTTCCTCTCTTTCTCTTTCTCTTTCCCTCTCTCTTTCCTTTTCCCTGTCTCTGTCACGGTCCCTCTCACGCTCCCTCTCCCCGCGGCGTGTCGGGGGCGGTGAATCGCTGCGGCTACGTCCCCGTTTGCGGCGCCTTTCCCTTTCATGCCTGAAACAAATGAAAAAGCATGTTAAAATAAAAACTCTTTTGAAATTTTCCATTTTTTTTTTAACAGAATGATTTAAAATTTTCATGGAACTGTTAAACTGACAGTATTTAACCAGTGTTTTTATCAATTTGGTATGCAGAACAGAGCAGGAAAAATCAGCCTTTTTGGGACGTGTGTGTTTGGTGAGATGTGGCACGATCTATGACGTTCTGCGTGGTGAGCGAAGAAGCTGGCTCACACATGTGGTGGCTGTCTCTGCATTCACATTTTTCGTCTGACTCTGTTCAGATAATATCGAAAGAATTGCAACTAAAAGTTTATAAAGAATAAGGCTGATGTTAAGTGTCCTGTTCATTTGAAAATTGTTACATTATGTGTTACTGACAATTACATACATACACGTTGAAAGACAACGGTGGTGGGCCACAGAGTTGACAAGGTAGCTGCACAGTTTACAAATCCAGAACATTCCGTGAAGCAGCTGCGACGGAAGTTGACAGTTCTTAGAGATGTGCGACTCAGAGATGATGTTATTCCCACAATATGAACAGTGAGCACCCAGCAGTGAAAATGATGTTTTAAAAAAATAACTGAATAAGCAACTGGGTTCCACAAAAGGAAGCAAAGATTTATGATAAAGATGGAGAAAAAAAGTACATTAATAATGGAAGTTCTGTTATATACTTCAATGGGACTTACGGTTTCTCGCAATAATCAGCATGACAGTAAAACAATATTTACAAAAGCAAAATGTTCAGGTTGGATGGTGTACTTTACGTGTAAAGGAATGGTTTTATATTACAATATCGAGTAGGTTTCTTTTTACAGCTACATTCATATATGGGTGGGTTTATAAATTAGTTATACAAAAGTAATCTTTAATTGAGAAAAGGGTAAGTAACTTATTGAAAGGTTTGATACAGCACTATATGCAGTGTATCTTCAAGTTTTATTCTCACGTAATACTGTTAGTTCGTGATGTTCCCACTAGGTGGCATACACAAATGAGGTAATCCAACAGTCATCATGGAGTTGTACAATAGTGCAAAGTGTGCACAGTATTGTTTATGGTTTCATGAATGCACATCCACTACTACAGTTCACAAACAATTCAGAAATAAATACAGCATACTGTTCGCATAGGGGGTGAGCAGAAACTGTGTCACATAATCGAACATGTATGGGACTCACATACAATAAATGTTTTTTGTGCTGTAAACTGTAACAAGTTTTACAGTCTCTTTTTCTTTGCCGACTCAACTGTAACTGGCTTATCATGCTGGACATGCTTGAGCATTATCTAATGCTTCAATTACAACAGGATATGGGCACAGAATTGATTTTCCAGCAAGACAGTGTGCCACCACATTGTCCTTGTGACACTGTCACGTAACTGTGTAGGTATGTGCTGACTTGGAATGAGTGTGGTGGAACAATATACTGGCCAACACGAACACCAGTTTGACCCCAGTGGGCTTCTGTGCATGGGGTTGCATTAAAGACACAGTGTTTGTCCTCCGCTTACGGAGTTGCAACAATGGGTAACCCAAGTTGCTAACATCATCAGGCTTGCTTCTTAGTATTTGATGGGAAACTGATTACAGAAGAGACATTTGTCATGTTACAAATATTCAATGTGGCTACGTTTTGTAAGTAAAACTAAAAGACATATTGCATTCAGTGCTGTATCAACCATTTCTGTACTTTATCTACCTTTTTCATAATTAAAAGTTATAACTGATTTACATGCACCCTGAATTCAAAGGTAATAGCTATTGACACAATGACAGACTAATTCATTTTCACAGTAACTGTTAAAGCAACAGTCTTAAGCTGTGTGGGAAGTTTTATTTATTCACTGATGACCAGTTCTGGACAGATTGTTCATGACCAAATCATCCGTGTACATTCATTTCGTATTACAAGACAAGCATTACAGGTCACAAAGTACGTCAACGTGGCAGTATTCAATGTAGTACAAACACATGCACGACTGTACATAAATAGGTACATTTTGACATATAGCAATGCATGTGTTGGCGCTAGTAAATAGCTTATAAACATGATGGTGGAAACAATTCCCTAAAACGTGCGACAGCAATCCCTGGCACATCCTAGCGGCTTGAATTGGAAACTAAAACTGGATGTGAACAGCTGATTTACATTGTGACCCTCAGAAGACTTATTTGATACTTTGGCTTACTTTGTAAAACTGCAAAATGGTTGGAAGAGGGAGTGTGTGTGCCATATAGGGTTACAGTAACAGCAAACAGTAACTCCCTCTCAAGACAGTAAATTGTGGAACAGACGCAGCAGCATTCTAGTAAAATTAAATGAACTGAAAAAAACTACATTTCATTGGATCTGGGGGTGAAATGTCTGCTGAAGACAATGCTTATTTATCTGTGTATGCTGATATCAGTATCAATGAAGGTAGGCCTATTGAAACAAGTGCTAGGAATTATGTTATGGGCTGGGCAAGTAGTGGATCGGAACATGAAAAATGTAAAACTTCCATTTACAGATGATGAGGTACGACCAGAACAAAGTGCTTTTCCCCCCAACATTTATGCGCAGAGTTTGTCATATAAAAGTCAGAAATTTTTAGACATAATTTTGATACGAGTGTTATTGAAAGCACTTATGGGGTAAGAAGTAAGATGATTTGCTTAGTCATGAATGAATGTGCCAAGTTAGAAGGACTGTATAATAGTTAATATTTGTTGTTGGCAAAGAAGTACTGTGAAGTTCTATCAAAGCATTTGTAAATAAGACAATGATTCCTCAGTATCACAAATCAAAAAGAACTACAGAAAGTAACTAATAAATAGGCCAAAATGCTAAGTGCATACATGCATATGCATAGAAGTTATGTCGTGTTGTTATGTCATGACGGTGTTATTTTGTGTTTGTATTCTACCCACATAAACTGTACAGAATCATTTGTTTTCATTTTCTTTAACCCAACACTTTAAACAAATTATTAGCTAACATAACATACTAACAGCATAAGAAATGCAAACCTTGCGAAGTAATTCTGGTATGTGAGCAAATAAAATAAGGAATCACAGACATCACAAGTGAAGTATCCAACTCGAACACACAGATGGCGCTGCTAGCAGGAAACACACATGCAAATGCTACGAAGTTTCCTCTGTTATCTTTAAAAGCTATTTGGCGCTACACTGTATAATGCCACATTGACATGTTTTGTGACCTGTAATACATGCCTAGTCATAATGCAAAACTGGCGTACATAGATGATCTGATAATGGACAAGCTGTTGGAAACTAGTCATCAGTGAATAAATAGAACTTCCTAAGCAACTTAAGAAGGTTCCTTCATCAATTATTGTAATCCCATAAAAACTGCTGAAAGCCAATAGCACTATTGTTCAGGAGATCAGTAATGTACGTGGTAGTGACGATAACAGTCACTGTGCAACGGTGTGGCTTACATACATATTGAAGGTGTGATAAATGCTCTAATATTTTGAATGTGGGTATCAGAAGGGAAGTGCACCCACCCTCTCGCTTGCATTCCCCATACACAGCTGCTTCGTCTCTGTGCACAAAAACAAACTACACTTCATTATAACTATGGAAATACAGGTATGCCTTGAGCAAACACAAATTATTCTTGTTTAATGTCCACTCAACAGCAAGGTTAGCAGCACCCTTAACAAAATTAATGGGAACAAATGCGGTTAAAACTGCTAAAAAAGTTGTAGAATGAGGAGTTGGAAGTCCTGCTGAATTACATGTCATATCTCCTAACCTCACTCACGGTCACCTGCAAAATTGCAGTATCTCACAGCCTTTAGTGTAAAAATTGCCTAGTCAGCAGAGCAGTCAAAATGCATGTCAGTGTGTACTCTATGGAAATAGAAATCAGTAAAACTGCTCAATTTATTATGTATTCATAAGTCCACCGCGAGTTATGGGGTGGTAAATATTCATACCAATGAACCGGGAGCACAAAATCAGACATGGTACTCTCAATGGTAAGTCTAAAAAGAATTTGCAGGAAATTATCAATGTCAACTTCTGTTAGCAAACAGATGTCCTCAGGAGGAAGTCATATCCCAGAGGAAAGGGGTTCACAACCGCTATAGACCAAGCGTACATGCTGATGTGACAAAAAACATGGGATATTTTAGCATGATTCATGTGAAAAGTTTTCCAATGTTATTGTGACAGCAAGACAAGAACTGACAGATCTGAACATGAAACGGTAGTTGGAGCTGGACAAATGGGACATTCTATTTCAGATATTATTACAGAATTCAATATTTCGAGATCCACAATGTCAACAGTGTGTCGAGAATACCAAACTTCAGTCATTACCTCGCACCACGGGCAATGTAGTGACTGACGGCCTTCACTTAACGACCGAGAGCAGATGCAATCACATTGAATTGTTAGTACTAACAGACAAGCATCGATGCATGAAATAACCACAAAAATCAATGTGGGATGTACAACGAATGTATCTGTTAGGACAGTGCAGCAAAATTTAGTGTTAATGGGCTGTGGTGGCAGACAACTGACGCGAGGGCCTTTGCTAATGGCACATCACCTGCAGTGCCTCTCCTGGGCTCGTGAACGTATCAGTTGGACCCTAGACTATTGGAAAACCGTGGCCTTGTCAGTTGAGTCTCAATTTCAGTTGGTAAGAGCTGACGGTAGGTTTTGAGAGTGGCGCATATCCCACAAAGCCGTGGACTTAGCTTGTAAACGTGGCACTGAGCAAGCTGTTGGTGGTTCCATTATGGTGTGGGCTGTGTTTACATAGAATGGACTGGGTCCTCTGGTTTAACTGAACTGATAATTGCCTGGAAATGATTATGTTTGGCTACTTGGGACCATTTGCAGCCATTCATGGGCTTCACATTCCCAAACAACAATACAATTTTATGGATGATACTGTGCCATGTCAGCACACCACATTTGTTTGCCACTGGTTTGAACAACATTCCAGACAATTCAAGCCAATGATTTGGTCTCTCATCAAACATTTATGGGACATAATCAAGAGGTCTGTTCATGCACAAAATCCTGCGCCGGCAACACTTTCGCAATTATGCACTGTTATAGAGGCAGCACAGCTCAGTATTTCTGCAGGAGGCTTCCAACAACTTTCATAAAATGCTGCTTCAATACTAGCAAACTGTCTACGCTACCTGCTAAATCTGTTCTGGAAGTTTCATCCACAGCTCCACGTGACACTGTGACTTACTGTACTAGTGTTTGAAATGGTAGAACAGCAGTTACATCATCTGCATCTAAGCCTCCTCCAAATTCTGAATCTTCTACATCGTCTACCATAAGCTCTTTCCAGTTGTTCATTACATGACTTCATTTGCCACAGACCTATGCCATCTCCACAAAGTCATTCTTACAGAGCGAAAGAAACATTCGTAAATGCCAATATGATCCCTTAAACTATAAAGATGAACAAAAAATTAGTAACTAGTGTGTCTATTATATTCAAGTGTGTACATACACTGTTTTGTCATGTTACATATAATCAGTAACCACCCTTCATGTGCACTGTTAACAGAAATGATTTATATTATCTCAGCAGCTAATATTTATGAGAGAATTCATGTAATAATATTATCTGCAATGTTCATTCTTCATCAGAAGCAGCATTTCACAGCATATAATCAATAAAATTGGATGTAACTAGGAACTGAATTCAACACAATATATTTAGTTCTATATATGGTGAGGAAGAAAACTAGATGTACACAGGGCGAAGCACGTGCAACTTGCACTGCAGTCATCGTGGAAATGGAAAGTGCTACTGATGTGCAGTTTTCACAGGATGGATTGGTAGATGGTTGCTTGTATTTTTAGCCAATAAACAGATTGTAATAATACTTAGGAAGTGTATTTTTTTGTGCAAACACACACTTTTTGAAATGGAACAATGCCTATTGACATTAAAAAAGTAAATGTATTGTACATTAGAATGTCAGTAGTGTTTGCTGCAGGATTCTGGTGTGAATCTTTTATGAGATATCATATTTTGGAAAATTCCCACACCAACACTTGTACAACAACTGTGGTAGCAGACACTACAGAACAATATAAGTGCATACACATGTTATATGAATTCTGACAAGTAACAAGAAAATTAAGGATTACAAGTTGTGTTCAAAATGACCACCGTTAGCAGTAATACACACTTCCAGTCTGGTATGGAACAACTAGCATTTCAGGGGAAATGTCCAAGCAGCCATAATGCTGACACCACAGATTCCTCCTAGGCTGCAGAGGTATGTCTTCTAGCATCTGTGGAAGACGGTCTGTTAGGAGGCTATGATACTTGCACGTGTTCAGTGTACCAGGTATGAAAAATGGGCCTCGGAGCTGATAGCTCACTATTCCACACCACACGTGAACATTTAATGGACGACAATATTCCACCTGACAAATCCAACAGGAATTTTCAACAGACCAGTAATGCATGTTTTAGTGGTTTACCTGGCCATGATTGGTAAATGCTGCTTCATCACTAAACAAGATACGTGATAGATTTGGAGTATCCTGTCTTAATGCCCATGCGCAGAAGTTAACACAATTCTCATATTTGTTTCTGTGCAGCTCTTGATGGAGAGAAATGTGATAGGGATGGAACCTATGTCAATGGAGAATGCATAGGACACTTGCCTGACTTGTGCCACTTCCTTGAGCGATTGTGCAGTACCTAAAGTACAGATCAACTGCAACAGCAGCATGAACAACAATTTCTTCCTCTTGAGTCATCACTTGTTTCCTTCTGTTATTTTGACAAGGTGTTACAGTGGCACTTTCAAGTAACTGGTTGAAGAGGTCGATAAATAATTGTCAAGATGGTTGACTTCTATTGGGATAGCTTGTCACATACACCCCTGTACATACACCATGAGAATGTTGGCTTTTTCTACATTATCCACTCATGACTTGGACTGCCACACACAGACTGGCTAGCAAGTCACAAGGAACTTAAGGGTGTCACACACAAGCACATTATAAGCAAACATAACAACATCGTCCCTAGCAACTATGCAGGTTGAATGGCACAAATAAGTGACGGTGTGGAAACTTTTCAAAATGTGATACCTCATAAATGACTCACACCAGAATCCTGCAACAAACACCACTGACATTCTCATGACTTTTAGTTTGTTAATGTCAATAGGCATTGTTCCTTTCAAAAAAGTATATGTTCGCACAAAAATCTGCTTACTGGCCAACAATATGAGCCCCCATCGAACGAGGTAGAATAGTGGTTAGTACACTGGACTCTTGTTGTTTAAGACAACAGTCCAAATCCATGTCCGGCCATCCTGATTAAGGTTTTTTGTGATCCCCAAAATTGCTTAAGGCAAATGCAGGGATGGTTCCTTTGATAGGACAAGGCCGATTTCCTTCCCCATCTTTCCCTAATCCAAATTTTGCCTGTTTCTAATGACCCCGTTCTCGATGGGGCCTTAAACAATAATCTCCTCCTCCTCAATACAAGCCCATGGCTACCAATCCATTCTCTGAAAACTGCATATCAACAGCACTTTCCATTTCTCCTATATTTGTGGTGTAAGTTTTAGATGATCCATCCTGAAAATGCATACATATGACTCCTGTATTGATTTTATACATAAATAATGCAGGAAATGTTGTAGTGAATTTCACGTGCCATCGTTTACGTCAAAAACTGTCAGGAGAGTGATGTGCAGGTGACAGGCATTAACTCAACACAAAACCAGCTCTGAAGATGGGTGACTCAAAAAGGACCAGTAAATATTTGTGCTATTACCATACCTGCCAACCTCCAAAAACTAAAAATCAGAAGGTTCAGTTTCAAAAAATAAGGATGTATATATAAAAAACAGTTGATTTTTCAGTACAACTTGGAGACAACTGATGTGAGTCTTGTCCTAGGATATCACAAAGCTATGCAACAGTTATAACACAAATGGAAACACTAGAACTACCCAACACATTGATTTCATACCCTTTATTTGCAGCGTAGCCCACATAATCGATACTAGATTGTTTTGTTTTGTTTTCAAATATGAGTGCCTTCAAATATCATTTATCACCCTGACACTTTTAACATACATTTCTAGTTTTTTTGTATTTTTTATTGTAGTTCACCCATTTAACTTTTTCTCGGTGCTTTTTCATTTCTATGTGCCTTGAAAAATAACTTTTTCCGATATGTAATATACAAATGTTAATATGGCAATGAGAATTAAATGGACTAAAAAAAAGCATGGAAATTTTCTGAATATTGCTTCAAGAAAACAGACATATTTTCTTACTGTAATGAAAAACAAAACAATGAATGAAAATACTATGACTATGACAATGTGATACATTTGAAGCAGCCACTTACACAACATTAAAGCCGTTCAGGGATTCAGGTTACAAAATAACATTGGTAACAATCCAGTCTGCCGATTATAAAAACACTGAATAATAAGCAACTTCACTTAAGCACAATGACAACACACAAACACAAGTCCAAACAGAGCACTATACTGTGCAATATGAGCATACATTCTAGAAAATGAACTGGAGAGAGGAAAAATAAAAACTGAGACATAGATCGCATGGACTTCCTGATTTCAATAAACTTGAATATTCATACTGAGTAAAAAATTAATGAGTAAAGGACTTCCGACTATCAACCAAACAACCTGAAGTGGCCGGTTTTCAAAACAAATTCTGAGATTTGATGATAATCAATTAAAAAATTGGGAAAAATAATGGAACGATCAGGAGACGGGTGAGTAGCGAAACACTTGGATTCTCTGGCCTAAATTAGCAGAGTTGGCAGGTATGCATTACTCACTTGTTTGCTGATATCTCAATCCTACCAATTTAGAAACATGAAATGATACTTGTCAGAGAAACTATTCTGAACAAATGAATACTATTAACATGGATTGCCAGTAGTAAATAAAACAATAAACAGCAATATGACTAGTGGTATATGTATTCTCCAGTGACACTTAAAAGGTTAAGATACTATAAAATAATATTATAAAGGAAAACATATTATTATTACAAACATTATCATCAAGTTCTGCCAAGTACTGATGGAAAATTCAGTTAATAAATGTTCTGAAATTGATAGTTAAAAGAGGAAAACTAAAATAACTACACAGGGAAATGTGACTGGCTGATCACTTACAAAATCATGGGTGAGGCAGCTGCCTCGATAACACATTAAAAACTTGTCCCTAAAATTAACTGAGCAAGTCAGACATGTCACACAACCATAAAGGGTCTACCACATTCATTTTCCTGTCACATAAAGTAGAGTACAAATCTGTCAGTAAATTAGCTGCTGCTGCTGCTGCACTGTCTGAATATAAAATAGTTTACAGAAGTATGTCACACTGTGATCAATATTCTACAGCCAAGTTTTCCACGAAGTCATCCATCCCTGGGAATAACATCTCACCTTTAAGGGTGATTATACAAAGACAGACTAAAAGAGCCACGAGGTTACATGACCAGAGTTAAATTTTTTTGTGCCAATAATAAAAACTATATGACTATCTGCAAACGAGGAAATTATCGACACTTCATTTGAGAAAAATTCTAGTAACTTACACATTACGACCACGTTCCTCCCTCCGGCTCGCAACTTCTCTCTCTTTTTCACGTTCTCTGATTTTGTCCTTTTCCCTCTCTCTGCCTCTTTCCTTCTCCTTCTCACGTTGTTCCCTATCCTCCTTCTCCTTCACCTTTTCAGCGTTCACTGCTGCTGCGATAGCAGCGGCAGCAGCAGCGGCCGCACTGGCGACCATCTTGTCCTCTTCCTCCTGACGCTGCTTGATGCGCTCCTTCAGGTGGCTCAGCAGCTGCTTGTCCCCTTCGCTCACTGCAGTGTCTTTCACGCTATTCCATTCCTGGAACAGACAGATATGCGGGCAGAATGTCTAGTTATTGGCACAGGTCTGTTGAAACACACTGGAATTGGTGCTAACTAAAAGTCATTTTGATAAAGATTAGCACTTGAGGACTGTACCTCAGCCATTACACTATACAACCGGTCAGTGTAACATCCTTTTCTAAAGCTTTAGAGCACCACACCACACTCCCCCCCCCCCCCCCCCCCCTTCCACTGCCAAATTATTCACATCAAGAGCCCACCGGGGAGAATGATTACAGGATGTGATACCTGAGACCTCAACCTACAGCACAGTACGTAGGTCTACAGAACACAAATATGCTTCAGGTACCAGGAATTTTCTTAATTTATTCCATGACCAGCTTCGAAGCTTAAAGCTTCATCTTCCAGTGCCACCAAATAATTATGGGAAGACAAATGTGTGGCGGTTGGGCCACTCAACGGTGGAGGACCACACCCACATCAAAGGAACACATGGGAGTGTAGGACCAGCAGCCACAATGCCCACTGGGGCAGTATGACACACAAGTGATTCCGTGTCATGATGTCCGCTGTGGCTGCTGGTCCTAAGCTCCCATGTGTTTGTTGGACATGGGTGTGGTCCTCCATGACTGACTGGCCCAACTGTTACATGCTTATCTTCCCCACAATTATTTGGTGGCACTGGAATATAAAGCTTTAAGCTTCGAAACTGGTCATGGAATAAATTAAGAAAATTACTGGTAACTGAAGTAGATTTTTATTCTATAAATATTTTCCTCTGTTGTGCATGTTCACCTGATCAGATATTTTGTACAGTATAAACGGTTTCAAAAAGTTTATTCCACAGCTGATAACTCTCCTTGTCAGTCACAGCTCTTCCCCTAAATGCTTTGGGGTTATTTGTGACTGGGTTCTGACAGCGACAGACTGAAGGTCACAACATGAAGCAATTTTTTAAGAAAACACAGAAGTACAAATCAGTTAGCAAGCTGACACTTGTGTCAGGTGTTGGCTCTAGCCTCACGTTACTTACAAGGGAACCTCCCCATCGCACCCCCCTCAGATTTAGTTATAAGTTGGCACAGTGGATAGGCCTTGAAAAACGGAACACAGATCAATCGAGAAAACAGGAAGAAGTTGTGTGGAACTATGAAAAAATAAGCAAAATATACAAACTGAGTAGTCCATGCGTGAGATAGGCAACATCAAGGATAATATGAGCATATGTGCGCTGTGGTCTCGTGGTTAGCGTGAGCAGCTGCGGAACGAGAGGTCCTTGGTTCAAGTCTTCCCTCAAGTTATAAGTTTACTTTCTTTATTTTCGAAAAATTATGATCTGTCCGTTCGTTCATTGACGTCTCTGTTCACTGTAATAAGTTTAGTGTCTGTGTTTTGCGACCGCACCGCAAAACCGTGCGATTAGTCGACGAAAGGACGTGCCTCTTCAATGGGAACCGAAAACATTTGATCGCAAGGTCATAAGTCAACCGATTCCTCCACAAGAAAACACGTCTGATATATTCTATACGACACTGGTGACGCCATGTGCGTCACATGACAGGAATATGTTGTCGACCCACCTAACTTGTACACTTGGCGAATGGGTAAAAAGATTCTTCTACCTTTCCCGATTTAGGCTTACTTGTGGATGTGATAATCACTCCCAAAAAAAGGGATGAAAACATAAGACTTTGTGACATAAACTGAAAACAAAAAATTAAAATTTCTACTCGAGGGAAGCCTTGAACCAAGGATCTGTCGTTCCGCAGCTGCTCACGCTAACCACATGACCACGGCGCTCCTGAGCTCATCTTCTCCTTGATGTTGCTTATGTTGCCCATTGACTACTCAGTTTGTATATTTTGCTTATTTTTTCATAGTTCCACACAACTTCTTCCTGTTTTCTCGATTGACCTGTGTTCAGATTTTCAAGGTCTGTCCACTGTGCCAACTTATAACTAAATCTGAGGGGGGTGCGATGGGGAGGTTCCCTTGTTAGAAGGAGAATATGCTTCCCCGTGTGGTAGTCATCTCACCATTCAGAACAGTTCGACATCGTTCTTTGCCAAACTTGCCATCACGTGGCAGGAAGCTCGAAATCGACTCCAACTGAGAAAGTTGGAGTTATGGCCACAATAGCACCCCCCTGATATTGTTTAGGTAGTAATAGCAATATCTGTAAAGAGCTAAGATAACACTGATGGCATACATCCACTTCACAGGCACAAACCTGACGCTCAGCGTCTCCACAGCAGGAAAAGCTTTATCTCGAGTACCATTCCCCTGGTGAAGTCAAAGGCAGGAGAGAGACTTCAATGCTGGCAACACAGAGCTAAATGTGATTGGATACCATTAAAAGAGAAGTTGCCCCTTTGTCTCTGTGTAGGAACTGACCAAAGTAAAACTGTCCTGTTAAATTGAAGATTCTGTGGTGTGTGTCCTCTGCGTGTGGTGCCGAGCAGACAATGAATTGTTTTCTTCACTGCCCCATTTACATCATCTGCTCAGGCACTGTAACATGAGACAGGAAGCCCAACAGCAGTTCACCATGGTGAGGTGCTACATTTCATCCAAATGTCATCCAAAAGGCTGTAATTGACACACTAAGAAAAAGAGTGTAGTTGTTCAATGCTTGATAAAGCTCTCTTCCAGCTATTAGGCATATTCCAATTAAGAACTACCTATTCACAGACATAGATTTTGCTTGGCAGCAAATGTTTAACAGGTTCTGTATCTTACTAAGTTTTAGCTTTCTTACTTGGTTTACAAACCAAATGCACGCATGTGCGTGAGCATTTGAGTGTGTGTGTGTGTGTGTGTGTGTGTGTGTGTGTGTGTGTGTGGGGGGGGGGGGGGGGGCAATAATATAAATCTCTGCCACTGCTTGCATCTTTGCTTGCTCACTTTCATTACACAGAGTAAGACAAAATAGATCATTACTGTACCTCAAGAAGTTGTCCTAGCACGACACAAATTATTACTCCACAGGATTAAATCATTATTTTATGTACCAGTCTGGAGAATGAAAACAATAACAAAATCATATACTCTTGTGAACAATATAAAATAATCAATGATCTTATTGCTTTATTAGCCTTGACATTTACTGCTGATTACTTATGGGGATTTATGTTATCGTGTAATATTCTTGTTGGACACAATGAATATAAGGAAGGAGAGGATGTGCAAAGAAAGAACCTCATTCTTATGTGTTACATCTTCCCAAATATATTCTTACATTACTAACAAATTTTTAATAATTTTCATTTCTATAAGTGTTATCATTTATTTTGTCACATATAAAATTACACAATTCCAATTCAATATGTATTCAGGTAATAGAAATAGTTAACACTATAGACAGTTCCCAATGGAAATAAATTGCTATTTCTGAAAAAGGAAAAAAAATCTTAAGGTTTTCGGATATGTAACGTGATAACATGTTTTTACTGTAGTAGTTAAATGCTTCATGAAGTGCCGTTCTGGCTATTAGGCCTCCTTCAGTTAACAACTGCCTATCAGTGGACATTTGTTTTGCTTTGTATCAGTTGTTTTTTGGGGTGGGGATGGGAGAGTCTCCTGTCTGCAACTCTTCTGCTAAGTACATATTTGTTTTAACGAAACAATGGGAACTCCAAGTTGGAATATCAACAATATTAGGAGGACAGATTGCTACTCAACACAAAGATGACCTGTTCAGTTGCAGACATATTTTTAAGATGATACATGAGAAATTTGTGAAAATGTGTTTCCTGATATGAATAGTGAATTTTCAAAAAGTAGGAAACTTTTTTAATAACACGTTTGTTTTGGAACGAGCTTCGAGGTGCAGCAACATCTACGGCACCTATTTTCGTATTATGAGAGTATATATTCGAGTTCCACCAATCACAGCACGTTACTGAAATTGCAATGCGATGCTCTTGTAAGCCAGTCATAGCTGATGTCACGTGATCTCGCCATCTGATGACAGCAGATCTTCAGAGCATAGGGCACATGATGTAGTCAACCAATAGCAACATCACTATTAAGAAGCGTGAATACACAAATAGGAAAAGATAAGGGGCTAAAACTACGAGACAAAGATGTTGTATGCAGAAAAATAACACACACTGTAAACAACTAGTGCCATCACAAAACCAAATACAACTAACACCAAATGTTGTCAGTAATGAAATATTAACAATGGGTGAGCAAGTAACATTAAGTCTGAAACTTCCTAGAAGATTAAAACTATAGGCCTGACTGAGTCTCAAATTCCAAATCTTTTCCTTTCGCATGTTAAGTGCTCTAACAAATGGGCTACCTAAGCATGACTCAAGTGCCCAAATACTGGGTATTTCTGCAGACGTGCTGCAAGCAACACATCCTGTCATCACAGGATCTGAAAAGTGTGCGGCACTCTGTAAGTTACCACCACATATGGATTGCCATTGAGGAAATAATGGACTTCATTAGCAATCCATCTGTCTGCAAACTTGATGGAGGAGAACCCTGGAAACCATTACTGACTTCCTGCCAAGTGTTGGAACAACAAAAACATTCAACAGTAGCTTATTTTGTGAATGACAGTCTTAAAGTGCTGTGGCCGGAGGGAATTCAAGAAGAAGAAAATTCTTGCTGGGTATTCAGCTGCTACAGCATATGTGCCAACGGGCGAATGCCCTACAAATAATCTAGCTGCATGTAGTCCACTTCTTAAGTCTGGCCCACCAACTGCAATACACTACTGATGAAGTGCGCAGCAGCTTCTGAAAAGTAAATACAGCAATTTCATATAGTAAGAAAGTTTTCCTCAAGCCCCTGCTCTATAAAGAAGAGTTCCCCTTAACAGGACAGGTCTGCACTACACATCAGAGGCTGCTACTCAGATAGCTAATTGTGTGTAGGGTGAACACAAAAGTTTTTTTTTTAGACCAGGCGACTGTCCGTCCAATTCAGATAATGATAGCTGTAGGAAACCCAGAAGTATCAGTGTAAGATCAAAAGAAGTGAAGTTCATATAATACTAGGTACAAAAGCTGGTTGACACCTGAAATTGATAGCAGTGAGATTTTTGGGCAAAATTTAAGTGTATATCAAAAGGAGAGGCAAATGGGAGTGCATTTGTCACAGTAGACAAGCAGAGTTGCCAAAAGTTTCCCCTAATGAAATTCCCTGATATGTCCCTGATTCCCTGGCAAGTTTTATAATTTTTTCTGACAAATTTTGGGATCTCAAGGGTAAGTAAAGACGTAAGTTGACAAAAAATGTAAGGACTTCTGTATTTCTCCCCCATGTGAGCAGCAAAAATATTAAGTACTAACGTCGACATCTTTTGTAATGAATTGTTTTTAGATGGAGAAAGCGAGCCAAGTGGTATGCGTGTTTCATTAAAACCACTGGTATTTTATTTCAATAAAACAAAACACATTTGGTGACAAACATATGAATTTCCTTGATGTTGCAAGACAGATTTAAAGTACCTTCACTGATTTCAGAAATAACCTCAGAAAAATGTAGGCCTCTTGAAAGAAATGTGTAAAGTGGGGAAGAGTTGTGTAAACCAATACTATAGGTGACTGCCCATAAAATGTAGGTTCTACTGTGTTCATTATTGTCGGTTATTACCCACTGTGTTAAGTCTATTATTTTACAGGTATTGACTGCCACAATTTTCTTCTTCTTACTGTCCACACTTTCTAATATAAACTACTTTCAAGGTGCCAAAATATACTAGAATAAATAAAATGCCTATAAAACGCCTCACTGTACAAGTTTCTTGAGGTGAGACAGTCGCAATTCCTGAAATCCGTTGCCCATGCCTCTGGCCTGCAGAGGAGCACCACAGTCCTAGGCCCATGGATAAACCACGAAAATCCACCGCATTACGCCACCATACACAAACAGACCTGACCTGCAGGTAGATCGGTGAGAATAGATCTTAACGGCAGGGCTTGCATGTTAGTGGCAAACAATGGTCTTCAGATCAGCAGGGCCGATCCATTAAAGATACCCGCAGAAATGGTCTGTGGTTTTGGGCTGTTGTGGAAGTCTGCTCATTTGGCCAGCTATTCAAATGAAACAGACACCATGTTGATGAAATGAGACCACAGTGATCAATCCGTGCAACAGGTAACTTGTTCAAATACTCTGAGAATCAATGATAATGAGGATAGGTAGCAATTCACCATAAAGATGATTGCTGAGCCACAGACAGGCACGCAGGAAAGACAATCACACTCTCACAACTAAATTTTCAGCCATAACTTTAGTCAGAAAATGAGAGCACACACACATTTGCACAATCACTCAGACACAACTCATGCACGCATGTCTGGATCTCCAGCCACTGTGTTTACAGTCTGTGATAATCAGATCCAAACAAATCACTCCTCATGCCTCCCTGCCTTTTGTCGGCAGGTGCTAGGCTACATCTCATCTACATACATACTCCGCAATCCACCATACGGTGCGTGGCAGAGGGTAACTCGTACCAAAACTAGCATCTTCTCTCCCTGTTCCACTCCCAAACAGAATGAGGGAGAAATGACTGCCTATATGCCTCTGTACGAGCCCTAATCTCCCTTATCTTATCTTTGTAGTCCTTCCGCGAAATGTAAGTTGGCAGCAGTAAAATTGTACTGCAGTCAGCCTCAAATGCTGCTTCTCTAAATTTCCTCAGTAGCGATTCACGAAAAGAACGCCTCCTTTCCTCTAGAGACTCCCACCTGAGTTCCTGAAGCATTTCCATAACACTCGCGTGATGATCAAACCTACCAATAACAAATCTAGCAGCCCGCCTCTGAATTGCTTCTATGTCCTCCCTCAATCCAACCTGATATGGATCCCAAACACTCAAGCAGTACTCAAGAATAGGTCGTATTAGTGTTTTATAAGTGGTCTCCTTTACAGATGAACCACATCTTCCCATAATTCCACCAATGAACCGAAGACGACTATCCGCCTTCCGCACAACTGCCATTACATGCTTGTCCCACTTCATATCACTCTGCAATGTTATGTCCAAATATTTAATCGACGAGACTGTGTCAAGCACTACACTACTAATGGGGTATTCAAACATTACAGCATTCTTTTTCCTATTCATCTGCATTAATTTACATTTACCTATATTTAGAGTTAGCTGCCATTCTTTACACCAATCACAAATCCTGTCCAAGTCATCTTGTATCCTCCTACAATCACTCAACGACAACACCTTCCCATACACCACAGCACCATCAGCAAACAGCCGCACATTGCTATCCACCCTATCCAAAAGATCATTTAAGTAGATAGAAAACAACAGCGGACCTACCACACTTCCCTGGGGTACTCCAGATGATACCCTCACCTCCGATGAACACTCACCATCGAGGACAACGTACTGGGTTCTATTACTTAAGAAATCTTCGAGAAACTCACATACTTGGGAACCAATCCCATATATGCTCGTACCTTAGTTAGGAGTCTGCAGTGGGGCACCGAGTCAAACGCTTTCCGGAAGTCAAGGAATATGGCATCCGTCTGATAACCTTCATCGATGGTTCGCAAGATATCATGTGAAAAAAGGGTGAGTTGAGTTTCGCAGGAGCGATGCTTTCTAAAGCCGTGCTGATGCATGGACAGCAACTTCTCTGTCTCAACGAAATTCATTATATTTGAACTGAGAATATGTTCGAGAATCCTGCAACTGATGTTAAGGATATTGGTCTGTAATTTTGAGAATCCGTCCTTCTACCCTTCTTATATACAGGCGTCACCTGCGCTTTTTTCCAGTCGCTCGAGACTTTAGGTTGGGCAAGCGATTCGCGATAAATGCAAACTAAGTAAGGAGCCAATGCAGTAGAGTACTCTCTGTAAAACTGAACTGGAATCCCATCAGGACCTGGCGATTTATTTATTTTCAACCCATTCAGCTGCTTCACGACCCCAGGGATGTCTATCACTATGTCCTCCATAAGGGAATCTGTACGAGACTCAAACGGCGGTATGTTTGTACGATCCTCCTGCGTGAAAGATTTCTCAAATGCTAAATTTAAAGGCTAGTGGCAAAAAGTGGTGAGGGCACTGATGGTAAGCTCACTGATGGTAAGCTGAGGGGAGTGGTGGCAAGGGCAGAAGCAGTAAGAATGAGGGAGTAGGGAAGCTGCGCACAGCAGGCAATGATACACGACATCTCAGTAAACAAACCATTTCATGAACTGAGACAAGAACAAGACGTTTACAATTTTTTTCCAAATTTCCCTGACACCTTTGAAATTCCCTGATGTTCCCTGATTTCAAGAACTTCTGGCAAGGCTGACAAGAAACTCAAATGCACCAAGATAGAAACTGAAGCTGCATGGGAGACTGATTGGGCAAAACTCAGTATCAGGAGTGAGCATAATTGGTCCTTCCATTGCACACCAAACTCATCTCATGATGTAACCAGTAATATTGGAGAAAACCTACGTTCACTTGTACACTAGTTCCCTAACCATACTGTAATTATTGGCGGAAACTTTAATCATCCAACAGTTAAACGGGAAAATTACTCTGTTAGTGGTGGGCATGACAAGACATCCTGTGAAACTTTACTAAATGCATTCTCTGAAAACTACCCACAACAGATAGTTAGCAACCCCACTTATGATAGAAATATATTAGATCTAATGGCATCAAACAAGCCAGACCTCCTTCAGGATGCTCACATCAAATCTGGTATCAAGGAGCAAGAAGTGGTTGTGGCAACAATGATTACCAAAGTACAAAAGACAACTTAAACAAGCAGAAAGATATATATGTTCCATAAATTAGATAAAAGATCAGTTGTGTAATATCGCAATGAGGAACTTGAAACTTTCAGCACAGGGCAGGAGTATGCAGTGGAACTCTGGTTCAAGTTTAAAAGAATAGTTGACCGTGCACTCGACAATACATACTCAGTAGAACAGTTCATAATGGGAGGCAACCTCTACGGTATACAGTCACCTCTGAGGAAACATCGATTACTGCATAATAGGTATAAAACAATGAGTAGGGTTATAAATAGAGACACACTGAATGAAATGTATTTGGCTGTCAAGAGAGCAATTTGTGGTGCCTTCAATGACTACTGTAGCAGAATACTGTCACACGATCTTTTACAAACCCAAAGAAATTTTGGGTGTATGTAAAGACTGTTGATAGCACCAAAGTTAGTGTCCAGTCTCTAGTGAATGAGACAGGAAATGAAATTGAAAGTAGCAAAGCAAAAGCTGAAATGCTCAACTCAATTTTCAAATGTTCCTTTACAAAGGAAAACTCTGGAAAGTTGCCCCAATTTAATTCTCTTACCACTGAAATCGCTAAAATTGAACAAAGCTCCAAGTCCCACTGGAATCCCTGTCAGAAACTATACTGAATTTGCAGCTGCGTTAGCCCCCTCTTCTAACTATAATCTATCACAGATTCCTCGAACAAAAAAAAACCGTTCCCAGCTTTTGAAAAAATGCACAGGTCACACCTGTCTACAAGAAGGGTTGTTGAAGTGATCAACAAAACTGCTATCTAATATCCTTGACATCAAGTTCTTGTAGAATGTTAGAATGTACTCTGAGCTCAAACATAATGAGGTATCTTGAACAGAACGACCTACTCAATGATAACCTGCATGCACTTTTTCACATGACATACTGAAAGCTCTGGATCAAGGCAACAAGGTACATGCGGTGTTTCTTGATTTCCAAAGAGCGTTTGAGTCAGTAGCACACATTTGCCTATTGTCAAGAGTACAATCATATGGGGTATCAAGAGAAATTTGTGACTAGATTGAGGACGCTTTGCTAGGATGGCCACAGTATATTATCTTGGATGGAGAGTCATTGTCAGATGTAGAAGTAACTTCGGGTGTGCACTGGAAAAGTGTTGTGATCCTTGCGGTTCATTTTGTACATTAATGACCTTGCAAACAATATTCATAGTAAAATCAGATTTTCTGCAGACGATGGCTGCATTAATATTCGGTCAGATATTGATAAGATTTCCACCTGGTGCAGAGACTGATAACTTGCTCTAAATGCTCAGAAATGTAAAATTTTACACTTCACAAAACAAGAAAATGTAGTATTCTATGACTATAATATCAGTGAGTCACTGTTGGAATCAGCCAACTCATATAAATACTGGGGTGTAACACTTTGTAGGGATATGGAATGGAATGATTACGTAGACTCAGTTGTGGGCAAAGAAGGTGGTAGATTTCGGTTTATTGGTAGAATACTGGAGAAGTGCAATCAGTCTACAAAAGAGATTGCTTACAAATCACTCACACAACCGGGCAATGAAGGGCAGCACAAATCGTCTCAGATTTGTTTAATCTGTGGAAGTGTGTCACAAAGATACTGAAGGAACTGAACTGGAAGACTCTTAAAGACAGATGTAAACTATCCCAGTAAAGTCATTAACAAAGTTTCAACAACTGGTTTTAAATGATTACTCTAGGAATATACAGCAACCCCTTTGTACCACTCACATAGGCGTTGTGAAGGTAAGATCAGAATAATTACTGCACACACACACAGAGGCATTCAAACAATCAGTCTTCCCACATCCCATGCGTGAATGGAACAGGAAGAAACCTTAATAACTGGTACAATGGGACGTATCCTCTGCCACACACCTCACGGTGGTTTGCTGAGTGTAGCTGAAGATGTAGATTGAAAATAGAATGCTGAACCTAGCGTTGCCACCTGAATCTTTCCTAACTAGGTGGGATACCTGGATTAAAGCTGTCACTTTATGTACTGAGCATTTTCAAGCTGTAATATCTGTGACCAATTCAGTTCCGAGATGAGTCTTCAGTTTTGGTGCAAGAGGTACAAAATGCTGTCACCGAACCTGAAACTAAAAATACTCTGGTGTACATCAGTAGCAACTCGGGCTTTCTAGGCAGTAACATAGAGTAATTAGGATTTATTGGCTCCCTTTGGAGAAACTGCTTTTGAGAAAGGCAAATGCGACCTGACAGAGATTAGAGGCAATATTAGGCTGAGGGTAGTGAATAAGTCCCTTGTTACTTTGGTGTGAAATCCAGGCTGGTAGACTTCTGCTACTGTTGGCAGTGGGGTAGAAGTTGACATTATGGCGGACATCTCTGCAAGAATATTTCATCTCCTAAACTGCGCAGCTTTAATGTCCTGCGAAGTGAAGAGGTTATTTTCCTTCTTCAAAAACACTGTGATCAGCAGCATTTTATAAATGTACAGAATTTGGAGGAATACCAGGTTGTTCACTGCACTTGAAAACGAAAGGCAAGGTAAGGTAAGGTAAGACACCACACTAAATTTCTGTGAAAACGGACATTTTAATTAACAGATATGACCAAAAACAATTTTTTTTAGTAGCACCTTTGGTAACCCTAAATTACTACTCATACCGTAACAGCTCCAAGGTAGTCACTACTGTCACGATTCAACTCCTCTGTGTTCAGCAGCACAGGGCCAGCCACCAAGCGACAACACGATCAAACACCAGAGGCAGTACCACATTGGGATCAGTGTGCACAGCCGACAGACAGCATCAACATACCCCTCGTATAATCCTCGAGCATAGGGCTCTTGGTCTCATTCTGTTTATGTGTACTCTTGTTACCTTGACTCCGCTTTTGGGACTGTCTTCACTGTATTGGATTTGGTCAGGCATTGTAAATTGACTGTGTATGGAACTTTTGAATATTTTCTCATTAATGTGATTTATGTTCTAGGTGTGTACTTATTTGTGTGTGTAGTTACTACAGCATCATATAAACTATCAAAATAATAAATAACTAAAATGTTACTATAAACTGTGCCTCCTTGTACTTTTGATGTTTCTGATGTGTTTAAGTATAGATTACGATAATTCAGAAGTTGTTTTCAGCAGAAATTATTGTTTTCTGTCAAATATTGAATACCGTATTTTCATTTTACTTATTTAACTCATTTTTAGGGTTCTGTGCCTCCTTTGGTAAAAACAGAACCCTTATAAGATCACTTTGTTGTCTGTCTGTCTGCCAGACTGTTAAAAATCCTTTTTCTCAGAAACAGTTAGATGTATCGTTGAAATTTATGCCACATAGTAATGTCTATAGTCGCTTGGTGGTGTAAAAAACAGAAGCTTCTAAGTCAATGCAGTCAAAAGATACAGCCATTTATGTCATATATTTTGACACTCGAAAATTGACTTATTAAAACCTATCGGATACTTCCTGTTGATCTAGAGTCATGACATTTAGCATGAAGCAAGCTTTTACAATACAAGTAAAGGAAAAAATCTGGAAACTGCAAATCTTTTATTATATTACGTGAAAAAAAAATTTCTTTTGTCATTTGTTATCTGATGTCAAACATGAAAATTAAACATTCTCATCAATCTTTGAATGCCTGGGACTGATATCCTGCCAGTATCAATGTCGATAACAGGCAAAAATGGTTGAGATTCTTGATTCCGGGAACGGATGAACTGCCTATATACATAATTAAGTTTGTACGGAACTCTCAGTGTGCAAGTCCTACTCATACTTGGCCAATTTTCATTAGATAAAAAAGCAAATATTTTGCTTTTTGGTATTACATAAAAATCCAGACTAGTCATTATATAACATTTCTTGTTTTATCTCAGTGAGGAGCAGTTTGGCTTTAGACGGAATACGGGCACCAGAGATGCAATAGGGCTCCTATGAATCTTGGAGAAAGGTTTACTGAAAAAGGAAGAGACCTATATAAGTGCTTCATCGATTTAGAAAAGGCATTTGACAATGTGGTTTGGGACAAGCTGGCGACTATTATGAGGGAAAAGAGAGTGGACTGGAAAACCAGAAGACTTATAAACTCATTGTACCTTAATCAAAAAGTTTCAGTTAAAGTGAGAGGAGAAAGTACAAACTGGATCAGACTAGGGAAAGGAGTAAGACAAGGATGTTGTTTATCACCTACTCTTTTCAACCTGTACTTGGAAAATATGATTGACCAATGCTCATTAGATGACAAAGGAGTAGAAACTGGAGGAAGAAGAGTAGGGTGCTTGAGATTTGCTGATGACATGGTCCTTCTAGCCACAGGGGAAAAAGAATTACAGGATTTTGTAGACACCATTGCAACTAACGGAAAAAAATATGGAATGAAAATTAACACAAATAAAACAAAAGTATTGGCAATAGGAGGAAATAAGGAAATAAAAATTGTGCTGAATGGAGAGACACTAGAACAGGTGCAAAATTTTAAGTATCTTGGAAGCAGGATAGACACCGACTGGAAGTGCACCACAGAAATTAAAACAAGGATAGCAATGGCAAAAGAGGCGTTTTATAAGAAAAGGAGAATCTTCTGCATCGGTATGGACAGAGAACTCAGAAAGAGACTCATAAAATGTCTTGTATGGAGTGTTCTTCTATATGGCGCTGAAACATGGACTATGAGGAAAAAAGACAGAGAAAGGCTGGAGGCTTTTGAGATCTGGACATGGCGGAAGATGGAAAGAATAAGTTGGATGGACAGAGTAAAAAATGAAGAGGTACTGAGAAGAGTGGGAGAGAAAAGGCAGTTACTAGATGTAATAAAGAGAAGAAAAAGAAATTGGATTGGGCATATATTAAGAAAGAATGACGGACTGATAAAAACAGTTTTAGAAGGTTATGTAGAAGGGAAAAGGAAGCGAGGAAGGAAGAGATTCCAGATACTGGATGACATGATGGACGGTACAACATACAGCAGCCTTAAGAAGGAAGCAATGGATCGCAGAAAATGGAGAGGCAAAGGACCTGCTAATATAGCAGATAACTGATGATGATGACCCATATCAAAATGAAGCATTGTAATTTGCGATTTTCATGTAGATCCACAAGCTTCAAATTGTTACGTATCTGCAGAAAGAACAGAATTTGTATAGCTTGAAGCTCTTGCTGATGTTTAGTGGACTGTTCAGTCTAAGTTGTCTGACACTGTCCTACATAGCTGAAAGCTGCTTCACGATGAAATAGAAAATAAATATTGAGGAACACTAGTACTGTGTATTTTGGTCTTTAATACATCTACATTCCTCCAAGTACTGACACATTTTCCATAAATGTTATAAAATTTGTGCTGTACCTCTAATATCTTGTCACTTGGACTCTCAGCCTTCACGTGCACTGCACCCACTTGGCCTGCCACCTTTTGAAATCCACTGCGTCCCAACACCACAGGCATCGAGGACTGCTTGGCAGTTTCTGGGCTGTCCCACCTGCTCTGGGGCAACGAAGCCTTCGATGCCGACTGCTGTTGGGAAGTGGCAGTCATCGCGGCCGCAGCTGCCAGCGCTTTGGCCTTGGCTTTGTTCCGCATGGTGACGCGGATGCTGCGAACCTTGTCCTTATCATTCCCTTCCTCGTCGGAGCTGCTCGAGCTCGAACTGCTGCTCGAGGAACTGCTGGACGTGCTGCTGCCCGAGGAACCCAGCTTGCTGTCCTGCAAACGAAGAAGTTAGATAATCAGTTATTTGCTCTATATTGCATAGAACACGTTTGAAATATCCCACAGTATGGAACTTGAGAACTGATTTCCAAAAAGCAGTATACGGGATAGGAGAAAATGGTACACAGGCAATTCCCTGGACATGAACTTCAAATTTACAAGGGGGAAAAAAAATTTTTTTTTTAGGTCACAGGTTCTTAAATGCTTTATCTCTGATCAGTGGTGGACCGAGCCCACTGGTGGCCTCGCACGGCAAAACTAAATGAGGTTCGAGGATTTGCTTTGAAATTGATGTATTTGTAATGTACATTTTGTAAAAAATTAATACCATAGATGTAATGGGCGATAAAAAAATCCAGTTTTATAACATATATTCTCTGCACTCTTGTTGTTATTATACACATACTTACAGATATAGGAGAGATACTTAAAATATAAATCTGCATTTAGCACAGCAACCATCAGGTAGAGTACAAAGAAATAATAAAAACAGAATAAAAAAATTATCTTTTATTTGTCTGGAAACAAAGCTTCTACAGTTACACCATTTAGTTTTATAACCTTAGTATGAGATAACAGCTTTCATTGACATTATTATACTATATGTTTTATTTTACTGAAATTTTCAATAACGTCATTGAAATTATTTTATTTGAAACTTTTTCTATTGGTGAAATGGACACATTGGTTAGTCACTCTTGATTCATCACAGAGCAAAGATAATTAGGGTTCCAAACCTCAATCAGTGAAAACGGAACCCTTATAGAATTACTTTGTAGTTTGTCCATCTGTTTGTCAGTCCCAGTGCTAAGAACTGTTTCCTTTGGAAACAGGTACACACATCAAGTTGACGATGATGATGATGATGATGATGATTGGATTGTGCAACGCTCAACTGGGCCGTTATCAGCGCCCATACAAATTCCCAGCCTATGCTCAGTCCAATCAGTCAATGGACTCACAGTGAAGAACAACTCCAGAATTTCCTCTCCAACCTCAACTCCTTTGGTTCCATCAGATTCACATGGTCCTACTCCAAATCCCATGCCACTTTCCTTGACGTGGTCCAATGGCCAGCTTCACACGTCTGTCCACATCAAACCCACCAACAAGCAACAGTACCTCCATTATGACAGCTGCCACCCATTCCACATCAAACGGTCCCTCCCCTACAGCCTAAGTCTTCGTGGCAAACTAATCTGCTCCAGTCCGGAATCCCTGAACCATTATACCAACAACCAAAAAACAGCTTTTGCATCCCACAACTACCCTCCTGACCTGGTACAGAAGCAAATAATCAGAGCCACTTCCTCATCCCCTCAAACCCAGAACCTCCCACAGAAGAACCACAAAAGTGCCCCACTTGTGACAGGATACTTTCCGGGACTGGATCAGACTCTGAATGTGGCTCTCCAGCAGGGATACGACTTCCTCAAATCCTGCCCTGAAATGAGATCCATCCTTCATGAAATCCTCCCCACTCCACCAAGAGTGTCTTTCCACCGTCCACCTAACCTTCGTAACCTCTTAGTTCATCCCTATGACATCCCCAAACCACCTTCCCTACCCTCTGGCTCCTACCCTTGTAACCGCCCCCGGTGCAAAACCTGTCCCATGCACCCTCCCACCACCACCTACTCCAGTCCTGTAACCCGGAAGGTGTACACGATCAAAGGCAGAGCCACGTGTGAAAGCACCCACGTGATTTACCAACTGACCTGCCTACACTGTGAAGCTTTCTATGTGGGAATGACCAGCAACAAACTGTCCATTCGCATGAATGGACACAGGCAGACAGTGTTTGTTGGTAATGAGGATCACCCTGTAGCTAAACATGCCTTGGTACACGGCCAGCACCTCTTGGCACAGGGTTACACCGTCTGGGTTATCTGGATACTTCCCACTAACACCAACCTGTCAGAACTCCAGAGATGGGAACTTGCCCTTCAGTATATCCTCTCTTCTCGTTATCTACCAGGCCTCAACCTCCGCTAATTTCAAGTTGCCGCCGCTCATACCTCACCTGTCTTTCAACAACATCTTTGCCTCTGTACTTCCGCCTCGACTGACATCTCTGCCCAAACTCTTTGCCTTTACAAATGTCTGCTTGTGACTGTGTATGTGCGGATGGATATGTGTGTGTGTGCGCGCGAGTGTATACCTGTCCTTTTTTCCCCCTAAGGTAAGTGTTTCCGCTCCCGGGATTGGAATGACTCCTTACCCTCTCCCTTAAAACCCACATCCTTTCGTCTTTCCCTCTCCTTCCCTCTTTCCTGATGAAGCAACCGTTGGTTGCGAAAGCTTGAATTTTGTGTGTATGTTTGTGTGTCTATCGACCTGCCAGCGCTTTCGTTTGGTAAGTCACATCATCTTTGTTTTTAGATACATTTTTCCCACGTGGAATTTTTCCCTCTATTATATCCAAAAGTATGTAATAAATTACATAAAAGAAAATTTTCCCAAGGTTGAGAAGCTGATATACTTTTCAAATGGGAGTGGTAATCAGTATAAGAACAAAAAGAATTTTTCAAATATGTGCAACCGCAAAGTAGACTTTGGGTTGGAGGCTGAATGGCAGTTTTGCATCTTGCCATGGTAAAAAATGCATGTGATGGAGTAGGAGGTACAACAAAATGTGAAGTAAGTAACCAGCCTACAAAGACCAACAACAGACCAAATTCTCACAGTAAAGTACCTCTAATCGAACTTTATGAAGAATGAAAGGTAATGAAGCTAACATAAATCTCGACGTATTTTACAGCACATGGGTGAGCAGACTGTTTGGATTTTCCCTGTCCTGACGGGTATTCCCTGAGAGTTTCAAATGGAAGTTGAAGGGAAGTTCTGCAGTGGCTATTATCTCTTGTATTTTTACACCAATAGGATTAAACCTGATTGCCTTCACTGCTATTCTTTAATAAGTTTGTTGTTCCTTTTATGAAAGAAATCACCACTTAATTTCTCTGTTGTTTGATTTATTATGTATTTTTTGCACTGAAGACTCCATACAGGAAATGTGGTGCACCCCCTTAACCTCCTAATTGGTTATCCTGATATAACTCAGGTTAAACTGGGTTGCTGAAAAATATTATCCCGAGATAATTCAGGTTTCCAAATACTATGCATCCCTGTGCAAACATCCCGATTATAAATGCTGTAGTTTCCTTCACTGCTGCTTCCTAGCACCAGCATCCAGATCATAATCATTGTAGTTCATTCTACTGTCGCCAGTTAGCATTTTTTGCAGTTTCGTGTTTCACTGCAAAGTATTACTACTGGCTTAGGCTCGTGAAGTTGTTGCAACAGTACCGCATTGCTTCATAGCATTTTGGTGCAGTTGTTGCAGTATTACATCTGCTTGCTGTCTTCTAAAAGGAATAGTGGTTATTCCAGTGAGGAAGAATATGAGGAAGACACCAACGTTGACTGGTCTCAGAGGAGTGTGTGGGATGTTGTCGATCAAAATACTGCTTGTGCTCCACCAAGATTTCTGTTTACTGCTAATGAGGGCTGTACGATTCCTTTTGCCAATTAAAACTTGAAACATTTGAACATTTTTTGGTAGGGATTTGAAAGAAATGATGCACGTGGAAACAGCTAAATATATTAGCTACTGTATTACAAACACCGAATGTAATTTTTTGCAGCCATCATGTGAAGAATTCCAATTTTTCCTTGCTCTAACCATATTGCAAAGGATTGTTCAGAAACCTGAATTGCAGAGGTACTGGACGTAGTGGGCAAGCATATCAACTCCATTTTTCAATAACGTAATCAAAACATATCTTCATTTTTCTAATAATGAAGTGTATGATGCTGCAAATCACCGAAATCCTAAGATGAACAAAATTTGTCCAGTTCGTCTGCACATTGAAAATAAATTCAAATTTTCTTATGTTCCTGAATGGGCCATTATGGTGTATGAAACTCTTCTTTGGATGGGGGCTAACTGGGCTGAGTACAGTAGATCCTGATGAAAAGGGCAAGATTTGGAATAAAATTCCACATGCTGTTTGGATCATCTAGGAGATATGGTTGGTCTCTGATTATTTACATGGGGAAAGGGACAAAGTACAAAGCTGGATGCAGACTTTATGGATTTTCCAATGTTCTCACGAGTTGTTCAGGCACTTGTAAAACCACTCCTGAAGCAAGATCATTAGTTAGCAGATTTCCTAATTTAGAAGTCCACTGACAGTTATGGAACAGTAAAAATGACCCGAAAAGAGGTGCTACAACCTCTCCACACGAAAAGAATATTATAGGGGGACATTGCAAGTGAAAGAAGGACAAGTTCTACCATTCCACTGGAAAGACAAGAAAGATGTGAAGCCAAAGCTTGTGCTCGACTATGACAACACAATGTGAGGTGGAGATTGAGCCGATCAGAGAATGGCATTATATCCAATACCCAGAAAGCGAGGCAAGGAGTATTCCAAGAAAATCTTTGTCTATTTGCTGGAGATTTCTGTGTCGAATTCTTTTATTCTGTATGGCAAATCTGGAAGGAAAAAGGACTCACTGGAATTTATGTCCACCTCATCGGAAAAAATTGCTGAGAAGTACAAAGGGAACATCATTTTCTTAAGCCAGGATGACAAGGACGAATGCCCCAACCTCTATGGTTGATAGGGAAGACATTTCCCAGAAGCCAACAGAGAAGAAGAGCAACCAGATACATCTGTGCATAGTTTGCTCCACGAAGCAGGATGCAAGAGGGAAGCATGTCTGTAGAGAAGCATAATTTACTGCCCCCAGTGCCAGGTCCACCTGTGCCTCACACCATACTTCAAACTATGTCATACAAAAATGGAATTCTAATACCATTCTGTTGTGCGATTCTCATACATATATCTTATCTACCACCTGACTTGCATATTTAAATCAAATGTCTTCAGCTCTGTAATAAACAATATGTTGTAACGAGTATTTGCAGAGATTTTTGATGATCCCGAGTTATCTCGGGATAATACCTTTTATTCACCTCTGCCTACAACATCCCATTAGATTTCCGAGATAAACTTAGTAGGAATGAGTTGCTAAAGCAATATACTTCCAAAACAGTGTAAAATTACAAAGAAAACACAATAGGTAAGATTTCGAAAGTTTTGTGACAAGAATAGGTACATTGGAGGTTAAGGTGTCGAATGCAACTAGATAAGATTTATGTGACATTGTGTGTGTTCCTGACTGGGGGGAGGGCACATTATAAAACATTTTATATCCTTAGTTCTGGTGTATATATATATCTACATGACTATAGTGATGACCTTATCTCTACAGTTGATAAAAACTTTTGCTTAAATCTAGGTGAGTATACCGTAGTTCATCTAGTTGGATTTCATATTCACAATAATTTTGTATCTTTGAGAAAGTAATTTTTAGAAGGTAATACTTTAGTTAAAAAAAAAAAAATAAATAAATAAATCACTGGCACTCACTTGCGCGCATATTTTTAAACTGTACTTATAGTACACTTGCGGGACAGTATACACACTTGGTCCATTGTTCCTCCAGCTTTATCATACCACTGGAAAAACAGATTCTGCCGAACTCTGCAAAATACACTCCTGGAAATGGAAAAAAGAACACATTGACACCGGTGTGTCAGACCCACCATACTTGCTCCGGACACTGCGAGAGGGCTGTACAAGCAATGATCACACGCACGGCACAGCGGACACACCAGGAACCGCGGTGTTGGCCGTCGAATGGCGCTAGCTGCGCAGCATTTGTGCACCGCCGCCGTCAGTTTCAGCCAGTTTGCCGTGGCATACGGAGCTCCATCGCAGTCTTTAACACTGGTAGCATGCCGCGACAGCGTGGACGTGAACCGTATGTGCAGTTGACGGACTTTGAGCGAGGGCGTATAGTGGGCATGCGGGAGGCCGGGTGGACGTACCGCTGAATTTCTCAACACGTGGGGCGTGAGGTCTCCACAGTACATCGATGTTGTCGCCAGCGGTCGGCGGAAGGTGCACGTGCCCGTCGACCTGGGACCGGACGGCAGCGACGCACGGATGCACGCCAAGACCGTAGGATCCTACACAGTGCCGTAGGGGACCGCACCGCCACTTCCCAGCAAATTAGGGACACTGTTGCTCCTGGAGTATCGGCGAGGACCATTCGCAACCGTCTCCATGAAGCTGGGCTACGGTCCCGCACACCGTTAGGCCGTCTTCCGCTCACGCCCCAACATCGTGCAGCCCGCCTCCAGTGGTGTCGCGACAGGCGTGAATGGAGGGACGAATGGAGACGTGTCGTCTTCAGCCATGAGAGTCGCTTCTGCCTTGGTGCCAATGATGGTCGTATGCGTGTTTGGCGCCGTGCAGGTGAGCGCCACAATCAGGACTGCATACGACCGAGGCACACAGGGCCAACATCCGGCATCATGGTGTCGGGAGCGATCTCCTACACTGGCCGTACACCACTGGTGATCGTCGAGGGGACACTGAATAGTGCACGGTACATCCAAACCGTCATCGAACCCATCGTTCTACCATTCCTAGACCGGCAAGGGAACTTGCTGTTCCAACAGGACAATGCACGTCCGCATGTATCCCGTGCCACCCAACGTGCTCTAGAAGGTGTAAGTCAACTACCCTGGCCAGCAAGATCTCCGGATCTGTCCCCCATTGAGCATGTTTGGGACTGGATGAAGCGTCGTCTCACGCGGTCTGCACGTCCAGCACGAACGCTGGTCCAACTGAGGCGCCAGGTGGAAATGACATGGCAAGCCGTTCCACAGGACTACATCCAGCATCTCTGCGATCGTCTCCATGGGAGAATAGCAGCCTGCATTGCTGCGAAAGGTGGATATACACTGTACTAGTGCCGACATTGTGCATGCTCTGTTGCCTGTGTCTATGTGCCTGTGGTTCTGTCAGTGTGATCGTGTGATGTATCTGACCCCAGGAATGTGTCAATAAAGTTTTCCCTTCCTGGGACAATGAATTCACGGTGTTCTTATTTCAATTTCCAGGAGTGTACTACTTGACTCCAACTATCACTTCGTCATTTGATGAAAATTTCTTCCCAGCAAACGGATTTTTCATTCAGGGAACAGGAAGAATCCACTTGAGTCCTTTGTTTTGACTGCCTTTTGACTCCTGTGTGTAATGATGGAACTAGGTTTCATCAACAGTCACAAATTGGAACAACAACTCTTGCAGATTGCAACTTAACATTGTCAGACAGTGTGTCAAAATGTTGTGTAGTCTGCTCTTTTGGCCGACTTAGAGCAATTGCGGCAACCACCAGGCACACTCCTCCTTCACATCCAATTCTCCGCGCAGTTGAGATGCCTAAAGTCGCAGCAATCTCACAAATTTTTATTCGGTGGTCTTTCATTACCATATCATGGATTTTGTCAATGGTTTACTTTGTGGTGACCTCAATGGGATGGCTGGAGGGCACTTTGTCTTCGACAGTTGTCTGACTACATTTAAATTCATTACTCCAAAAATAAATTGCCTGCAATGATGGTGCAGAGGCCGCATGAACTTCATCCAATTCTGTTCCAAGCCTTCAAATGAAAATGTTTAACAAGAGCACGAAACCGTTTTCTCCATTTTCTATCATAGTCAGCATACTGACTAATTCAGACAACTCTCAACAATTAGCTGTGTGCTGTACACTGTTGAAATTCTTTATACGATCCTTGGAATAATCAAGCTCACCAAACATGAACGTGCAACAAAAATGTTCTGTTCTGTCATGTAAATTTACCAGACTTGTCAAACCACCCTCAAAAGTTCATGAGTGATTTACCTTAAATTTTTACAGGATACTCTAATAAACATTCAGACACACATAGGCTATATAGTTTTTTAAACAACAATGTAGAGGTTTTCTGTTAAGACCGATTGCAAGGAGGAAAATGCTTTGCTGTGCTGTGAAAACGTATGGTTTAATTTTCTTTTTCGGAGTCAATTTTAGCTAAGTAGCAGGTCGTTGAAACCATAGACTGGCTGCTTATCCCAAATATATTCTTTCTAATTATATAATATATTTTTTAAACAAAAATTGTATACACAACTATGTGCCATTTTGTTGTTTTCTTGCAACTGATTTTAACAGAAGACAGGAAATTTGTATTTATGGATTAATGGCTTATGAATACTACAGAATATGAATCGTCCAAAATGTTGTAATGCAACCAGATTTGCATATTAAATCCATGCAAAATACTGCCAGTGAAGCTACTATTCTCACAGATCAAGCCCCTGGGGAGGTCTGTCAACCACTGTATATCAATGACCCCAACCGGTTTACCCATTTATTTTGTTTGGAATAATAATACACGTGGCTCAAGGTCAGCAAGAGGGTAGAAGAGGAGGTGGACAGAGATGGTAGAGGGGGAGGGGGAGGGTGGGGGAGGAAATGTACATCGATATATGGAAGGAAGAGATGGACAGAGAGAGGTGAACAAAATGAACAAAGAGAGAGGAGAGGAGAGGAGAGGAGAGGAGAGGAGAGGAGAGGAGAGGAGAGGAGAGGAGAGGAGGAGGAAGTGGACAGAAAGAGAAAAGGATATTAGGACTTCCAATTACCATATATATTTAGCAGTTGCAAAGCATTGGCAGGTTCACTAGTACATTTATGTTTTGTCTCAAACTCCAAACTGCATCATATTTAATGAACATATTTTGGTCATGTTTGGGATCTGATGATGAAAAATAAAAAAATAATAAAAAAAATAATAATAAAAAAAATAATAATAATAAAAAAAAAGGGTCTGGTTCTGAGTGACCACCAAAACATCGAGGGATGAAAAAAAGGTCTGGTTCTGAGGGGCCTCCAAACATCAAGGCCCTTGAGATTTGGACGCCCCAAGGACCACATAATGCCGCCGCCCCCACTCATTAGTCTGCCAATGTTTCTGCTTTAGAATTTCTCTTTCGACTCTCTCTCCTATATAGTTTTTTTTTTAACTATGGAAATATTGGTACAGCAACATAATTAAATCTCATTACCTTCCCAGTGGCCATTTGTCGTTTCCTTCTGGAGTTTCTCTCACGGAGCTGCTTCTTGGTGGAATGATCTCTGATAGATGTCTTGCTTTCATTTTGGTCATCTTTTGAAGAACCCTTGCGCTGCTTCTCTTCATACGCCTTCTCTCGGTCAGATAACCAATCCATTTCCCAGTGTGGATTTTGCTCAACAAAAGCCTGAAATAGAATACAACTTTACAAGGACCTCCAACATTACACCCCTCTGGTTAGTAAATGGGCACAGGATTGATATCCAGTGCTTTCTGTCATATTGGCAAATAAAACCCCATTAACTTTCTGTACTGAATGCGTTTAGTCTTTTCGAGATTTGCATAAGATTGTCACAGTTCATAATATTCTCATTTATTGTTGCCAGTTCCAATGCAGCAAGAATCTTCCTTACCCTGACAGTGAGATACTGTGCAGGCTATCACCGAAAGTGAGATACTGTGATTTTTTTTGGTCTCATTTTAAATAAATGAACTTTGGTCAACATTTTTCCACTGGTTAAATTCCATACAGAAAGTACAGTTCTGGAAGGCCTGTAAAATACCTATAAAACCTCTTCATTAGACTTGCAACAATTTTTTTGCTACAAATTTATGTAGATAAGATAAACAGCAACAAATGTAAAACAAGGATAATGTCGTGTAACAGCATGTGCAGACGGGATTAGATTACAAAATGAGATACTAATACTAGTAGATGAGTTTTGTTATTTTGGCAGTAAAATAGTCGATGACAGCTGAAGTAAGGAGGATATAGAGAACGATGCAAAAAGAACACATAAATTTCAAACTGCTATGATTAGGTTTATTTTGATCACATATAAAATGTATTTACACCAATACGACATGTAAGTTATCCAATTCAAGAATTGCAATTATTTTTAAAGATAACATGGAAAGCTCGTATCCTCCTTTGTGCAAACACATTACAAGTCTTTCCTTAACGATATTATTCTATACTGGATTTCCCATTGTTTAAGAGTCTTTCTTTGAAGCTCCGCATAACTTTTGTTAAAGTGTCCTTCAAAACAGCTGCAATTTCTACACATGCTGCAACCTTCAGATTGCCGAGTGAACGAGGTTTGCGACAATAAAATATGTATTTCAAATCGTGCTATAATAAGAAGTTGCAAACAGCAAGATCTGATGAGCGTACACGCCAGTAGAGATTGTCGAAGTCAAAACATGTACTCAAGTGTTGAGGGAGCATTTCTCAAACAACTGCCATGGATGCATTAGCCATGTGGGCTGTTGCTCCATTTAGCTGGAATCACATTTCAGCCATCTTGATACCCAAAGGCTCAAGTTGTGACCACAAAAATTTGTGTAGCACTGCAACACGGAAATTCCACACCATACAGTCACTTTAATCATGTACAGTGGTTTACTATCCTGTTGTACAAAGAGAATTAACCTGACGACATATTGTGCTGCGATCACGTATTGAAACACTGCACTTAACATTGAACTGTGAATGGAAAAGCCACTGAATGATGATAACATGATGCTGTCCACTGGATCGTTGTTACTGTAAATGGATGCTCAAACTGCCAGAATAACAGCTCTCCACTTCTATTAAGCAACTCAAATACGTGTATTCATTTTGCACCACCATGTACAAAGCAGTTAGGACCAAACAGTGAGGTCATCACTCCAGTGATCCCGAAGTGAGTTACAGAAGAAAAGAGGGTCTGCTAAAAGTGGACGGATCCAGTCAGGGGAGTCAAATTATAAAATAATGAACATTGAACACACACAGTAAAGGCATAAAAGGTGAAACCAAATCTACAAACTGGAAAAAAATGAGGGCAGCCATGGGGTCACAGATCGAGAAGATGGTAAAAGAAGTCCCAATCACAACCAACCTGCCCCTGCTTGAAGACTAAAGGAGAACCTTATATCTGGAAATAAAAACCACTTTCACAGAGGAAACCGAGAACCAGTTCAACCATCTGTGGATAATCTGCTAATATTAAATTTAAGGAATCGGGAAGACTATACTTAACATGAAGGGCCAAAAGAAGGGGTCACTCCACCAATATGTGAGATATTAGTCTGGCTCCACAACCACATTGTGGGGTGGGTCGTTACATAGAAGGGAACAATGGGTGAGCCACGTATGACCAATGTGTAAATGGCGTAAAACAGTGGACTCTTTCAGAGAAAAGCAAAAGGAAGTGCTCCAAACTGCACTAGACTCCTCAATTGTACTGAGTTTATTAATATGAGCAGTAGCGCCTCAGATGAAAAAGAGATTTGACGTAGATCCACATATCCACAGCTGGAAACACGAAAGGAAATGGGCGGAGGGGGTGGGGTGGGGGGTAAGTATCAGCTTCTCTAGCCAAACGGTCAGCCAATTCATTCCCTTGGATGCCCATATGACTTGGAACCCAGAGAAACACCTGGACAGGCAGAGCACAGAGAGGTCATGAATAGCAGAGACTAAAGGGCGATGATGGTAGCATCGGTTGATAACCAGCAGGCTGCTCATGGAGTCTGAACAAATTAAAACACTGTGGAGGGAGGCCTGAGAAACAAAAAGGAGGGCCCTATTAATGGCTAGAAGCGCTACTGGGAACTCATTATATGACCCCGGCAATAAATAGTGCTTGAAGCCAGTAGGAGATGCGAAAGTGTATTCCACCTTATAGATTATTTTACACTCATCAGTGTAAAAGATGGTGGCACCTTGGAACTCTGTAAAGATGGCACATACACGATGTCAGAAAACTATAGGAGCGACAGAGATCTTACGACCCTGGAATAGATCAGTCCTAATCCGTGGTCTAGGCACCATCCAAGGAGGGGGGGGGGGGGGGGGCTGGGAGGAAAGACATGGGTTGCAGTCCAGGGAGTGGAGATGGAGATCCGGACAGAGTGAAGCGACACGAATACCAATCGGCAATCCCACCCGTGGGCGGTTGTCAGGAGGGAGGCATCCCCCATTGGTGAAGAGTACAGGGTACACAGGATGGTCAGGGAATTGGTGAGTGGTGATTGTGTAAGAAACAAGGAGCTGGCTCTGTTGTATGTGTAGAGGGGGCATCCCTGCTTCTATGAGGAGACTATCAACAGGACTAGTAGGAAAGGCACCAATAGCCAGACCCACCCCACAATGATGACTATGTCAAGAAGTTTAAAAGTGAAAGGAGCTGCTGAGCTCTAAACTCGACCACCATAATCTAGTCTGGATGAGAGCAGAACACGGTAAAGATGGAAAAGAGTGGAACGTCTGCACCCCAAGATGTGTGGGCCAGGAGGGGGAGAGCACTAATCTTCATACATGTAGTCTTTAGGTGGTGAATGTGGGGCAGCCATGTCAGCTTGTTATCATAAACAGAGCCCAAGAAATGGGGCTGCACTACAACATTGAGGAGCTGGTTACCTAAATGAAGTTCTGGATCGTGGTGTATGGTGGGTCGATGACAAGAATGAATAACCTGCATTTTGGAGGGAGGAAACTGGAAGCCAGTCAGATGGCACCTTGCAGCTGGCGCTCAACAGGCGCTACCAAGTGGGAGCTGCACGAGATGCAAAAATCGTCGACGTACAACACCGGTGTAACCAGAGGCCCAACAGAGATCGCAAGCCCATTGATGGCAATGAGGAAGAGTGTGACACAGAACAGAACCCTGTGGGATACCGTTCTCCCGCATCTTAGGGACGCTGAGTGAGGAGCCAATTCAAACCCGGAAGAGCCGCTGAGATAAAAACTCGCGAATAAAAATCTGCATAGGACCATGGATGCCCCAGTCATGGAGGGTAACTAAAATGTGATGGCGCCAAGCCACGTCATACACCTTATGCAGGACAAAGAAGACCTAACAAGATGCTGTTGGTGAGTAAAAGCCTGTCAGATGGCTGATTCCAATCGGGGTAAATAGTCAGTTGGGCCCGGAAGCCACACTGATAAGGGGACAAGAGGCCCCGAGGTTTGAGTGCCCAACATAATCTGAAGATGACCATACTCTTAAGCAGTTTACAAAGTACATTTGTAAGGCTAATTGGGCAGTAGCTGTCGAGAGACGTTGGGTTTTTCCTGGGGTTAAGAATGGGGATAACTATACCGTCTCACCACTGTGATGGAAAAGCACCCGGGAGCCTATGTAGTTGAAGACCCTGAGGAGCTGTTGCCTCTGGGAAACGTCCAAGTGTTGGATCATCTGGTTGTGGATGGAGTCCAGCCCAGGGCTGTCTCTTGTGAAGAGCTATGAGGTTGCACCAATTCCCATTCAGCGAAGGGTGCATTATAGGGCTCAACGTGGTGCAGCATGAAACAGAGCGGGCCTGTTCAACTCTCCGTTTCTGCTGGAGAAAGGTAGGACAGTAGGAAGAGGACGACGATGCCATTGCAAACTGTGTTGCGAGGTGTTCTGCGAGGACCAATGGATCAGTGCACAGAGCACCTTGGAGGTTCAGACATTGGACAGTTGACTATTGCTGGGGGCCTAGAAGGCTACAGAGTTTGACCAAACCTGCAATGAAGAGGCATACATTCCCAGGGAGGGAACATAGCGCTCCCAACATTCCTTTTTACTTTGCAAAAACAGACATAATGTCTTATAGGATAACAGCAATCGGTGATTTTATAATGTTACTTAAAATCTGTCTTGATTGCAAATTTTTATTTTTTTTTATTTTTTATTCATATGACCAGTTTTGGTTCATTCAGAACCATCTTCAGATCTGATATTTCAGTTACAGGAGTAACCCGTCCAAATCCATCAACTTTCACATGCTGCGTCACATGTGACGAAACCTGTCATATGAATAAAAAATAAAAAAAAAATTGCAATCAAGACGGATTTTAAGTAACATTCCTTTTTACTCTGTTTAATAAGGTAAAAAGTCTTAGCACAGTGATGCTTAAAAGTGAGGAGGTTGGTCTATGAAGGGTGTCGCTTAAATCTTTGCAACGCCTATTGGCGGTCCTGGACAGTGACTGCGACATAATTGGTCGAACACTGTACTGGCTGTTGACGAGGTGCCCTGTGGATAGGGGGACAGCAGTGCCAACAGCATGAAGAAAGTGGCAGAGATGCCTTGCACGACCACATGACACGAAGTTGAGAGGGGGGGGGGGGGAGAGTTAAAGTGGACAGCAGATGTATATAAAGGCCAATTGACCCTGCGGAATGCCGAATGTGGGGGCCTGTCTGCCTGGTGGCAGCAGGGGAACAAGAGAATCACCGGAAAGTAGTCACTGTCACAAAGGTCATCATGTAATGACCAATGTAGGGAAGCCACGAGGGCAGGGGAGGAGATCGTGAGATCGATAGCAGAGTAGGTGCCATGAGCGACACTGAAGAGGGTAGGTGAACCATCATTGAGGAGACACAAATCGAGGTTCGTGATAAAGTGGTCAATTAGGATACCCCTACCCGTTGAAGTGACACTTCCCCATAGTGGATGATGAACACTGAAGCCCCAAGGACAAGAAACGGGGGTGGGAGTTGCTGGATTAAGGTAAACAGTGCAACGTAAGCAAGTGGCCTCCCTGGAGGGAGATAGACATTGCAAATGGCGATTGCCAGAGTTGTTTGCACTCAAACCACTATCACTTCAAAGGTGGTAAATAAATGGATCCAGTCACTGGTAACATTGGAGCAAATCAAAGTGCAGACCCCACCAGATGCTGCCCTGGAGCGAGTACGGTTCCGACAGAACGCCTGATAACCACAAAAAGTTGGATAGTGGTCATCACGGAAATCCGTTTCTTGAAGAAAGAGACAGAAGGCAGAATACGAAGAGGCAAGATGTTTCATTTCCAGTAGGTGACTATAGTATCCGGTGCAATTCCACTGGATGATTGTGTGGTGCGAGTCCAATGTAGGCATGAGGAGCCGAGGAGGTGGTCTAGTGACTCGTTCAAAGGAGGTCTGGTAACTCGTCCAGTAGTAGTCACCAAGAATGATGGGTGACAACCATAAATAAGATGTCAGACTCAGGTTGCGAGGGGGGAGATGGCACCTTTGGGGCACTGGGGGTGTCTTGTCTTGGGATTATGTTTCTTCTTCTTCTCTTTCTTAGGTGGAGGAGGGCAGGGCACAGGGGGAGTACAGGCTTCTGCAAGATCTGGAACGAAAGAGACCTGGGGGCGCACAGATGGTGCGCCTTATGGCCAAGTGGTGATAACAGTCTTCTGGCCTGAGAGACGCCAGCGAGAGGGGTCCTGGGAGGGAGCCCAGTCACCGGCAGATGCTAAAGAAGGGGGGCACTTCTTCAGCTGGGGAGGGGCAGCGGCTCCCTGACGGGAGGTCATGGGAACTGCAGGGGAGGAGGAGGGGAGGGTGGGACAGGGCTGGGGTAAGGATGAGGGAGGAGGAGGAGGAGGAGGAGGAGGAGGAAGGGAAGTAACAGAGGCAAAAGTTGAAGAGAGTGACACTCGATGGAGTCTCTCATACTTTTGGGAAGCCTCAGCATAAGACTGGCAATCCAGGGACTTGTATTCTTGGATCTTCTTTTCTCTCTTGTAAGATGGGCAATGCGGTGAGCGAGGGGAGTGGTGGTCAGCACAATTGACACACACAGGCGGCAGAACACAGGGGCTTCCATCATGGAGTGGGTGGCCACAGTCACCACACAAAAGGTCTGCTGTACAGCGGGAAGACATATGCCCAAAACGAAAGACTGAAAGCACTGCATAGGTGAAGGGATATACGGCTTCATGTCACATCTGTAGCACGACCTTAACCTCCTCTGGGAGGCACAAAGAGCTGCGGATTGGGTGGCAAAAGCAACTTTGATCAACAGGGAGCCCGACCGCATCTTACTGTGAGACTCCACATCACCAAAATTGGCCTCAATATTTTCCACGAAAAACAATGGCTTTGTGGCGGTGAATATGTCCTCATCCATACTAGTACAGATGAGGTAATAGGGAAAGGGTTTCATCCCAAGATGGTGAGCCTGGCCCATCTCCCACAGTGTAGCCAGGGAGGGGAAGGTTGCCGGGTCATAAGAAGCAGCATTCGAGGATCCTTCACCATTCGAAGAGACGGCCGTTTGAGAATGGCCAGTGTTTTGCAGCTCGATACTTCATGCGCCAAGCAACTACTCCTAGGCATACATGGGGAGGGAACAGCTCAGGTATCAGTAGTCTGATCCCTGTATTGTCAGGGGAGCTCAGCTATATGGGTACATAACAGCTCCACCACATGTACTGGCTACACGTGCTGGTGACCTAGCAGGGTGGAAGGGGGCTACAGTGGGGAAGGGGAGAGGGGAAGGAAGGGGGGAGAGGAATCCACACCGTAGATGCTAGGGAGGAAGTACTTC
The DNA here is from genome assembly GCF_023864345.2 of Schistocerca serialis cubense. Classification (NCBI taxonomy): domain Eukaryota; kingdom Metazoa; phylum Arthropoda; class Insecta; order Orthoptera; family Acrididae; genus Schistocerca; species Schistocerca serialis. The sequence goes on along the minus strand of NC_064647.1, from coordinate 225,964,459 downwards.
CCCATATGGCTCACACTAAAAACAGGAAATTTTGCAGTGGAGGTCAAATGTCAAGTGGGGACCTAAAAGCCAAAAAGGTTGAAAGAACGGGCTTAAAGAACAAAATTGCAACCAATACAGGAAACCAGGTCGACATAAATCAGAACACCGAGAGAGGGGAAGGAGGTGGCAACGGGGAAGGAGCGAGGATAGGGAGGGAAGGAGCAGGGAGAACGAAATGCAGCCAAGGAACGAAGAATGGGCCGCAATAGCTCGGGGCCCCGTATGCGCCATGCGCAAACTCACAAAAGGACCGTGAGCCTCCTGGGGGCCAGTAAAGAGAGATACATACAAACAGTGCTGCGTGATTGTCTCTCTTTACTGATTAAGACTATGGCTGAAAGCCATATGTGAGTGTGTCTTAGTTGTGCCAGTCTGCATCTTGACGTATCTTCTTTATGGGGTAAGTAGCAATCTGTCTTTTCCTACATTGTTGACATTCCTGAAAAATATAAATTTCATAACATTGAATGTAAATTGAAATTTTAAGAAGTCTTATCTTAAAGTATCTGTATGGAGGGTAACCTTACATGGAAGTGAAATAAATAAAGAGAAGGTACTGTGCCCATCAAGAAGAAAGGAAATGTATGGAACAACTTGACTATAAGATGGAATATGCTGGTGTGACACATTCTGAGGCACTAAGAAATCACCAATTTGGTAATGCAGGGAAGGGAGCGGCGTAAAAATTACACAGTGAGATCAAGTACAGAATTAAGTAAGCAGGTTCAAATGGATGTAGGTAGCGCCAGTTATGCGGAGATGAAGTGGCTTTCACGAGATACAGTACAATGGAAAGCTGCATCAAATAGTTCTTCTGACAGGAGACAACCCCAACAACAACATGGACTTCAGATGATGACAAATACGTGACTAGGGTAAATACCTGAAGTGCGTACTTCACATCTCTCAGCTGCCTCATTGCCAAAGCCTCCTTCGCTGCCCTATTTCTTTTGGTTCTGCAGTCCAGGCCCCACTTCACCTTTTTCATTTGGCTATTGATTTACCCTTTGCAAGGCAATCAATAAAAATACTGATATTGCAACCCAGAAATGTCAGTCAATATTTTTTTGACAATAGAAATAAACTTCACCATTCTGGTCCAGAATCAGAATCTTCCATCTACTGCTTTGATTTCAGTTATTTCTGGTATCACCTATGTCCCAACCAGAGCAACAAATTCGTATGCAAAAAAAGAATAATTGTTTACAAAACTCTCAAAACATTGCTATTTTTGTATTTGCTTTATGCCAGCTTTCAACCTAGGGCTCTGATCTTGCACAAAGCTTTATCCTATCATTCAGTTCCAGATTTTAATGGTGTAATGCGTAGTCTAATAATTTTGAGCACACAGCCATGCGAATTCAGTCTCTTCCACTGATATTTCAGCCATGTAGCTTGTAGGCCAGAGAGAGAGAGAGAGAGAGAGAGAGAGAGAGAGAGATGACACGGTACTGAGATATTACATTAGATTATATTTACTTTTGTTCCATAGATCTACAGTGAGGAGATGCTCAAGGCTGCAGAACATGTCATAAAATAAGAATACGCATGAACTTGTCACAAAAGATGTAAATGTACAGTATGGAGCGTAACACATTTCAAAGGCTATTGTCTCCATGCATCATAGAAGGGAAAAATCAGTTTACAGTAATTATATATATATATATATATATATATATATATATATATATATATATATATCTTTAAATATGTCTGCTTGTGTCTGTATGTGTGGATGGATATGTGCGTGTGTGCGAGTGTATACCTGTCCTTTTTTCCCCCTAAGGTAAGTCTTTCCGCTCCCGGGATTGGAATGACTCCTTACCCTCTCCCTTAAAACCCACTTCCTTTCGTCTTCCCCTCTCCTTCCCTCTTTCCTGATGAGGCAACAGTCTGTTGCGAAAGCTTGAATTTTGTGTGTATGTTTGTGTGTCTATCGACCTGCCAGCGCTTTTGTTCGGTAAGTCACCTCATCTTTGTTTTTATATATATATATATATATATATATATATATATATATATATATATATATATATATATATATATGAAAGCGCTGGCAGGTCGATAGAAACACAAACAGATACATACATACACACAAAATTCAAGCTTTTGCAACAAACTGTTGCCTCATCAGGAAAGAGGGAAGGAGAGGGAAAGACGAAAGGAAGTGGGTTTTAAGGGAGAGGGTAAGGAGTCATTCCAATCCCGGGAGCGGAAAGACTTACCTTAGGGGGAAAAAAGGACGGGTATACACTCGCGCGCACGCACACACATATACAGACACAAGCAGACATCTTTAAATATGTATGTGTGGATGGATATGTGTGTGTGTGTGCGCTCCCGGGATTGGAATGACTCCTTACCCTCTCCCTTAAAACCTACTTCCTTTCGTCTTTCCCTCTCCTTCCCTCTTTCCTGATGAGGCAACAGTTTGTTGCGAAAGCTCGTTTTCTGACAGCGAAAGGAGTTGGAGGAATGGACATTCAACAATGAATGTCACAAGTGCACAGTGAACACTGCATGTCCCTTGCAAGGGTCAAGGCGTGGCACAAGCACTGCAGGGAAGGACGGTTGTCGTCAGCCGACGATGCACTGACTGGAGCACCACAATGCATTACTGATGACATCATGCAGTTGGTGGATGCACTCATTACCCAGGACTGCCGAGTGACAGTGAAAGCCGTAGCCGCTGTGGTCGGATTAAGCATCAGAAGTGTTCACACCATCATTAAGGAAAGACTGCACATGTGCAAAGTGTGTGCCCCATGGGTGCCCCACAGTCTTCAACCACACCAGGAAACGTGTCGAATGGCCCACTGTCTTGCTCATTTGCAGTGCTATTCTCGGGAAGGGAATGCATTCCTGGAACGAGTGGTGGCTGGAGATGAGTCAGTGTCATGACTTCGAACCAGAATCAAAATGACAATGTCTCCAATGGAAGCATCCAGGGTCACCACTGCCAATAAAAGCCAAGGCCATCCGTCCACACAAGTGCAGGAAAGGTTATGCTGATGTTCTTCTTTGACCAAGATGGCCCCCTTCTGATTCACTTCCTGCAGCACGGGACTACAGTGAATGCCCAGAGTTACTCGCAAACCTTGACCATCTTTCGCCAAGCGATCAAATCAAAACAACCAGGCAGTCTCACCTGTGGGGTCATTCTGCTCCACGACAATGCAAAGCCTCGTACGGCCTGCTGAAATTCAAATGGGAGTTTTCGGCCGCCCTCCATACAGTCCGGACCCTCTCTCGCTGTGATTACGCCATTTTTGGTCCCCTTAAAAAGGCTCTGAGGGGCAAATGATTCACCTCGGATGACGATGTCCCGCTGTACATGCGGAACTGGTTAACATTGCAGTCCCGGGAATTTTATGAGACAGCCATTCACTGCCTTGTATCACAGTGGGACAAGTGCATCCACAGCCAGGGCCAATACTTCTAAGATACAGGTACTGGTTTCTGTAATTATGCCTCCGGCTCGTTTCTTTTTGAATGCCCCTTATAGTGAGGGAAGTTCTGATAGAATGTAAATAATTTAATATTAAAGGAGGCTGACTCCCCCCCCCCCCCCCCCCCCCCCCCTGCAGACACACCTGTCCACCAACACTGTGCTGGCTGGACCACAACAATACCTCTTTCCATTTCCTCCCTCTACCCACCCCTTCCAATACTACCTGACTCCAGTCCATCTGCCAAAGTTACGACGACGGAATTATCTGTCCACCCGGCACAGTATAGGCACACAGAGGTAGGTGTGTGTGTGTGTGTGCGTGTGTGTGTGTGTGTGTGTGTGTGTGTGTGTGTGGGGGGGGGGGGGGGGGGGGTGTCTCCTTGTGCATGCTTGTATTTGTACTCTAGCTCATCAAAGGATTTTTTCTTAAAGGCAGCAAAGCTTTCATTGTCCATTAGCTTTTCTGTGGATGATGCTGTGATATACAGCAAAGTTTCAATGCTGAAAAATTGTGGTGAAATGGGGGAGGAGCTGCAGAGGATTGATGCTTGGTGCGGGAAATGGCAATTGACCCTCAACATGAACAAATGTATTGTTTTATGAATACATACACAGAAAGAAATTTAGCCCATCAAGCTTATAAAACAGTGGTTCAATCAATACTTGAATATTGTTCATCAGGCTGGGATCTGTACCAGATAGGATTGATAGAGGAAAGAGAGAAGATGATTCAAAGAAGAGCAGCAAGTTTTGCTACGGGTTCATTTAGTAAGCACAAAAGCAACACAGAGATGATCAGGCAACTATTTGCTTATGCTAGTGGCAGACCGCCAGTTCATACTGTCAGCACTATGCGCTACAGTGACCAGAAATAAAACCCTTTAACATAATTTGACCAAGTCAAAAGTCTTCCCCTTACATACGAACAGAATTATTTTCTGGTTCTACTTGTTCTACACTAAGTACTTTAAGCTTACACAGAGCCAAAAGAAGCTTAAGTTTTTGCTAAAGCAATTGCAGTCAAAATACTCATCAATCACCACTTTTTTTAACAGTCAATTTCAAAGCACTAAGGTTTTATCTTCAGGCACATAGCATGACAACATTTGAAATTTATCAACAAAAATAGCCAACTTTTGAAAATTTAATATAACTGGATAGATAACAAAAATCTACACACCAAATGACAGTGAGGGGAAACACATATAAAGGTTAAAGAAGTGTGCAAGGTTTTGGAGCCAGTAGCTTCTTCTTCCTTCCGGCAGAAGAGCTGAAGAGGAAGGAAGAGAGATGAAGGAAAAGGACAGGAGATGTTTAGTGAACAGTGAGAGTTCGTAAAAGTCGCCCAGAGCCCTGGGTCGTCAGGGGAGACGTACCACACAGGATGAGAAGGAAGGACCTTTCCCTTCAAGACTTCTACCAGAAGAAGGAGCCACTGGCTCCAAAAGGTTGCACATTTCTTTAACCTTTATGTGTGTTTTCTCCCGCCAACAACGGCCAATTGTACATGAGTGTTCAAGGCACGTGACATCACACCACAGCGTGGAAGCACGCGTAAACAGAATTTTGCTGCAGTTAGCAGTGAGACAGGATGTAAATCAGCTATGATTCCCTTTGAAACTGGGCACCGCAGGTGGGGATGAAATGTTGAGTTTTAATGTTGAATCTATCTGACCGTGGCATAACAGCCCAGAATATTTCATTAATTGTGACGTTTTCACCGTGTGTGTAATATACAGGGTGTCCCATTTATCTTGACCCCCCCTAAATAACTGTTTGTCCAGATGCAGATTACAAAATGTTTCAAGCAAATGTTCTTTAGCTGTCAGGGGGACATCAATCAACATGATTGCCTTCATTGTAGCTTTGTTTTTTACAAAGATATGAACAGCAGTATGACTTTTTTAAATGGCACCCTGTGTTTTTTGTTCGGCAATTTATTTCCTCCCCTAAAGACCTATTCAAAGATGTATCACAGTGTACCATTCACTGAAACACAATGTTATTAAGTGCATAACACTACACTGACTTTGAGCCTGGGATCCACTTGCTGGAGTTGCCAGAAAACAAATGTAAACCAAGCAAACACATAACACAAAATTGACTTTGACTCTCCTGTGCCACTGCTCAGGAGTAGAACATTCAAAGGCGCTCAGAGTGGTGACCCTAGACACCTACACACAGGTGCACTCATTGAATGAAAGAATTATTTACTGCTTCCAGTGTTTCCCGCTGAATAGAATTACAAGCAAGCACGGTATGTTCCTGCACGTCCTCTGGAGTTGTTGGAATATCGTGATAGACAATGTCTTTAATGCGTCCCCGAAGAAAAAAGTCCAGAGGATTTAAATTAGGAGACCTAGCATGGCAAGTAGCTGTTCCTCCTCGACCAATTCATCTGGCAGGATACATTCGTTTCAGAACACGAAGTGCACGCAAGGCATTATGTGCTGGACATCCATCGTGTTGATACCACATAATCATTCTGGTTATTAGCGGGACTTCATCCAGAAGAGGAGCAAGAATTCGTCTGAGGAAGCTGGCATACGCTGTGCCGTTTAGACTGCCACTGATGAAATAAGGGCCAATAATTGTAGTACAAAGCATCCCACACCTGATGTTAACTCTCCATTGACGCTGACGTTCCACCTGTCTAAGCCATCATGGGTTGTTGCTGGACCAACAATGCGTGTTCCTCGTGTTTACCTGTCATCTGCTTGAGAAGGAACATTCATCGGTAAATAGAACATTGGAGGAGAAGTCTGGGTTGGCGAGGATTTGCTGCTGTGCCCACTGACAGAACTGTACACGATTCTGGAAATCATTCCCATGCAATTCTTGATGTAGGTGTACATGGTAAGCACGGAACTGGTGACATGTAAGAATACAATGTACACTAGTTTTAGGAATGTCAATCTCGTGTTCAAGCTGTCATGTGCTCACATGTGGATTCATAGCAACGAAAGCGAGACCAGGAACTTTGGCAGCTTCGTCTGTGCGAGTGCTATGACGACTGCATTGTCGTGGGTTGAAACTTCCTGTTTCCTGAAGCGTCACAACAAGACGAGAAAACATCCATCAGGAAGGTGGGTCCTTGTCAGGATATCGATCTCTGTAAAGTTCCATTGCCTGCATAGCATTTCGCCTACCTTCAACGACAACAATAAAAGAAACGTTATGTAGATGCAGTTTGTAGGAAGGACAGTCTTTACTGCAAGTCTACTCTATACAACAATATTTAAAAGGACTAAACTACTGTACTAAATGTACCCGTACATATGAAACAGTATTGCAATTACTGTTCTGCTAACTTACATTTCCTGTAGATGAGTAGCATTTCTACCTTCTCTTCGTTGGTGTACATTCTACTCACACAACTCTTCAACTGACGATGGTTGACAGAATGACGGGTGTGCATTCTTCTTATGTTTAAATTTGTCCTCTGTCAATGTCAGCACGTGGATGTGTTCCATTACCCTGAGTACCTGCACTAAGCGCTGGGAGCGTCAATGTCAATGTTGAGTTACGTAATTAATAACGTTGTGTTTCAGTGAATGGTACACTGTGATACATTTCTGACTAGGTCTTTAGGAGAGGAAATGAATTACCGAATAAAAAATACCGGGTGCCATTTAAAAAAGTCATATCGTTGTTCATATCTTTGTAAAAAACAAAGCTACAACGAAAGCAATCATGCTGATTGGTGTCCCCCTGACGGCTAAAGAACATTTGCTTGAAACATTTTGTAATTTGCATCTGGACAAACAGTTATTTAGGGTGGTCAAGATAAATGGGAAACCCTGTATATTTATTTTAAAATTTTCATGGTGATTTATTCTCTCTATTCGAAAGGACCCTGGAAGGACATTTCATCAGTTTGCCTGAACACTTTTGAAGCTGTTGATTTTCAGAAGAGAGATCACTTACTCAGAACCTAGAACATAAGACTTTTTTTGTTTCAGGAAGACCTATGAATGAACAACATTGGTAGATGATATGAAATGGAATAAACATGGTAAGTCTGCAGTAAGGAAGACTACTACACAACACAGATTTGTTGGGAGAGCTTTGCAAAAGTGCAGTGCATACAAGAAGCTTAAATACCTTATTTTAGAGTATTCCTCCAACTCACAGACTCTAGCAATTAAGTGTACAAGAGCTGACATGTAATTTTGGAATTCACATACAACCTGGCTGAATTGCAGTAGGTCAAAGTATCAGATACAAAAGCCTGACAGAGGTGCTCAGGGAACTTAATACGGATATCTTTGAAAGATAGGTTATGAAAATTTGAAGTGCTCTTATTTGAGGACGATGACAAAATTCTTCTGCTTCCATTATACATCCAGTGTTACAGGTTGTGAAAGGACATAGGAATGCGCGAGGTTTCGATGTCTTCACAAGTTGAGTCACTGGAGTTTTTATATAACTTTTTATTTTAGCATTTTGGTTATTTGCAACTCTTGTGAGTGGAATGCAATATCTGGCAGAGCTTCATCTAACTGTTGACAATGTCACTTGTGGCTCTCAAGAAGTAGCAGCATCTCGCAGTATGTGAGTATGAGTTTTTTTGTGGAAGTTACAGGGTTCAGTGTGGAATGGAATGATGATAATTATTGATATGCAAATAATGAAGTATATGAAAGGTATTCTAATGTGCTACAATCATTACAGTGAATTAATTCAGTATTCACTACTTGCAAACCTGAACCTTACACTCAAATAAAACAAATCTCACTCTTGCCCGGCCCTAAACAAGATGACTCACAATAATGAACTGTAACTGGAGTACCATTTGCTAGCTATGAAAAGGGAGAAATTAATATGGTGCCATTCAGTTTTTAATAGAGGTGGGCAACATTATAAGTGATTAGTGTGCACAAAAACACCACTTTGAATAGGACTGCCTCTAGTAAAGTGCTGTGACAGCCAGACCAATCTCAGAGTTAATAACAGCTTTAATTTTACTGATCAATGTTTTCTACAACATGAGTCTAAGTTTTTATTGATTAAACCTCCTATTTATGCTTTCAGTGCTGTGCAGAAGTTGCTTATTGATTGAAAGTTAGCTAGATAGCTATCTTTGGTTTGAAATATCAGCCCAGTTAATAATCAGCCAGCTCTCTCTATCTGCTTTGCTTGTTCTGCAAGTTTAGCAACTCATCATTACTGAAAATCTTGATACTAATTTCTGGCTGAAAACTTTTTTCATTTACCTGTGGAAAAACACTACAGCAGTACCCCACCTGGCAAGAGCACAGATTATCGGGTCATATCAGAAATACTCAGTTTAAGGGTTTGCACTGAAATACAGTGAAACCCAGCCTTTACACTTTTCAAGGGGCTTCAAAAAATTGTGTAAAATGTGGGAAATAATGTTTTAAGCTGAAAAAGTTACATATAGGATACCCCTTGCATTTTCGCACTTTATGTATGGTATTTACACAACAGGCTTCAAAAGACATGTCAGGGACTTGTTTATTTTTTCTTGTTGTCAAGTGCAAATATGTACATTCGAATTTTGTGTGATGTTTGAATATATACTATTCTGCATCTCTTGCATAGTAGTCATCTTTTTGAGGTTATCGGGTACTATGCCTCCTCAGTTATGTGGGGAATCATACACACACGAACTATCACTCACATTGTTTGTTTGTGTAACATTACAAAAAATACAGATGTAAATACTGCACTTGACAATGAGAATAAATTCTCGAAACATGTTTTGTTCAGCATGAAAACAATACGTAACTGGCGCTGTGTTTTAACTAAAATGCAAAGCAAAGTGAATGATAGTTTCAGCTAAAGCTACAAATGGCCAAATGCCGAACACACTAAATATGGTTCAACAAAGGTGTCACGATGGTCACAACAATCACGAAATTGCATTTGCACAGTAGAGACAGTTTGGAAGTAGTTGTGATTGGTCATGATATCGTTATTCGAAAGAACCTAGTTACTCCCATCAGCCACCACGCCAAATAGAGCTTGGCAGTGGCAGGAGATACAGCACGAACTGTTCCAACTTTTATATGTTTGCATGTTCAAATCCGATGAGTAGAGTGCCCTGGTGTCAAGAAACTTAACCACGTAGTATTTGTAGATACTACTGGATGGTCAACATCATTTTTTTTTGTAATGTGTAAATTGCAGGAAAATTATAAATACATTGAGACAAAATCAGGTGCAAATTAACATTGCGGACATAGGAAATTTGACAGGAACGATAAGAAATGTCGTAAGCGGCGGGAAAACATTAATTTCAGGAACATAAAAGACGGGTTATACTGTATGTTAGTTAAGTGGTAAGACAGACACATGTAAAGAGTTGCGGTTCACATAAATGAGCAAGTAATCATTTTCCATTGATGTTTGTTAGTTTCATGTACCATGGCTCATTTTGCATGATAAATCATATTTATGTGGAATGAGTCATTTTTCATTCAAATCATAAATTAATGCTGACATTTATACGTTTTTTTTTAGTGATTCCTACCCACCACCAAATATATATTCTATAGAATAGGAGGAGTTATCAAGAAGAAATTTTTTCAGTTGGTTTCAAATTTCACTTTGCACATTTTATATCAAGGGTTAAGTGATCAAAAACTTTAGTTGTAGCACTGTCCATCCCTTTTTCTGCTAAAGATAACCTTAATGTAGATTAATGGACATAATTTTTCCTTCTGGTATTGTAATTATGTATATCATTGTTCCTTTTGAACTGTAGTGGATTACTTACAACGAACATCGTGACATCGTAATTATAAAGTGAAGAGGTAGTCATAATACCCAACTCCTTAAACAGATTTCTACAAGATGATCGTGGGTGAATACCACATATTATTTTTACAGCATGTTTTTGAGTAATGAAGACTTTCTTTCTTAAAGATGGGTTATCTTAAAACATTATTCCATATGACATTATAGAATGAAAATATGCAAAATATATCAACTTACTGATTTGCCACTCCCTGAGATTCTCAATGATTCTAAGTGCAAATGTGCCTGTACTAAGTTGTCTTAGGAGTTTCAAAACATACTTTTTCTCATTTACATCATCTTCAATGTGGACACCTAAGAATTTTGAAGTTCCACCCTATTTTTTATTTCTTCAGCATGTGTTACCCTTATCATTGGTGTAGCGTCCCATGATGTGCAGAACTAAATAATTTTTTTTTTTTTTTTTTTTTTTTTTTTTTTAAAAAAAACATTGAGGGTGAAACCATTCGAAGAAAACCAATCAGCAATACTTTAAAGAGCACTTTTTAGCATTCCTTCTGTTTCTGTCAGTTAGAATTACATTCTCAGACTACATTGGTTGAATTACTAAGCACAACTTCATGCACTCTTTTGGTTGAATATGACATTATCTATTGTTTGGCTGCAGCATCAATCCCACAAAACTTCCGATTTCTCTGTGAAAAATACTGTAATTCACAGAGTCAAATGCTTTAGACAGGTTGCAGAAAATACCAACTACTGCTATTTTATTATTTAATGCTTGTAAAATCTGGTGAATAAACATGTAAATGACATTCTCAGTAGAGCAACTTTTTTGGAACCCAGACTGTGATTTTCTAAGGATATTATTGTTGCTAAGGTGAGATACTATTCAAGAATATGTCACCCCAAAAATTTTGGAAAGCAACATATTCACTTTTTGTAGTTCTGTTTGAGATCATTTCTGGGAAAGGGTGTACTAGTTCAGCTAAAGTGAATTTGCTATAAAAATGCATTCTGAAAACAACCATTCAGTGGAAGGATAAGTCATACTTACTACATAAAGAAACTAAGTAAACAAAAATAATAATATATGAGTCATAATTTTGTTGAGAGGCAATTGATTGCTCATACTGGAAATCTGTAACAGCTATCCACTTTATATTTATCTCATAAAAGGATTCCAGTTGACATATCACACTTTGGTGAAATTAACATTATTCAAGATAATTTCAAGTCAATCTGGTCCTGTTAACTGAAGTTCATATTTTCAACAATGAATGATATAAGCAAAATTACAATCACAGAAAATGTGTTGTAAGAATCTACCTGAAGTCGAGTTCTAAAAGAATATTGACAGAACTGCCTCATAAATTTTTAAAGTACACAGAATGATTTGGAAAAGCAGCTGGATACACTGTTTGAAGATGACTTAAAATGTTAAACTACTCATCAAGGAGCGAAAATTTGTAATTTAGGTATTTGAAAATGTTAAAGGGCAGATCAGCTTAAGGCAGCAAAAATTTGACAATATTCAACTTTTTTTCTACCACAGAAAACTTATAAGAATAAAAGTTGACATGCCCAAACAGCAAGTCTTCTTACACAGGATAAAAATATAATCCATGATAAAGAAACCATTTTTACTCCCTATTAAGCTGTTTCGATATTGGAGTGGTTGCAAAATAGTACTATAGCATTTTTCTGATGCCCAGAGTAGTTTTAAACTTTTTAGTGTTGAGCTTAGTTTACTTTATTGGCAAAATACATATCTACAAAAACAGTGCTCTTTCAGATAGATATCAGAATAAATAATATATTTAATTTTTTGAACTTTTTAAACAATGTAATATGTTTTAAACTGAGAGGCTATTCATCAGAATGATTGGATTTTAGTTGATAATATATAGTTACATATACCCAAAAAATTTCAAAGTTCTATGCCATTTAGTTTTTGAGTTACGAGGGAAACAGATAACAAAAATGTGAAGTGCAGGAAATGAGTGATAAACATTGCTATGAATTTTTCATGCCTTTGTTGTTGTATTAATGTAAATCAAAAGTCACCAGCAGAGTAGGTTGGCTCTTCTAATGATGCTTGGTGGTCTGTCTTCTCTAATCTGAACTTTCTCTTTCTCTTTCTCGTCTCTTATTGTTGTTTCTGGCTTCCTTCTCCCTGCCGACTTTATTCACATTGTATCCACTTGGTCCAATGCAAATTTACCAAACATTACACTCTCAATTCGTAACAGTGTAATTACTTCCAGTCTACCTTTCATGCCTTCATTGAATGTAATTATTGCAGTATTAGCTGTAATTTTAATAACCACCTTCCTACAAAATCCAGTTTTGGGACAAACTTTCCATATTTTACTGTCCAGTGACTCGTTCACATTTCGTGTATCAGTTCCAACGCATTTTTTTTAAGCGCTCTGTGGCAGCTAAATTCTTAAACACAGGCCTGACAGCTTCAATCCCTGAAGGTGGTAAAGTACTTCTGTGCCTACAGCTATTAACAGTTCCGTCAGATACTATATGTTGATACGGTCACCATGACTCATTTCCCTTGAGACAAAAATAAAGCATCAGGTTGGAATCAGAAGAGCATTTGTGATACCACAAAGTACATGTAGCTGCTCTCATTTTAATAACATAATCAGAATTTTTCTAAGGTATTCCCATAATATGAGGTGGTTGTGTTTGTGATGGGATTTGTCTGTCAGTCTCTTTTTACCACATAGAGGTTTTCTGACAGAGAGATATATACCTTTGTACAAACTTCACTCACGTTGACTGCTAAGTATGAGAAATTCAGCTTCAAAACTGCATATAATATGAGAAATTTAGTTAAATGTACAATTAGACACACGGAAAATTTAACGTTACTCTTAGGGTGGGGTTTTAACGGGAAGATTGGAAGCGTTGATTTACTATTTACTCCATAACATAAAAACTATTTACAGGTATTGTAATATTTTTCACTAAAATGTTTCTAAACATCTGAAGCATAAGGAAAAAATAATTTTGAAAAATCAGCTTCTTCAAAATCTTAAGTTGTATCTGCCCCCTTAAGTGGAAGCACATATATGCATAATAAAAATGTTAGAGGGAACTTACGGCATATTTTTCTGAGTGTGACTTGCCCTTCAAGTGCACTGACGCACAGTGGAGGTCGCCCATCCAGGTGCTGCACAGCTTACAAAACCAAGCAGTGGCTGACACAAAAAATTGCAAACCTGAAGCAAATGAAACAAACAAAAACTTCAGCAACGTTGTTGAATACTAAAGCACTTATTTCAAATGCTAGATATGTATACGTACCAGTAAAACCTCATACATCCAAGTGTCTGTATAAACTTCAAAGCACAAAAATGGTCACAAACAACTGTGCACAACAGCTCACATAAGATTACGAGGTCAGTTTTTTTAACAATTCTACAAATATAAGTGACCAAATTCAGTTATTCATGGTGTTAAAAAACAAATCTGTTACAAGTAAACAGGTCTGCAAGACTTTTAGATGCTGAAGGTGTTTTTTCATTAAATCTAAGAGAAGCTGAAAGTAAACAATGTTTTATTTATCATTTAAATAAATAGTGACCAATTATAAGTTGGGTCTTAACAATAAAACAAAAAATATTCGTAGAGTTCTCAAACAACATACATACAATACCTGACAACATCTAAAGTAGAAAAATTTATGTTAATAAACGTGGGTATCAAAAAGTAAACCCATAATGTTAGAACACAGTATTTGAAGTGTGCTACTTGACACAGTCAAATCAATATATCTAAGCATAATGTTGCAAAGTAATACGAAATGGAATGAGCAAGTACAGATGATATTAGGGAAGGCGAATGGTCAACTTTGATTTATTGGCCAAATTTTAGGAATGTGTAGCTTATCTATAGAGAAGACTCCTTATAGACCACTGGTTTAAACAGCGTAAGATGATCCATGATAGCTCACAGTGTTGTTGCAAGCTTTCAACTGTGAAGCACTGCTAATGACTGCATGCGAAAATGGTAGGGCACGTGCATGTTTGCTGTTTCCAAGGATGACCCTCGTCCAGTCTGTACTATAATTTGTACAATACTGTAATTTATAAAAGTTACATCCACAGTCTTTACACAGTAACATGATCAACTAAGACTTTGATGTATGAGTTTCATTATGTCTTTTCTGGGCTGCACTTGTAAATCCTAAGAATGAATTTTTTTTATTAAGCATTTCATGTGGATTAAAATATTCGACGCTTTGTGTTTCAATATTCATGACAAGTGAAACGTTTTAAGTTATTTTTGTAAGTGTATTATTATGTGATTGCTATTTGCCCATTTGTGTTGTCCTAATGTCCTACAAATTGGAATGTTGTGTTGTTAGGTACCAGATGATGGCTTATGGCCAAAACCGGTAGCACTAATAAAATCCAGTTAATGCAGTTCAGCATCACGAGTTTTTGAAACATACACTGACAGCTGAAAACTGACAGAAGAAAACCTATGAAAATATACTGTTATTATTAAGAGTATGCTGATCAAGAGGAAGCAATGAAGTTTCAATTTATGCTGTAATTTCATGTTTATTTTATTTTTTCAACATAAAAGAAAGAACTTCACGATTTACACACTAATGTACCTAAAGCTAGGCCTTGAAGTGGTGAATCTTTTGACATCTGATGTACATAGCTAACAGCAGCTGTTTGTGACATATTTCAGTTTTGCCTCAAATCACAACTTACATTTTGCTTAATTATCCTGATTATTTTAAAGAAATTCTTCTTCTCCCAAAACTAGGCCTCATGCTGGTCTAATCCGATACCTGATTTATCCATTGCAGACACTTCGTTTGGATATAGTAATTCAGATAGCAACCCACAGTGTAATTTATAAGAAGTTTTGTTGTTTTCACTCTGCTCAAACATTTGGCCTAAAAGATTGAATTAAAAATTAAATTTGTAGTATTCAGCCCAGATATCACAGTGAGCAATGAGAATCTCAGTGACAGATTCATACAAACCAGGCTTACAAAATATACTGCGTTTTGTTCCCCCCCCCCAAGATTTGGTAAAGCGTATTCTTTCTCCTTGCTTGCCTTGATCTTAAGCTCGCACATGTGTCAACAGATATGCAAAACATTCTTTGAGGATGTTATAACAATTACAAGAATGCAGCCAAGTCACGTCTTCAACAACCACTGATATTTCAATATGTGTGGTGTACACATGGCACCATTTTCAAAACAAAATTAAACGAGAGACCATGATATGAGGAGTATATTCAGAAAGATAACATACACACACATATTCACACGCGTGCCTTGATATGAGGAGCACCTACGGAGAGATAAAACACACACACACACACACACACACACACACACACACACACACACACACAGTGAACAACTAGTGCCGCCACAAAACCAAAGATGAGCAACATCAGCAATTATTGATACCAAATGTTAATTACCAATGAGTTGAGCACATAGTATTAATTCTCAACACTATCCCAATACCTGGAGTTGCATGTCAGATTCTCTGTGTCGTTAGATTCCATGGGATTACCGGTGCCAAGACTATGTTCTGCAATAGGAGATATGTTTGTCTAATGCAAGCATGTGTGATACATATTCTCAATACACCAGTCGTCCTTGGTTCTGATGATCTGATTGATATAGACCTTATCTTAGACAATGGATGAAAAGCACACTTCACACTGTCTTTCCACAGAGTGCAACCAATTCCGTTGGAAACGCCACCTGCGTAAGGCAAACAGGCCACAAAGTTAGGTGTCACCTCATTTTTTTCATCACTCACCCAATGTTTGACAATGCAGCCTGTCATAAAGCAGCATGTGTGAAGCGATTGTTTATGGGCACTGATTGATTAACTGAGAGGGGTTATGGGATCAAACGGAGAAGTCATCAGTCCTGTGAATCTGAAGTGAGTCACAAGAACAAGGGTATGCTAAAAATGGACGGATCCAGCCAGGAGAGTCAAATTATGAAATAATGGTCATTAAACACACAGTAAAGACATAAAAGTTGAGACCGAATCTAAAAATTGGAAGAAAAAAAAGGGTGGGGGCGATCATAGGGTCACAGACCGAGAAGACTAAAAGATGTCCCAACAACAACCAACCTGCCCCTGCTTGAAGACTAAAGGAGAACCTTATATCTGGAAATAAAAATCACTTTCACAGAGGAAACTGAGGACCAGTCCAACCATCTGTGGACCACCTGCTAATATTAAATTTAAGGAATCGGGAAGACTATACTTAACATGAAGGGCCAAAAGAAGGGGACAGTTCACCAATATGTGAGATATCGTCAGTCTGGCTCCACAACCACATTGTGGGGTGGGTCGTTACATAGAAGGGAACAATGGGTGAGCCGCGTATGAGCGATGTGTAAATGGCATAAAACAGTGGACTCCTTCCGAGAGGAGCGAAAGGAAGAGCTCCAAACTGCACTAGACTCCTCAATTGTACTGAGTTTATTAATATGAGCAGTAGCGCCTCAGATGACAAAGAGATTTGACGTAGATCCACATATCCACAGCTGAAAACACTAAAGGAAATGGGGGGAGGGGGTGGGGTGGGGGGTAAGTATCAGCTTCTCTAGCCAAACGGTCAGCCAATTCATTCCCTTGGATGCCCATATGACTTGGGACCCAGAGAAACACCTGGACAGGCAGGGCACAGAGAGGTCATGAATAGCAGAGACTAAAGTTACTTATGTAGGAGGAAACAACGACTGAACCAGGTATGACCAATGCGTAAATGGTGTGAAACAGTGGACTCGTTCCGAGAGGAGCAGAAAGAAGAGCGACAAACTGCAGTAGACCCCTTGATTGTGCGGAGTTTATTATTATGGGCAGTAATGCTCCAGAGGGCATTCCACTTTTGGGCAAAGAGAGATTTGACATAGATCTGCATATCCACAGCTGGAATCATGAAATGAAATGGGGTAAGTATCTGCTTCTCTGGCAAAACGGTGAGCCACTGCATTCCCTCGGATGCCCACAAGACTTGGAACCCAGAAAAGATGACTGAACAGGTGGCACGAGCAAGAGAAGGTCATGGATAGCAGACATCAGAGGGTGAGGAGAGTAGCATTGATCAATAGCTTGCAGGCTGCTCATGGAGTCTGAAAAAATTAACACACCTGAGAAACAAAAAGAAGGGCTCCGTGAATGGCTAGAAGCTCTGCTGTGAACATACTACATGATCCCAATAATAAATGGTGATTGAAGCCAGTAGGAAAGGTGAAAGTGTATCCCAACTTATAGATTATCTTTGACCCATCAGTGTAAAAGATGGTGGCACCTTGGAGCTCTGCCAGAAAACCATTGGAGTGACAGAGATCTTAGGACCCTGGAATAGATCGGTCCTAATCCGTGGTCTAGGCACCATCCAGAGGGGGAGGGGGAGGGGGATGGGAGGAAGGACATGAGGTGCAGTCCAGTGAGTGGAGATGGAGATCCCAACAGAGGGAAGTGAGACGCATGCCACCTGGCAATATTACCCATGAGAAGGTGTCAGGAGGGAGATGTCAGTCATTGGCGAAAAGCACAAGGTACACAGGATGGTCAGGGAAATGGCAAAAGGAGATTGCATAAGAAGCAATAAGTTGGCTCCATTGGACGTGTAGAATGGGAATCCCCACTTCCGTGGGGATACTATCAACAGGACTAGTGCGAAAGGCACCAATAGCCAGATGCACCCCACAATGATGGACAGGATACAGGAGTTTAAAAGTGGAAGGAGCTGATGAGCCATAAACCCGACTACCATAATCTAGTCTGGGCCAGGAGGTAAGAGTATTAAGCATTCACATACATGTAGTCTTTAGGTGGCGAATGTGAGGCAGCCATGTCAGCTTGTTATAAAAAATAAGGCCCAAGAAACGGGACTGGGCTGCAACGTTGAGGAGCTGGTTGCCTAAATAAGGTTCTGGCTTGGGGTGTATGGTGGGTTGAGGACAAAAATGCATTACCCTCATTTTGGAGGGAGAAAACTGGAAGCCATGGTGGTGGCCCACACACAGGCCCGTCGGATGGTGCCTTGGAGCTGGCACTCGGCACATATTACCAAGTGGGAGCTGCACCAGATGCAAAAATCGGCGACATACAATGCCGAGATAACCAGAGGCCCAACAGAGGTCACAAGCCCATTGATGGCAACAAGGAAGAGTGTGACACTTAAAACAGAGCCCTGTGGGATACCATTCTCCTGAATCTGAGGGGCACTGAGCGAAATGCCAACTCAAACCTGGAAGAGCCGGTGAGATAAAAACTGACGGGTAAAAATTGGAAGAGGGCCAAGGAAGCCCTAGTCGTGGAGGGTAACAAAAATGTGATGGCGCCAAGCCATGTCATATGCCTCATGTAGGTCAAAGAAGACCGCGACAAGGTGCTGGTGGTGAGTAAAAGCCTTTCGGATGCCTGATTCCAATCGGAGTGAATGGTCAGTTGGAGATCACCATGCCCGGAAACCACAGTGATACGGGGACAAAAGGCCCCAAGATTCGAGTACCCAACATAATCTAAAGCTGACCATCCTTTTGAGCAGGTTTATGCACATGAATACTGCAGAAATTAACTTGTATGTCTTTCACTATTACACTTCTAGCAATATGTGACACAAGGTGGGCCAACACAGCTGACAAATTTTCAGTGTCTAAGATGATATGGCCCAGACAGTGACAACTATTGGCCTGACAGTACAAATCCGTGTGAGCTGGCTCCTGCAAACAGTATGTCTGGATGGACAATCAACCTTCATCCTCACCACCATGCTGAGGAAGGGAAGGTGGCAACCCCTTTCCACCTCCACTGTGAAGTGAATATTTGGGTGGATTGAATTCAGATGTACTAAAAAGCTATTCAAATTCTCACTTCCATGAGGCGAAACAATGAAAGTATTGCTTATGTATCTGAAAAAGAAGGCAGGTTCAAATACCGCCACCTCCAGGGTGTGTTTTCCATAAAATATGTTGTCAATAATAAGTGGCAAAGGGCTCCCCATCACAACTCAATCTGTCTGTCCATAGTACCTTGTCGCTGAATAAAAAACAACTGGAAGTCAACACGTGTTAAAATAGGTTTGTTATTTCAGCACAAAATCTAATCTCAATTAACCACAATGAATCAGACTGAGGAATATGTGCGAAGAGGGGCCACAGCAAAAACTTACTAAGTGTCAAATAATGGAAAATCCAGGATGAAATGTAACAATATTATGAAAAGGATAGTTGTTAATAGTGGAGATGCTGTGTAGCAGATAGGTACAACATACAGACTGTCACAAAATAAGCTTTCAGTCAACAAGGCCTTAATCAAAAAAAGAACACACACACACACACACACACACACACACACACACACACACACACACACACACAAATGAAACTTGCAGACACATAGACACATGACCACAGTCTCTGGCAGCTGAATCCAGACTATGACAGCAGCAGCAGCTGCAGCAGCAGGGCACCATGGGAGAGGCAACTGGATGGGGGTAAGGATGAGGTTGGGGCAGAGAGGGGGAGGGATAGCAGGGTATGGGTGGGGGATCGTGAATTGCTGGTGGGGAGAATGCAGGAACGAGGTGGAAAGAGGGTAGGGCAGCTAGGTGCAGTCGGGAGGTTAGATGGAGGGTAGCGGAGGGGGGGAGGGGGGGGGGGTAGCAAAAAAGGAAAGAAGTAAGGAGACTGGGTTGGCTAGTGGTGGTGGTGGTTGTTGGGATGTTTAAGGGGAACTAAACAGCAAAGGTCATCAGTCCCCCGGTTGGCTAGTGGATTAGAGGGATATATAGTGCTGGAATGGGAACAGGGAAGGGGCTAGATGGGTGAGAACAACGACTAACGAAGGTTGAGGCCAGGAGGGTTACGGGACCATAAGATACATTGCAGCGAGAGTTCCCACATGTGCAATACAGAGAGGCTGGTGTTGGTGGGAAGGATCCATATGGCACAGTCTGTGAGGCAGTCATTCAAATGAAGGATGCTGTGTTGGGCGGCATGCTCAGCAACAGGGTGGTCCTTTTGTTTCTTGGCCACAGTTTGTCGGTGGCCATTCGTGCAGACAGGCAGCTTGTTGGTTGTCATGCCTACATAGAATACAGCACAGTGGTTGCAGCTTACCTTGTTAATCACATGACTGGTTTCACAGGTAGCCCTGCCTTTGATGGGATAGGTGATGTTAGCGACCAGACTGGAGTAGGGGGTGGTAGGAGGATGTATGGGACACGTCTTGCATCTAGGTCTACTACATGGGTATGAGCCATGAGGTAAGGGATTGGGAGCAGGGGTTGTGTAAGGATGGACGAGTATATTGTGTAGGTTGAGTGGACGGCGGAATACCACTGTAGGAGGGGTGGGAAGGATAGTGGACAGGACATTTCTCATTTCAGGGCACGACGAGGGGTAATCGAAACCCTGGCGGAGAATGTAATTCAGTTGCTCCGGTCCCAGACGGTACTGAGTTACGAGGGGAATGCTCCTCTGTGGCCGGACTGTGGGACTTTGGGAGGTGGTGGGAGACTGGAAAGATAAGGCACAGGAGATTTGTTTTTGTATAAGGATGGGAGGATAATTACGGTCAGTGAAGGCTTCAGTGAGACCCTCGGTATATTTTGAGAGGGACTGCTCATCACTGCAGATGCAATGACCATGGGTGGCTAGGCTGTATGAAAGGGACTTCTTGGTACGGAATGGGTGACAGCTGTCGAAGTGGAGGTATTGCTGGTGGTTAGTAGGTTTGATATGGACAGAGCCATCTCTAAGGTGAAGGTCAACATCCAGGAAGGTGGCTTCTTGTGTTGAGTAGGACCATGTAAAGCTAATGGGAGAGAAGATGTTTAGGTTCTGGAGGAATGTGGATATGGTGTCCTCACCCTCGATCCAGATCACAAAGGTGTCATCAAGGAATCTGAACCAGGTGAGGGATTTAGGATTGTGGGTGTTTAGGAAGGATTCCTCTAGATGGTCCATGAATAGGTTGGCACAAGATGGTGCCATGTGGGTGCCTATAGGTATACCCTGGATTTGTTTGTAGGTAATGCCTTCAAGGGAGAAGTAAATGTGGGTGAGGATATAGTTGGTCATCGTGACTAAGAAGGTGGTTGTTGGTTTGGAATGTATTGGGTTTTGGGAAAGGTAGTGTTCAACAGGGGTAAGGCCATGAGCATAGGGATGTTAATATAAAGGGAGGCGGCAGTAATGGTGACGAGCAGGGCATTGTGTGGTAAAGGGACAGGAACTGTGTTTAGTTGGTGGAGGAAATGGTTGGTATCTTTTATACAGGTGAGTAGGTTCCGGTTGAAGGTTTTGGTCTACGAGAGCAGAGATTCCCCCACTGAGAGCACAGTAATCAGCCACAATGTGGCATCCTGGGTAGTTGGGTTTATGGACTTTTGAAAGCATGTAGAAGGTAGGAGTGCATGGAGCCATAGGAGAGAGAGACTACTCCAGGGAGAGGTTCTGGGATGAGCCTAAAGATTTGAGGAGAGACTGGAGATCCTGCTGGATTTCTGGAATGGGGTCACTGTGGGAGGATTTGTAGGTGGATGTATCTGACAGCTGATGGAGTCCTTTTGCCAGCTAATCCTTGTGGTTCAAAACAACAGTGGTGGAGCATTTGTTCACAGGTAGGATTATAAGATCAGTATCAGTTTTTAGGTGGTAGACTGCGGTTCTTTCTGCTCATGTCAGGTCAGTTTGGATGTCGAAGGATTTGGGAAATGATGGTGAGACAACGTTCAACATTAAGAAATTCTGGAAAGTTAACAGGGGGTGATTTGGGGGCAGTGGGAGTGGATCACCCTCTCTCCATCTCATCCCTGCATGCTCCCCAGCAGCATTTCACCATCCCCCAACCTCCCCACACCAGCCCCCTACTTACCACCACCCAGTTGCCTCTTCCAACATGCATTGCTGCTGCTCAGAGTCTGGCTTCAATTGCAAGAGACTGTGGGCGTGTATGTGAGTTGTACTGTGCTGTGCGCTCTCTCTCTCTCTCTCTCTCTCTCTCTCTCTCTCTCTCTCTCTGTGTGTGTGTGTGTGTGTGTGTGTGTGTGTGTGTGTGTGTGTGTAATCCATTTTTGACAAACATTGTTGGCCAAAAGCTTATTTTGTGACAGTCCTTTTGTTGTGCCTATCTGTGATTCAGCACCAGCGCTATATGGTGAGTAGCAACTATCCTTTTCATAATATTGTTACTAAAATATCAGAGTCATTCAAATGCAGTCTCCCTAAATGATGTAGGAAATTCATTGGGTTCTGAAGGTGATGTACATCCTAACCTACTAGTGGGCTAACCAGAGTATCAAGGTGTTTTGCTACACAGCATGCCTGAGCACCAATGTTACTGATAATCAGCCTAAGAGAAAGCCCAATGTGGATTATCAGGATGGCATAAAATCTAGGGGGACAAAACAATAAGAGTTATGACTTTTGACAGTCTCAGATACTGTAATATTACCCTTGGGCATAGGAGCCCCAGTGAACACATGACACACTGCTCTCCCAATCTTCTCTGGTGCATCAGAAGGTAGTTTAAAAACAGCCTGTTTGACAGGACTTGTAAAACCAAGAAGCGGGAAATGATTGAGCATAGGTGTAAAGTTTAAACCTTTCCATAACAGAGAAGCTGCATCGTCCAAAGCTTTCTTCATGAGACTGATCGCAGAATGTTGAGATGCAGTATTACACTCAAGAGTCACTGAAAAGTTCCAACTTAGTCAAATGCCGTGCAGTAGCAAAACGACATTCCCAGACCATGACTGAGGGACACCATCTACCCACGTAAAGAAAATGTGGAAATTTTTAAGCAATCATCACATGAAGCCAAAACTGTTATTGGAAACAAACACCTACTGTCAGGAACTACAATGGACGCTTTCACAAACAAGCCCTAAAACAGTGCATTGCTTGCTGTGATTAGCACTTTGAGAATTAATATCACACAAAACTTTGGCAAATGTTGGAATGACGTTATGTTCTCAGCACGATAACAAAAAGAAAAGCACACAGTGCAATCTCACTCTCCTACAACAAAGTTTATTTAACTTCTGCAAGCAATAATACATTTCCTTCCTGCGAAGGTCAACAATGTGAAACTCGAGTTTCTCCCGCCGTATAAAATGTGTGAAGAACTTACAGGAATGAAGCTGAGTGAAGTCTTCAACAACCGCTGATATTTCAAAGTGTTGACATGCCTTGAACATGATCGAGTATACACCTGTGAAATATTGGTACTTGTCAAAGATAACACCTGGCTGCATTCCCGTAAGTGATTTGAACATTTTATACATGAAGAAAAACTCAAGTTTCATATTTTTTGAACACTTTATGCTCTCTCACGTAGTACACATGGCTCTGATGCAACTAGGGAATCACATCTTGGAACGACATACACATTTGCTAAATCGAAATCAAGGATATGAAATAATAAAGAATGACTTTTTGAAACATATTTTAACTCTATGTTGGAGCTGATGAGAGACGATAAATCATTTTTAGCAGTGGAACACTGAACTACTGGTGATGTACAAAACACCTATTCAAGTGTTATTTATACAGAAATATCTGCACATCCTATCAACTTTCTGAATAGACTACCATTTTTCCCACAGGTAGGTCATAAATGTTGTGCACTTACAGTGATTGTAGAATAAATAACACTTTCTCCAGAAAAAGGTGTCAGTATGAACTACCAAAGACTATACAATGGGATTAATTTTAGTCATTTCTAGACAGACAAAATACCACAAAGGAAAATAAAATAAGGGAGTGTGGGAGGGAAGGAGGCACAAAAGATATTATAACAACAACAAATCAAAAATCCAACATAGAATATGCTGAAACTGTGTTACGGTTTCAACTTCTTGAATATGAGGAGGGCAAGATCTTTATTGATCAAAATGCAAAGTTATACAGTCATTTACAGTAATATGTCTGATATTACACATACATACAGCCACATACATATGTAAAACACTATTTTGTACAAGAAGAAATCTAAATGTACCCATTCAAGATTGTAGAAAAACAAAACATTCAATTTATATGCAATGTCTTTTGTTATAGAACTTCACTGACACCGTTTTGTCTTCTTCTCTTCAATTTTGGTTTCCTTTCCTTTTTAACGAACTTCACTTATGCTCTCACACACAGTACAATGAACAACAGGAAAAACTTCACAAAAAAGTTATATCTTGTCTTCCATTTAGAGGTACAGCAACAAAAACTTAAACATTTCTCTCTCGTTCACTCTCTTCCGATCAATAGACACACAGCGATGCAACTGAGTACTGTTCTGCACAATTCTTCTTCCAGTCAAATATGGTAACTCATAATGGTATAGCAGGATGGAAAAAAATAAATAAATACAATGAGGTTTGAACACTCTACAGAGCTTTTTGAACACAATTTACATACATTTAACTTTAAAAAATAACAAGTAATAACAGTAAAACTTAATTCAGTACTCACCGTTCCATATCAATACAAATTTGAAACCTTCTTACAGTCATACACTTATATTCAGAAAAAGAAATTCTACATAACAACAACCTGATGGCTTATATACGCAACGTCCAATCAAACAACAAAGCACCGCACCGGAGCATTAGCTATTTGCCTGGTTATAACATAGTTTAATTGCTATTTTTGCTAATACTGAATAATCTGTATCTAATATTGTACCCCCAAGCCTCACACACAAAACAAACAATTTCTTTTTCTCGCTCTAAGGAAATAATTTTACTCAAATGCTCCACCTACACGTCTTAGCTTACCGCCCTTGCAAATTATCGTGTGACAAAGACATGAGGCACACTCCACGACATTTAAAAATTGCAGCCACAAAATGTCAGCATCTTGCCACAACATTTTGGTTGTACTAGGCAGCCAAAATATTTCAAGTTATAGGCTTCATCCGGCTGCAATCCTGAAATATCACGGAATATTCAGTATGCAGAAAAACTTCGAAAATCACATGTAAGGCACATCTGACTTTGACAATGGGCAGCACAGAGTATGTGTTAGGTGCACATCATAATCAGAAATTCCACTCGCCCTATTTTGTAAGATTTGCAAAGCAGAAATTCTATACTAAACTTACGAGACCACTGAACCTGCAGCAGAAAATTAGTGGTGCAGCTCTGGTGACAAAACAAATGAGATGATGTGAAGAAAGCGGGATTTGATTTTAGCATAATACTGTTGATGACAGTCATGGGAAAGCACTGATCAAGTATGCTTATAATGGGAAAATAATACTACATTAGATTCTATGCCATTCTGACAAGTAGCCAGAGATTCACCAACAGTGTCATAAATTCCTGCCAATATGGGTACCAGTATGACGTGTGTCAATCACTTGCTTCCTGTTTATTTTCTGACAGGAGATTGTCTGACACTTTACTCAGATTTACCTCAGTGAAATGGAATCTACAAGAATGATTACGACAGGTGATTCACATTGTGTTTGGCTCCAAACATGAAATAAGGAAAAAACTACTTGATTTTCAAAAGTTCTGTTGTAGGATGAAACATATTCTGCTAAATGATAAAATTAAGGAAGAGACCCATTTTAAAAAGTGTATTAGTAACAGTTTGAAAACTAATTTGTTGAAACTTTGGTGAAGATGGATACTGGAGCTGGACATTAGTATTGTGACTTGTGGTACCAAATAAGAATTGGTGAATAAAGAACACACACGATAAACTGGATTCTTAAGGGTATCATAATTCTGAACAAGTGAACTGCAGAGACAGGGAGACCTATGAAAAACCAACCCAGGAGCATACGCAAATGAAGATTCTCAAAGTGTATCGATGTGACACAATCTTCTCAGGTTGCTCGTCGTGTCAATCTACACTGTGTCCATTTGACAGACTGTGAGACTTCAGCACTCACAAAAAGACTGAAAACTGGAAAGAGACAACGTGCCTGCTAAAACATCATGGATACACTGCAGACTGATGTGAGAAACCCGAGAACATTGTATTGCACCATAGGGGTAGCACAAGGAATCTGAGTAGTGGCTATTTTATTTTGCGGAAAGGGTTAAAGAAATCATAGCCTTTTTTGTCATGGTAGTTTTGGAATGGGTCTGTATGCACAAGATTGTCAGTAAATGTGTGAGCATTACAACATTACATGGCTGCAAGGAGCTTTTAGGTGATGACAACTATCAAGTTGAAAATACTGCTGTTTTAGGAATTTGGAAGGAACAATGAGCACAGTGTGAAGATGAATGCCGGCCAACTGACTTTCAACAGAGGAGGCAACATGCAGCTACAAGAAATATGTAGTACAGGCTCACCACAAGCCAGTACTGAAATGATATCACCTACAAACTCAAAGGAAATGAGTACGGAAGATAAAAGAGTTCTGACATGTTCCACACCCACGAGAATCATCTCATTTTTTGGGTCTACGGTATGAAAACTGAATCTAATCAAATCTAATCTAATGTCCTATTGACAAGGAGATGACCGGGCAAACTGTGAGCTCGAAAAGGACAAGGATAAGCAAAGGAATTGCTTGTGTTCTACACAAACGAATTATCCTCAGATTAACATTACATGATGTGACGAAGTAAAAGAACAGCCAAATCCGGATGGCTGGACAGAGGTTTTAAACCTCAGCATAATTAGGGACATCGATGAGAGTCCAATGCCTTTATCTCAGTATCATCTCACTCACCGTCTAATAACATCAAACACAGGGACAGACTTCTGAACACCTCAAAGGAAGCTCAAATAGGCAAGCTGTGAATTAATATGAGGGAGACATTTATATTTACTGGGCCATGCTCAAAACATGTGTAGAAGTTTCGCAGCTCGAACACGGATTCCCACCTTTTGCACGCAGTGCTTGACTGGTACAAGTGCTGATAAACCCTCCTAATTGTTCTGAGTAGCAGCAGACAAAAGACTGTCAAAATAGCAAATCTAATAATTGAGCTCACAGTAGTTTCCTCTTTTCCCTCTATTACAGACTGTCACAAAATTTCAACACTCAAATATACAAGGGGTAGTCAGTTTTCATCATTGCTTCAAATAAATAAATCTACATACTTCATGTTTGTTTTTCTGCAGTGCTGGTAAACACTGAAATCTCCACAGCACAGTACTGTTACATGCTGCTAGAGGAACAAAACAAAATGGTGTAGCCTACTGATTAAGAGTATTATTGTGCGATAATTTCAGCAGCAGTTGAAATGTTTCAGCTGTGTCAAGTCAATCCAGATGGCTGAAGAAGTCATCAGGATTGGCCACACACAGCTACAACATTTATGCTGCTGCTGAAAACGAAGTACCACACAGTACTACTCATCAATAGGCTACACCATCTTGTTTTGTTCCTCTAGCTACATGCACAGTACTGTGCTGTGGGGATTTCAGTGTTTACCGGCACTGCAGAAAAACAAACATGAAGTACGTAACTTTATTATTTTAAGGCGACGATTAAAATTTTAAAACTATCCCTCGTAGAAAAACAGCAACTACCTAATGCTCAACAGACAGATAGGTAGGTAGTCAATATTGTGACAATAATCTCTCTTACCTTTTATCGGTGTTCGCTTAGATGGCAATCCTTCGATAGTAGGCAAGACTTCTTCTGCCTGTTGTACCTTATGCCATGGCAAATCCACCAGTTTTCGCTCCTACATATAAAAAAATATATACATATTGTTAGACTGCAATTTGATGGAGTCGAACAAATAGATTAAAAGCAAAATCACACAAAGCACATTAAATTTAAATTTTAATAGACATACTAGCACACAACATATTTACATAAACAATTGCAAATAAATTGCGAACACTGTTACCGCTATCAAGTGAGGGTATCTGCTTTATGACCCTCCAATGCATTTGAAACAACTAAATATTTTAATCCTGGGAGCAGAAAATGCAAGTTAAGAGTAACTGCAAACAGTGATTGGGAAAACACCTCTTTTAGCTGTGGATGACCATCTCGAATCAAAATTCACTCTCAAGTTTCCTCTTTCTCTGAAAAGAATTAATGTTCCTTTAATAACAAGGCTTCATCATGCAAATAATTCCAAGGATTTTACATAATAAAAAATCTGGCAGATATGATTAAAAATTAACTACTTACAGGAAGTTGATAACAAATGATGTTCGCAACAAATAACAGAAACCGACACTGTTCCCAAAGGAGGCAGAGGTGAGAGAAACACACGTTTCTCTTTCACCACTGGTCAGCTAAAGTTGAAATTGCTAAGACTATAAATCTGGGGGTCACCTTCATTCAGCATGAATATAATCCTCAAACTGAACACATTTCCTGCTTGGAAAACATACAGAAGAATTGCAGATGTTTCAAATCTTTGTTAGCTATATCAGCATACTGCTATCTGCGACACTGTATCAGGATATCAGTAATTCAGCAGTTACAAAATTCATGCTCAGCTTTTGTGCCACTAGTAATGGGCACTCAGTAAGTGTTAGAGGTATTTTTACCAATACAGCTTTATTTTGCTCCAGATTCCACAAATGCACCACCACTTCTACTACAAACAGTTTTTCAGT
This sequence comes from Schistocerca serialis cubense, assembly GCF_023864345.2. Lineage (NCBI taxonomy): Eukaryota > Metazoa > Arthropoda > Insecta > Orthoptera > Acrididae > Schistocerca > Schistocerca serialis. The sequence goes on along the minus strand of NC_064647.1, from coordinate 225,935,669 downwards.
ATAGTCCTCATCCAGACATTTTATCTTATGCCACCTATTTGATAAGGCTCTGTATGACGTTTCAGTCTTACTAATCTGCTCTGCTTCTCAGCCAATTTCGTGCTTCACCTACATTATCATTTTTAACTATTACTACTGATCTTATGCTTAGCAGTTACAACAAACTCGACAGCAAGTCGGACTGTTTACACATCAACCAATATAATGTAAAGAGCCCAACCCAACAGATGACCTAATTTTAAAAAAATAAAATTATTTTTATTTGTTTGTGCAATTTTTGTGAGTGACTAACGTAAGCCAACTTCAAATCTAATTTCAGGTAGCACACACCACAATTTTCAGCAGAATTTTACATAATAGGCTACCACATGAGCATGAGAAAAAAAATTTGCTACAATACTGAGAATAATGCTGTAAAATGAGGCCTTAATGTTTTGAACTGTAATTTTTTTTTCAGTTAAAATTAATGTTTCCAATTTGTTCCAGAGAAGGAGATGTGATGGCACCACTATCTATTGCAGTAAGCACTTGTGGTGCGAGGCACAATGGTACTAGATTTCTATGAAATTTAGTCACTGCAGTCAGGAGAGAGACAGGATGGGAACAATAAAAATAGCAAAGACAATCTTTGATTGACAGCAATCTGTTGCAATTTCAGATTTGAAATCACTACCGTGTGACACGTAGCTACGCACATATAAATGAAATTTCAACTGTACAAACTTCAGAGAAAAGTTGAAATGGACTGTTACAATTTTGTTTGGCTAATTAACTGGAGTACTGGACACAAGGTCATTGATCAAGGAGCAGAGTAAGCAAATCATCCTCGACTGTAATACAGCAAACAAAGATAATAAATTAAAAACTAAAATAGCCCATTTTTAATTTGTCTATGTTATTCCAGGTGCCAAATGAATATTCTGTAAGAAGTAATAAATATTTAATGGAGATGAAATCTAATCTCTATTTAAATGATTTTTGTTGCATGCCACTATTACAAGTAAGTTTGTGAGAACCTTACAGCATCGACATATCTCAACATAGCAGATTCCCCTATCAAAAGACACAATACAGTCCCCCAGTATTTTCAAACAATAACAGTCTTCCCACCTGATGGCGCATCCTTTCCCAATTAGTCTCATATACTATGTCAAATGGGAAAGACTGGTTACATCCATTACAAAATGTAATTTTCACTGTTTGAAACATACTTAACTCATTCAGGGAGATTCCCCCCTCTGTGGGGCCATGAAACTGAAACTACATGAAGTAATGCAAGTAAGATGTATGGTAGCAAGCAAAATTTACAAGTTCATTTCTACCAAAATCCATCAAGGTAAAATTTCTCTTGAGTACTTACCAATACATTGTAATTAATTTTACTTCTTTGTATTACTACTATCTTTTGTTGGTTCCATTCAAAATATGTCTGTATGAAAGAGAATGGCTGGCCAGTATGTATATTCAGATAGTAAAACTGCATGTAATGCGAACTTTCACAGTTTTCTCAAGAATATATGACAGTCATTTAATAATTAAACAGGCAAATTGATCTGGGGGAAAAAATGATAGTAGGGCAAGTTTGGTACTTTTATGGCTTTAAGCTGGCATCACTGGGATAAGCCCTGATCAGCTGATGTATCAACATTGTTTTGTTTACAGCTTCAAAACTACATTTCAAGATGGTGAGTCGGCTTGAAATGCACACATTAGTTGAACAACATTCTGTTATTCATTTTTTACTTGCTGAAGGCGAGAAACCAGTGAATATATACTGTAGAATGTCTAAAGTTTATGGTGAAGGTTGTATGAATCGTGCAAATTTTTAAGAGTGGGTAGAGCAGTTCAAAAATGGTCGTGACTCAGTGACTGAGGAACACAGTTCTGGCTGACTAGTTACAGTTTCAACTCCCTCACTTGAAAATCAAACTGACGACATTATTCGTGCCAACCGCCGTGTGACTGTAAAAATGATAGTTGATAAGGTTCAAGTTAGTACTAGTACAGTTCATAACACTCTCTGTAACAAGCTGAAGTACTGCAAAACATGTGCAAGATGGGTCCCAGAGGAGTTGACGTGGCTACACAAGGAAACAAAGTTGAGAGTTTGCACAGAGCTAAAGGAACATTACGAAAGAGAATATGGGGAATTCTTCAACAAAATTTTAATTTGTGATGAAACTTGGGTTCATTATTATAAGCCAGAATCAAAAAGACAAAGCACGGAGTGGAAGCACACCAACTCACCTGTCCAAAGAACATTCAAAACCCAAGCATCAGCACGAAAAGCCATGTTGATGGTGTTTTGGGGTGCTGAATGTCCAGTTTTTTGTGATTATTTCTAAGAGCAGCGTACAATGAACAGCCAATACTACTCGGATTTGTTTTTAAACAATGTGAAGCCAGCCAAGAGAGACATGTCTCGGATCTCAGAGGTGACGTATCCAGCAAGACAATGCATGTCCTCATATTGCTCAACTAACCCATTAAACCATCGGAAAAAAGTGTGTGTCAATTCCTAAGGGACCAAACTGCTGATGTCATTGGTCCCTAGACTTACACACTACTTGAACCAGCTTTCTCTTTTTCTTTTATTTAAACTATTTATTTACTGACCAATGGAAATGTTAGTTAACAAATACTGAAACCATATTTTCTAATATTAATATCTTTTTATGTTTAATTACTGGTAGTATGAGAATAAATTAGTATATTCACTGTCCAGTCACATTAATGTAACCATCTGTCAAAAGCCTGAATAACCGTGTCAGTGTGATCCTGGAAGGGACCCACAGGGATGTGGAGTCTTGCCGATTCCAGTGCCGTGGCCAGTTACACTAGGTTTTTCAGCTGAGATTCCACAGTGTGGACAGCCTGATCAAAGTGGGCGACAGATTCTCGATTTGGTTTAAATCCGGGGAATTTAGTGGGCTAGGGAGTGTGGCAGTTCACCCTGGTGCTCTTCAAACCACACATGTACACTGCAAGCTGTGCGATACATTTCATTGTCCTGCTGGTAGACACCATTGTGCCGAGGTAAAACGAACTGTATGCAGGCGCGGTCACAGTCCCCAAGGATAGATGCATACTTGTGTCGGTCTACTGTTCCTTTCAGAATGATGACATCACCCAGGGAATGGCACGAAAACATGCCCCAGACCGTAATACTCGCTCCTGGTTTCAGGGTATTTGCTTTCAGATGTTTCATGCTGTACGTGCCAACTACCATCTATCATCTAAGAAGGCCACCTGTCACCACTCAGCAGTGGACATCCAGACGTAGTACTGGTATGCAAATTACAGCCATCATCACAGATGAACAGCACGAACTAGGTGCCCACTGTGGAGGTCCGTGCAGCAATGTTCAATGAATTGTCATTAAGGAGACACTGTTGGGAGACCCTCAGTTTGTCAGGGCGGTCAGTTGCTCAACAGCTGCACGTATATTCGCCCATACGTAGCTGGATCTATGGCTCACGATGCACCATGGCTGCCTCAGCGTGTTTCAGATAGTGCCATTTTGCCGTGCACAGTATATTTTAACCGTGGCAGCATGCAAACAATTTAGAAACTTAGCAGTTTCAAAAATGCTTCCATCCTTGGCATGAAAGCCAATGATCGTGCCCTTTTGGACATCACATGAATCGCACACCCCCGTTTCAGCATTATGACAATGACTCCTCTATTTTCCGCATCCCCCAACACAGATTATATAGCCGCCACTGTTAGTGCCACCACCTGCCATATGCAGCTCATTATTGCACGTTGATGCCAAACGTAAGAAATGCGGAATGCCTCATTGTTAAATGAAAAAAATTACGTACATCAATAACACTAAAACTTTTATCCACTGTGGATATGGAACCATGTGACTGTGAGAAATAAAGGTTCTTAGAAATAACTGCAAGAAATCTCTTTTTATTATGATTCAATTTTTATTGTACTAATCAGTTTTGAATTGCCTAATTACTCATTTTCAGATGGTATACACTTTTTGTGACTGCATGGAGCATTGTGGGGGTCGTGTAACTGTGGCAATGTAGGAAAAAAACAAGACATGTTTTCTATCTTGCCACAGCTACACAAACCTACAATACTACGTGCAATAATTATAGAGTGTATTATCTGAAGATGAGTAGATGGGTGGTTCAAAACTGGTCATGGTAAAATAAAAACTGAATCATCACAGAAGGTGACTGGTTGCAGTTATTTCACAAAACTTTTATTAATAATACTGTTCAACCTCCAGAAATTAAAAAAAAAAATAATTAATTTTCTATTCAATGTTTCATACTTTTGTACCAGATTTACAGAAATTATTTTTATCAAAATAATTGTAATCACTATTATTTTGTTAATATTTCCATTTGTTAATAAACATGCCATTTAAATAAAAGCAAAACAAAATTACTACTAGCGAAATTCAACTCTAGTCATTACACTACACACTACCAGTGACTGTATTAATACCATAGAAAGGTTTAGTGCTTAATAGCACCCGGAAATCATCTAATCTTCAAAGGAGACTTTTTCAAGTGTTTCCGAGAAACTGCATCACACTGAGTAAGGGGGAAAATCCTGTAAGTATCACAAAGATCTGTTCCCTTACAAAATAGCAGACTGAAGATGCAACTTCTACCATAAAATGTGACATAAGAGTACATGGTGAGCAGTCCACACTGGCTGGTCCTATCACAAGAGATGGAGTCTATATGACTGATGATAGTGGCTCATTGGGTGCATTTTTAGAGTTGGGGCAGTATAATAATGATAGAAACACCCGCTTGGGGCTACCATGAAACATATGTATCTAAAACATATCTGCTGGGTTATACACTGCAGTAAACAACTGTGTTAACTTGAAATTTTTTAATTAGGGAACATCTTTGAATAACAGAAGAAAGCTACTCTGACCCTTTCCTCAGTGACATATGGTGAAAAATTATACACATAATTAATCACACATCTTACCAATATTTGCTGCTTGTGGTCAGGACTGTGTAAATGGTTCAGGAATTCCTTAGCAGTCCGAGGAAAGACGTCACACACACGGCACCAGTGCATCTCGGGATCATAGAAGACCAGATTGTGGCGCTGCCCAGAACCGAGATTGGAGATTGAAGCAGCAACAGTTGCAGATGTCGTCTTCTCTTCGGCAATAGGGGGTTCAGCCAAGGCCTCCGATTCATCAGAGTCTGCTGCAGACTCCTCGGAGTCTTCTTGCTTCTGTTGAGCAGACGGGAAACGTCACAATGTAAGACCTAGAGTGGCTTTAGGTGTTACTTTTTATTCGTAGCAGCTGTTAATTTGGACTCAGTTGCATGATGTTCCTCTTACGTATACTATTGCAAAACTTTTCCCCATCTGCCCTCTCACTCTCACTGCTTCTACGTCATTTCATTTCCTTTTTTAGAGATAAGAGGAGAGAAATCGAAAACTAAGAAACAAATTAACTGTTACATAAAAATTATAATGCTTCAACGAATTCCCAGCATTTTCTTGTGGCTGGATTAAATCACTGATGATAGTTTATGCAAGGGTCCTGAATGGCACCAATTCCATTGTAGATGACCTTTTTTCCAGCAGTTATAAAAGTGGGTACAACTGGGTTACTATTCCACAGGACATTTTTCTGTTCTAGAAATATCTTTGATGTTATGGACTTATTGGGCACTTTGAGATACTCATTCATATCCAACATGTAATAACCAACTTGAAGAATTTTCAAATTTAATATTATGCACATATTCACACATCAAATGAGACAATCACAAGGAGAAAAGAAATGATAAAGGGCCATAAAATGTCCACGTGGAAACTGGATCTGACATACACTCAAAAAGAAATACACATAATATAAAGTAGTGACTCAGCTTGATAGCAGAAAATTTTGAAGCAATTCAAGGTAAAAAGAAAAAGCAATGAATCAGGCAGACTTACAGATCTGTATAAGAAGTAGGCGCATACAACAAGATTAATTCTTTAATAGAAAAACAGAGCAGACGGTGGCAGACAGCAAATCCTCCAAGTTAAGACCTTTATTGGAAGACTTAACTTTGGTACAGAGTTTGGGTTTGGGGCACAACAGTAAAAATCCAGAGTGCTGAAGATCATGTAGACACCCTGTGTCAGCAGAGATTTATGGCACAACATAAAAGATGAAAGTATGTACCACCAAAGGAAAACAAGAATAAACATTTATGATAACAATGGAAATTCATGGAAGGAAGAAAACATAATAAAGGAAATACAACCACTCCCCTACAGCTGATGTTTGTGCACGTGATAGAAACAAGCAACAGAACACTATTTATACTAGGTACAAATAGTTTTCTGTTGCACGTTTCTAGTGCCAGACATCAGTCAGCTGTTGGTGAGTGTTTGCCTTTCCTTTCTTTTATGCACAGAAAGGAGATTTATTTTGATGTGAATCCTTAAGACAATAAAATTAAGGGGTATGAGCACATTTTTGAAATAACTGCTACTATGAGGAACAGAAATATAGATGCCAGGGTTTTTGTCTTCTTAAATAATATCAGTGTTATTTTATCCTTTAACAGAACAACGTTTTTTTCACACACTTTCACTGAAGTATATCCAGACATACAATTTCAGACCAAATACTACATGGGGAATCAACATGATTTTCTTTAGATTCCAAAAATGAAGGAACAGCGAACATACAAGTGAATACTGAAGATCCACGAAGACAAGCACTGCAGTTTGAGAAAAATCTGTAATGGACATTCACAGTAACATTCTTTCAATAGAATACACGACATATTAATAAGTAGTGACAAGTACCAACTCTCAGTTTCATCATATGATTGATGATACAGTTTGTCCACCCCTAATTTGGACAGCCAAAGATAATACTTGCAACTGTCCCACAATTTCACTAAACAACTAGTTGCAGGAAGCCTATGCAAATATTCACCACTGAATGAGGCACAAGGAAATAAAATCACCTTAAAAATGGGAACGTCAAAGAGGTCTACAAGGAAAAAAACAAATATTTTCCACACAACTGAGCAAAATTTTCAGCTGCTATTAGCTTATTTCAGTATAGTAATAAAATGTATATAAGATACCATACCTTATAAGTAGGCTGCACAATGTCTGCATCTCCTTTAGATAGGCAACTGAATATGGCTGCTGGTGGAATGATGCAGTGAATATGAACATTTTATGTCTCTTATTTAAAAAACTGTCCACATTCACAAAACTACTTTTTTGGTATTATATTCAGAATACATAACAATCCACTGTGGAATGATTGTTTAATTAATTTCAAAATTAATCAATAACAATTCATCACTGGAAAAAATCCGCTACAGTAATATTACAAATACAAAATTATGTGCTAAAATACAGGATATGAACAGCATTTCAAAGAAAGAAGCTGCAGATGATGTCCAGAAGACACAAACCTTTGATCTTTTCCTGTGCTTGCTCTTTTTACTCGTACGATCTGCTACTTCGTTTTGATCACCAATAATGCCAGTCAACATATCAATGACGTTGTTAATAGCTGTCAGTCTGTTCTGAATTTCCATCTAAAATAGTAATAAAAGCAAAATTTAATGCAACTGGATGCCAAACAATAAGAGAAACAAAATTGGCAGTACATTAAAGTCAAACATAAAGCATTGTAAAATAATACGTCCCTAACAAACACTACCATACTACTTTTAAATCCCATATGTTATGGGGTTTTTTCCCTATTAATAACAGAATGATTTCTACCATCATCTTGAGCAACAGAAGAATACAACAGTTGTGCACTTTTGTCCTCAAAATGAGAAATTGTCCAGAACTATAAATAACATTGTTTCAAGTTTTCTTGGAATAGCATTAATGAGAGAAAAGAAAACTAATTCACACGTGCCTGCAGGTGCACAAACTATGTACCCCATGTGTGTTCCAGTGTTTGAAGACAGTCTGTCTAACTTTATGTGGATATATGTTTGGCACACCCTTAAGCCCAGGCCTTTGTAAGATCTGGAATGGGGGATTGTGCAATGCTGGGTCATATAACAGTTCATATTTTGTTTTTATTCACAGTGGTTTTGCTCTTTTAATTTTGGAACCTATGCCTTTTTATGTAGACGCTGCTCTGCGAGAGGCTTTCCGATATCCCTAGGAATTGAAATAATAGTGGTTCACATAAATGTTCTTAGTTGAATGCAATATGATAGTACTATTATTGGGGCAAGAGAGGGTCTCCTGTTTTATGCCTTGTACCAGAGATGCACTCTTATACCTGATTAAACCTCTGTTATTCAACTTTTATGGACTCACATTTTATTATGTTTTTGTCTTATGGATTTTTGTGTAGTCCTGTTTAGCTTTTTTAATGCTAACAATTTGGATAGGCATCATTATTTACGCAGATGCACCAGAACATGGGACATAGACTCCAAAAGTGGGTTTGCTTTCCTTTAAGGAAATTAAAAAGGTTACAACTGTAATGGATTTTATCTTTGATGATAACAACTCATGAACTACCTTTGCAATGAAATGGACATATTTTATACACTCAGAAAAAGACTCCACATTGATGCATTAAAATGTGCTGAACTGTTTCATAAAATGACACTGTCACATTAGAATATGAATAGGGTATTGATGTAACATTTACTTTATGCAAACCACAGTTCACAATAAGCATGTTTTGTTACGAAAACTTCGTTGACAATACAATGAGTGTAAAAAGAAATTGTTAACTTACACCCACCAAAGACTTTGTTACTATATTATAGTATATTTACTTCCACTTCCAGGTGGATTCAATGCGTAGGTGGTAGGTGAATGTTGAGAGATGTTTAATACTTTATTTATTATCCTTCTCTTGTTTTGAACTTTCTGCAGGCACAGGGAGAATCAAGAGTATTTGCTTAAAATATTCACACTACTTAATTCATGAGAGGTGTGTTTTTGTGGGTTACACACATAAATGCCTTAACAGTTGTGATATTTGTGCGTTTTTAATTTACTGTAGATTGGTTGTTAGAGGTACGCACCAAGCCACAGAGAAGCTATTTTATTTCTAAAAACAACTGTGTTTGGAACACCATGCGGTGAGTTTCTCTTAAACTACAAAATGTGGTGAAAATCTGCTGAAAACACTACTATCAGTCAAGTACTGTGTACTGAAACACCATTTAATGCACTCAACAGCACACAGCGCTATGCTACAATGGAAGTTCTGCACAGTTAAAGGTTAAACAGTGGCAGGAAAGGTACATGGGTCATTCAATAACCAAACAAACACATGCCTCAAACAGGGAAATAAAACATTTAATAAGTGTTACTTGACAACCTTGGAGTGTTAGTCATTTGCTGAATTAATATTTACATGAATGTAGTGTCTATGATCTTACAATGTCTGTTCAGAAAAGTGAACAGCATTATGGGATCAAATTTATCCTTTTGGAAAATTGTACAGCCATCAGAAATCTTCTCTCAGATGAACAAAGAGTGCAGCAGTATCTGCATGAACTGTGTGAATTTTTACATGTGGGTGGAAAAGTTTAGAAACTGCCTCAATGTCTAACCAATGAGCAGCACTCCGTGTATTCAGTAGCAGTACCAATCTCATTGCTGCGAACTGGTACTGATGTACTTATCTGAAAAGACTGATGACTTAGAGGTGAACAAATTGCTCAAAAATGTCCCAATAATTTTGCCACAACTCATTCCATCATTCATTCAAAACAAACTGAATTACCACAAGACTTGTGGAAGATGGGTTCCATGAGAGCTTATCAGTCATCATAAAAAAGGAGTTTTCGCATTTTCACTGAGCTGGAAAATCATTTCATGCATTTTTAACAGGATATTAATCTGTGATGAAACATGGTTACATCATTTTGAGCCAGAGTCCAAATGTCAATGCATGCCTTGGAAATATCCTGAATCACCTGTCTAAGAAATTCAGGACAACCATCAGCTGGTAAGGGCATTTTAACTATCTTCTTGAATGCCCATGGTCTGGTTTTCTGGAAGACCAATGTACTGTCAACAGCCTTTACTACTCAGGCATGATGAAAACAAAGCAAGCTCATAATGAAGCGGAAATATCAGGGATTGCTGAGCAAAGGTGTGATTCTTGTTTTAAAACAATGCTCAGCCTCATATGGCACAAGCGAAGCTGTAAACTATTGACAAAATGGTTTGGGAGCTTCTGCTTGTATGTCAACCTCCTTACAGCCCTAATCGTACCCCTTTAGACTTTTATCTGTTTCGTGCAATGGAAGGAGCTTTATTTGGCATCGAGTTTGACGGCAATGAAAACATAAAGAAAAGAGAACAAAGTGGCTTCGAGATCAAGGTAAACAATTCTTTACTGTGTGGATAAAGACAGTTCGTAAGATGATGGGACAATCACATAGAAGTTGGTGGAAATCATGTGGTAAAACAAACAAAAATTGTAGTAATTTAATAGACCATTTTTGCTGTATAGCAATTTGTCTGTTTAATTACTGAATGGCCCTCAAAGGTAAGACTCAACATGAATCATGACACAACATACATTCCACTGCACTTATACAGGAACAACACAAATATGTAGCTGAGCAATTTCTCCAGAATATCTGTACTTCCAGTACATTTGTCTAGAAAGGCTTCTGTGAAGTTTAGAATTACGACACGAATATTGGCAGATTTAATGAAGCGAGTCAAGTTCCAGTGGCTCAATCTTCACTGTCTGCAAAAGGCACAGAGCCAGGTTTGAGCCCTGGTCCAGCACAAACTGCCAGGTCCAACACAGAGGTTCAGGGGTTACTACAAAAACTGCTTATAGCAGACATGCATATAATAAGGGGAAAGATGTACAGTATCTCCTGATGCAGAGGTTGAAACCTTCAGTTTATTAGGGTTTACTACAGAAATATTACAATAATCACTTTTGGTTTCATGCTTCTCCTAAAGGAAAATTTCGAAATTACAATGTTAAATGGCAAAGTCGAAGGAAGGAAACTCGGTATTCCATTGACAGTGAGATTTTTCAAGATGACGTACATGCATAGTTGGATAAATAAGGAGATGGAAATCCTCCACGATCTTATTTGATGAACAATGCAGCAATCTCAAGACATAATTTCAGGAAATTTTGTAAATCCCAAATAGGAATGCCCAGGCAGCAATTTGAACCCCTATATTCCCCATTACAGCAGCAAACTGAAGCACGCACTGGGAAATATTATTTGATTAAAATATTTTTGAAGTCTGCTTCCACAAAATTTCCATGTAGAAAACCAGGCAAACTAAGGCAGAATCGCTACTATTAAGACAATAGTAACAACTGTGTACTGTTCTGTGCCATTTTTTTCCCCAGTGAAAAGACAAAGTGGATGATCTCTGAAGTAGGAAGCTAAAGATAGAAACAGCGTTGTCTCGATTATCATTTAGAGCAAATTTTGTTTACATTTACTAACAACATATTTTACATACAAACACCACCATAAATGTAATGAAATAATAGAAGCAGTGGTACTTACATTTTTCTTAGACTTTCATCTTCACAGCCTATAGATGTTTTCTGATGAAGAGACATAATCTGTTACACAAGATGTCGTGCAGCTTCCAGTTACAGTTAAGCGCATTTGTGAAAAACACTGCAAGTGTTTTCCTTTTAACCACCACACCAAGGAATCTACTGCAGCGAAGCAGCAATTCCCAAATTTTCTTGCATACCAAACACAAAAAGCTTTGTTTGCGACAATGTGTACAGAACAATTTCCAAGATACCATACGTTCATCAGGCCCTTACATTTCAAGAAAACATACACTCATGTTTTACAAGATTCTTCCTTAAGATGGGTTACGTATATATGTTTGAGCACAATGAAGAACATTAACAGATCCAATTGTGATGCTCTAACTGTAAAGAGGGAGTAAGAACATCAACTGAAAACGCTACTAGTAAAAAGTGAAAAGCTTCATATCCAAACTATAACTCGAGATGACTGAAATGAACGCGACTCTTCTCACAATGACGCGACTCTTCTCACAATGGGTGTCAATGGTTCATACTGCGCTACTTTTGAGAAAACCCTGCACTTATTCACAAACCTTGAGAACTATATTTGCACAAGATAATACACATTAAAAGTGCCTCCTACAAGTTCAGACAACTATGCTGAACTACTGTCTGTGACAGATATCCCTTTTGCATTCTGGGCTGTTTCCGTATAAGACGACATTGGTGATCCACTAACGAAAGCTTTCTACTGACCCAACTACAAATGAGAAAAAAGAATAAATCACCACACGTTGAAACAACTCACCTTTATCATTTGCAAACCTTCACTTTCATTCATCGATAAAATGTTCTGCTTTATCTAGTTCCATGCAAAACATTGTAATTTTGATTACTGGATAGTTGTTGTAGCTTGTTCTTCTAGATCCTCAACTGTCTACAAAGGATTTTCTAATTTCTTTGGAATGTATACAAGCAAGGAAAAGTATAACTCCTCCTACAAAATTAATTTCTTTAATTTGACTTTGTTCCAAAAGTGATTTTTGGAATTATTATTCTTTCAGTCAGGGAAAATTGAGTTTGCAATACACATGATATTGCAAATTCCAATAGTTTACAAGTAAGAGCCATTTCGCAAGTAGCACATGATTTTTTAAAAATCTTATTTATACATTCATTCAGATGTGTTTTGTCTCGGAAACAAGGCATATGTGAGTGAGCAAAATGACAAATTTCAAACAGATACTTTCAATAAGCTTTTTACTTATGGAAACTCTGCACAATTTCCAAATAACAAATTAGGCGTTTTACTGTTAGACATTTTACTCACACTCACAGTAGACGCTTGGGTGTACAAACAAAATAAAAAATTTCATGTGCAAGGAGGCATTTACTTGCAAACTATTGCTATTTATATATAGCTGCTGTGAAAAATGACCACCACACTTAACTTTTTGACTTAGTTACATTGTGTTTTTAAACTTTCCTCTTGTGAGTACACTGTCTACAGTGTCTAAGCAAGTTGACAATCCATTTTTCTGCACAGAATTTCAAATTTCAGCAACTTACACAGACATCATCTTGTGCAGTAACTAATGCATTTTTTAAAAAGAGGGCCGGTGGCTAGATAGTGAACATTCCAACCAGTGTAACAGAGTGGGAAAAAGGAAACATCTGCTGAAGCAATATTGTGCAGAAAAAAACGCAATTGTTAAATACGTTTTAAAAATATTACTTCTGAATAAGATATTCTCTGAACAGACTCGTTTTAGACTGAAACAGTGTTCTGTTATACTTTTGCTTCCACATGCTGTGTGTTGGTTACAAGAAAAAGCCTGAAGACAACATAATAGTAATTAGAAACAAAATAAAGAACTCACTGAAAGCATTTCCTTCAGTGTAGAAAGGACCTATAGTAATTTGCTGAAACAACTTTTATTGCAGGAGAACTGCTGATGAAGCTTTCCATCTGGTTGGACAACATTTTAAAAGCAATATGGCACATTTATGTCAGTTAAAAAATAAATATTTGTCTATATATTTCTCAACAAGCCTGAACTGTTCACAACAGCCAACTGCTTTGAGTTTTATTGGCCACTACTTACGCGTATAATTAGATTTCTAGCACATCAAAACTGGAAGAAAAAAACGGAAGGCTTCTCTAAAGTCCAACAACCCGAATTATGGAAACCGTTAACACTGAAAAAGCAGTTTCAGAACTTTGGGGTTTGTGACTTATCTGTTTTGGATCCAAAGAGAAACAGCAAATTTGTTGTATTAATACGTACATATTTGACATAAGCTGCTGTTTTTATGGTAGCTCAGTTTATTTGACTAGTTTCAGTTTTTGCCCATCATCAGTAGTATCTATATTATGTGAGACAAATATTTCTTAAAATACTATAAACAATTAATAAAGTAATTTATGTGTCTGTGGTTTCCTGTATTATTGTAATATGACTTGCCTTATACATTTGCCAACAGAACAAATAAACCTGTTTTATGCTACAGAATACAAGTGTAATTTTTGACACAAAGTTTTTGTTTTTTAGACAACTCCGTTTGTTTAAAATAATGTCAGGTTGTTTCATTATTACATGAAAATTTCTATCTCCTTCAAAATATTTAGCAAGCTAGACAGTCCAAAAACAAAAAGCTAATTGTCAATTTCATCAGCATTCTTTAGCACACAACACATTCCTTTGTCCTCCTAGCAGAGATAATACAAATTAGGAATAACATTATATTATAATCTATGGTATATAACAATAATAATCTTTGCATGTACAGCAATTGCTACTGATAACTACATATACTCACAAAAAATTCTTACACTTAATTCAAATACTTGTGTATATATAAACATACAATCACATTATATATTTCAAAACATCCTCTTTGCCTATGCTAAAAAGCAGTACACAAAAGGGAAAATAGAATAATCATTTAAGAAACATACTAATAAAACACTATAAATAACATACTATAAGGAATATTACAAACGATGGAAAATCCTGGATGGATAATGACAGTATTATGAAAAGGATAGTTGCTGCTCACCATATAGCAGAGATGCTGCGTCGCAAATATGCACAACAAAAACACCGCCAAGACGGTCTTCATCGGAATACGTACACGTGTGTGTGTGTGTGTGTGTGTGTGTGTGTGTGTGTGTGTGTGTGTGTGTGTGTGCGCGCGCATACGTTGTCTAATTCTGATGAAGGCCTTTTTTGGCCGAAAGTTTATTTGTTTCACAGTCTTTTTGTTATGGCTGTCTGTGACTCAGCATCTCTGCTATATGGTGAGTAGCAACTATCATTTCCATAATATTATAAGAAATATTTATCGTTTGTCATAGAATTACTGCTGATGAAAGGTGGGCGTACAAAACTAGTGTGATAAAATAGACTACCACCAAAAAGCAGCTTTCTTCAAACACACAATTATTAATATGACAAACCTGCTAGTTCTTCAAGCTGAAGAGCACCAAATGTACAAGACAAATGGAAATGTTTACGAGTATGGCTCCACATAGAGTAAGAAAAGACCACAAAACTATAGATTTTAAGTTCAATCCAGTCAGTCACAGGACATTTTTTTTTTTCTGTCTGTAATTGTTTGATTCGTCTCTGGCCATGCCTCGTTAATATCAAAAAATGAAAAGTTGTGCTGTAGTTCATGAAACATCTTAAATTGTTAGGTCCCCCTAAAATTGGCTGGTTATGTCAGTTCCCAGCCCAGAGGAGAGAAACTACTATGGTGTCCAAACCAACTTCAAACCTTCACGCTGAGGGAAATTTTAGGATAACAAGAATAGAATGTCAGTGTGGGACTAATGGGTTGGAAAGAGATATTAATTCAGCACTCAGCCATTTTACTGCTTTATAAATGTGGTCAAGCAGTAATGCCCCAATTACAAATTTTAGTAACAGAGTAGGAGAGCAGTTAATAAACACGCTGTACCATTTATCTTTACCGCCCCAAATAAATTTCTGCCCAGAAGCAAAATGAAAAATGTATTGAACATATGGTGTTTAGCTACCAGGGACATTAATTGTCAGGAAGATGTGAATAGCAGTACGTCTTTCCTACATGGCAACTTGTACATTTTATTCACTTCCTCTCCTTGAGACCTATGTAACATTCATGTAAACATGAAATTATTGGAAAATTAACACAAAACTGACTTTGACTCTTCTATATTAGCACTCAGTGCAGTGGTACCCAGGGTAGTGTAATTCGCCCATCAATTAGAGCTGACAGTAAACAAATGGAAAAACGAGGAAAATGTTACTGGTAATTTCGTCAGTCTTCTACCTTCTCTTTGCAGGTGTACATTTGACTCCCATAAACCTTAAACTGAGGAAGGCTGACTCAATGAGCAATTCGCATTTTCCTTGCATTTCCATTTCTTTACTGTCAACTCTAGCAAGTGAATGAGTTACTTTAACTACACTTGTGTTTGTACAGGACAGTGAAAGCCAACTTTATGTCAAATTTCTAGTAACATCAAGTGTATGTGAGTTGCACACTGTGATATGGTTTTCAACAGCTCTTGAGGCAAGGAGGTGGAATATGGAATAAATAATATAGCATGTTGTTTAAAAAAGACATACTACTGTACAAATGTTCATAATGAACAAAGTTACAATAAAGGAAATAATGATAGTTAATGTCATATGGGAACTAAACAACAACTGAGTGTGCATGCATGCTCTCTCTGAGTCTTTAGGAGAAATCGTAGCCATAGCTGTAGCCCTTTGTGTGTGTGTGTGTGTGTGTGTGTGTGTGTGTGTGTGTGTGTGTGTGTGTGTGTGTGTGTGTTTTCTCTGTATCTGACAAATATAGACAAAACACACAAACACACTAAGTTAATACCTGTATATCAATGACTAGTGGCGTTGGGAGACTGTACTGGTCTTTGTTTATGAGCTCCTGGTCCCTATTCATCAGGGTGAAAACAGATAAATATATTTAACCCTTTTGCTGCTACAGACACGTACTCTGCATTCCGTGCTGAGACAGCTTTTGTTATGGCTGTACTGCTTGCAAATCTGGTGCCTATGCTGAGAGACCCTGTTCCAGCTGAGCTGAAACACTTATCACTCAATTTTCGAAAACTATTATTGAAAAAAATTTATTTTCTCGCATTTTACAGTCTGATATCTTCATTTGATAAAGAACTGAATTCCTTTTTGCTATCCATCATACTTACTGTTGTGCATCAAATTAGCTAAAATATTGCAGGAAATTTTAAAGAGTTTGCAGAAGTAACAATGCCTTGTGTTAGCTTTGCATATGGTTGACTTTAGCCCATACACAGCTGTAAATGGAATGTTTGTAGGATACCGAAATTTTATTTAAAATTGAGAGCAGAACGATATCTCATTTCAGCCTTAAATTATTGGGTTTTACATCCAGAGGATCGTCCCACCCGATCCACCCAGTCACGTCCTTGTGCTCTGCACGTTATATGGTCTTAAAACTTGTCATATCTCATAAACGACTCAAGACGACAAAGTTTTTTTGAAAATGATAGCATACAAGTAACTCGTCCACAGCAGTGAGAGGTCTGTGGCTCAGGACGCATACAGCCGTCCATAACACTGCACGAAAATGCAAGTGGCATGCACAGACACATCCAGAGCACATGGAAAACAGCATAGCAGGATCTGTATACACATCCACAGCAGCGAAAGGGTTAATGAAAAAAGCGTTTCGAGACAAAAAAGTTGGTCCTACTCTACATTAAGTGGTCTTTATGACACAACTGGTTCTGCTAATTGCAAAATTAATAACGATACTAAATTAATAATACAATAGCTTAAATTTGTGAAACTTAAAGTAAATGCAGGACAGTTAAAAAAATAAATAAAAAATAAAAGAAAATATTTAATTTTCTTTAGTAATAACCAGTTAACCAGTGCTATCCACATTTGATACTTTGAAACCACCGCCACTTTAGCCAAAAGTGTTGGCTGACTGTATCAAATGTGCTGTCTGAGAACTTGGGAATGCCATAACTGGTGATGGCCAACTCATCACCCACAATTTTTGGTCAGCAAGTTACCTGCAGCTTAGTGTTCTCACGCAGGAAACGCTTGTTATCGCGTGAATCTTCTCTCACTAACTCTTCTTCCTGCTCTTTGAGGACGTTCAGCTCTCGCACGAGGGCTGCAGCTTTACGTACATATTCGTCTCTCTGGAGGGCGAGTGTCTGCTTCTGCTGAAGTAACTCATTCTGAATGGCAGCTGCAACAACACCTCTATTATTTCTTTTTGAGCTACGAGAAGGTGCTACATGACAACTGAAACAATTATATAAAGTAATGTGACTTTTCTTCTTAGCAAAATTTTCACCATTTGACTGTGTGTTTTAATACCCATTTATTTCACAATATCATGATTTCACATCTACAGCCATTATCAAGAGCAAAAGTGAAGTGAAAATCAACAAAGTATACGGATCATACAGTGCAGGACGTAATGTGAAGAACATAAAAGTCACTCAGTATGTAAAGAGCATAACTTAATATCACAAAATATCCGACAAGCCTGAATAACACATCACCGATCAAGTGTTTCAACACATACGGTCATTGAACTGACTTGACATTGAATTGAAATGACTAGAAGTAAAGATTCAAAAATAGTGCAACTGGTATTTCGAACAGCAAACAAACTTTAATAACATACTGTATTGGCTGCTGCACACAATGTCAACCACATTTTTCCGTTTTTTTTTTTTTTTTTTTAATATAAATCTTTGCTTGTATCCTGTAATGCGGCGGGTCTGTATGACCAGATATATGTTGTAACACTTCAATAACGACAGGTTATTCAGACATGTTGGACATTTTGTGATATGTAAGCAATGCTCTTTAAGGAAGTAGTAACTTTTATGTTGTCCGTATTGTGCACTACATTTTATGCTCTGTGCATTTTATTGATTTTCATTTCACCTTTGCGCTTTAGAACTACTAAAAAGCTAAAACTGCAACAGTGTGAAATAAATGAACGTTGAAACATACAGTCAAATGATGGAAATTTCAATCTACAAGTGCTAGATGACTGTGGTCCCCAACAAAGGAAAAATCAGTAACATGACAGTTTGGAGAACGAGGGAAGGGAGGAAACTCTAGCAGTAACCTCAAAAACAGCATTTCCTCCAAAGTGAAATGAAAGACTGAAGCTGAGGCAGAAAAAAGTAAAACTGAAAATAAAATAGTACAGATTAAACTTTAGGAGACTTTATCTTGTTTTAAAATGGGCAAAAGCACCAAATATGAGCTGTGGTGCTTTTGATGACACCATAAAAGTTCTCCTACTCACTTTACAGCGTTACTATGAGAGACATGAGAGTTATTTCATATGTTCATTCCTTTTTTAACTTTTTTTTTTTTTTTTAAATTTCACTCTGTACTACTACTGATATGTGCTTGCATCTTACCTTCTTTTTTGGCATCATCACTCTTTTGATTCGTGACAGACACGGAGTGTGAACCTGTAAATCAAATGTCAGTTAATAAACAACGGAAACTCCAGGTATGACAGTCAACAATGTAGGAAAAGGTAGATGTGTACTTACCATAAAGCAGACACCTTAAATTGCAGACAAGCACAATTAAAACATGCTTACATAAGCTTTCAGTCACAGCCTTCATCAACAAAACAGAAACACACACTTGAGCAAGCACACCTCATGCACACACAACAGCCGACTCCCCACCCGTACACTACTATCCCTTTGACTTTCTTGCCTCCTCCAGATTGCTGCTTGCATCCCCTGTGATAGCTGCATTCCAGCCCCAGATGCTGCAGTTGGCTGTCATGTGTGCATGAGGTATACTTGCTTGAGAATATGAATGATGTGTTTTTCGCTTTTGCTGATGAAAGCTGTGGCCGAAAGCCTTATGTGAGAGTCTGTTAACTGCGTGTGTCTGCAACTTAGTGTGTCTGCTTTACAGTAAGTAGCAATCTATCTTTTCCCACAATGTTACATTTCAGCTATTACTTAAACTGCACAGGAGAAAATCGAATGTGAAATATCAGAAGTGAAAACAACTTTACAATCTTTCACACAATGGTATATTAAGAGCATACGCATTTGAAACAGCCCAAAAACAGAAGCAAAGAATTTCTAAAATGAAAGAATAATAATAAAGCTGCAGACATATAACAACAGTGATGTTTGTCAGCTTCTAAACTCGCATATTTACTTCTAGGGAAGTACATTTTTTTATCACTTTCTTTTTATAACAAAACAATTTTGGTTTTTGGTTCCCTGTAAAACAAAGAGCAAAAAAGGGAAAGTTAATCAGTGTCCTTTTTAAAAACAGACATTAAAAGAACAATCTTAAAAGGAACTATCTCCATCATTCCCTCCTTCCTCATGCAACAACTATCAATGTCCTTGTCAAATTTCAATACAAACTGCTAGCCGGATTTATTTGAAACACTATCTATGAAGCCACAATGCGCAATCTCCAGTCCCAGGTACAAAACAATTTTTCTTTACCGCCTGTTTTAATGAGTACTATAGTTGGAACAAGGGAAGATCAGAAAAGGGTGACTGTACACAGGGTACGCATATTAGCACACAATACACCAATTATTATGATCGTGATTATTATTATATAGCAGAAAAGGTATGTAGAAACAAGCAACCAGTACTGAAGTGAAAAAAGAAAGAAAGAAAATACATGCCATAGATTATCAGTTCCTATTAATACAAAAGTGGCAGAGTAAGTCTCATGTCAAAATCATTTCTGATACCTCTAATTAGTAAAGCATTTAGTATTTTTATAGCAAGACTGTGCTCCTCCACACTGGTTCACTGAAGTGAGAAACAAGCCAAAGTTATTCTCTGGACATAGGTAGGAATGATCATCAAAATAAAATAAGAGAAATCAGAGCTCGAACAGAAAGGTTTAGGTGTTCGTTTTTCCCGCGCGCTGTTCAGGAGTGGAATGGTAGGGAGATAGTATGATTGTGGTTCGATGAACCCTCTGCCAAGCACTTAAATGTGAATTGAAGAGTAATTAAGTAGATGTAGATGTAGTACAGCTGGCCAGTTTCCTGGCCTTGTAAGCACCCTTTGTATTTATTCATTTTAATTTGAGGATAGAGGGGCAAAATTTATCAAACTTTGGTCAAAGACTCTTAGAATCCTATTATTAGAAGGATTGATAAAATTAACTTCATTGATTATTCATCTCATACTGAAACTGGAAGAGTTAGAACACAGCTGTGGTACAAGGGATCCAGATACTGAAGTGAGACGAAGATAAAGTATTTCATTTTTGTGTTAGTGCATCAAAGTAACTACAAGTGGAATTCAAAATTACAATTAACACATTTAAAAAAGTGTTGTCAGGTACATATTTAGAGCCCTATATTGAAATTCCTGTGCCACTGCGAAGTAGTATGCCACTAGAGGAAGCAAAACAAAATGGTTAAGCATACTGACATAGTGGGTGATTCGTTTTCTGCATTCGAAGCGGAACAGCACTGCAAAAATCTTCACTGAGTCGGTGAAGGTATATGGCAACAGTGCAATGCCATACAGTACAAGTGGTGCAGATGCTTCCAGTGTGCTCAAACAACTCCAAATGACAGCTAACTGAGTGGGAGGCTGTATTCTGTGAGAACTGGGAATCTCAAGGCCAGTGGAGGCCCCGATGCTTGAAGATCAGCACATCACAATCGAGGTGATGGTGCAAAAGTGGAAATTAGCCACAGATCAGTTCTGAACATTTCACACAACATTTTCAACATTACGAAGGTCGCTGTCCTTTCGGTTCCACGAGTGACCGTGGCCGTTCGAAAAGCCGACCGCACTGAGGTGGCAGCGGAAATGCTGCTGCTGGGTCAAGCCAATCCGGATGACTTTTTTTAGTTTCCTAATCACTATGGACAAGTGCTAGACAAACTTCTATGATGCTCATACAAAACAGCATAATGAGCAGTGAAAATGTGGATACACCACAGCGAAAACGGAATCACACAAAATGATGCCGAGAGTATCTGACACTCTCATTGTATGTTGCTAACAAATTAAAGAAGTAGTCACACAGTTTGTGCATTCGAATGTCGACATTGTGTGAGCTGAGTTTCTGGTGTCAAAGCATGTAAAAAAACATGATGGGGAATCTTTCTGAACATGTAGAGCAATAGGCTACTGAACATGGTACACATTCTGAACATGCATCTGATGAGATGGAAAATGCCACCTACATCACAAGCAAGTCATCTCTTTTTGGTACAGAGTCAGGAGACAACATATTAGCTTTCGTCTTAAGCCCACATTTGGTGGGTTTTGTATGATAACTTAAGTCCTATGAATATTGAATATACACTAGTGGAAATCAGTATAAAGGAATTGGTTGCACAAAAATTAACATTGTCAGTTGGAAGAGTTCTACATAATGTGTATGCCATAGTATGAAATCCAGTATACTGACAAATGCAGTCAAACAGTTTTGTACTTGAGGTCAATAGTACATTATATAACAAGACATTTATGACTCAGGTGGTAAAGGGTGGAACTCAGTATAAAGGCAGTCTGCTATGTGCAGTGTTAGCGTGTACATATGTGTCTTTACTGCAGAAAGGAAAAAGTCACAATTAGTTCAAAAATGGTTCAAATGGCTCTGAGCACTATGGGGCTTAACATCTGAGGTCACCAGTCCCCTAGAACTTAGAACTACTTAAACCTAACTAACCTAAGGACATCACACACATCCATGCCCGAGGCAGGATTCGAACCTGCGACTGTAGCAGTTGCTCAGTTCCAGACTGAAGCGCCTAGAACTGTTCGGCCACCATGGCCAGCAGTCACCATTAGTGAAAGCATATGTTGTGTACATAAACTATGACTGTGACAATGCCATGTGGAAAACAGTTTTCATGTGATGAAAATGCAAAAATCGGCACAAACAAGGAAATAGGACACTCTAATTGTCAAACTGATAAGAAATTGAGTTGCACAATTAGGGTGATTAATAATTTCATTAGACTCAGTGCACAGTATGGACAAAATGGAAAATGTGGGCAATGTAGAAAATTACTTGAGGCATAGATAGGGTTACTTTTGCACAAAGCAAGGGCCACAAACCATTATTATTCTCAAATTGTTGCTGATTTACAGTTGCCAGCAACTGCATTACTTGTGTGGCAAATTCTGTCACATGACAAACATCTAGCATTCAAGAAATGACTGCAGTAACATACATTAACACACAAACATCAACAGGCTAGACTGGAGTTTGCTGAAAAACGTACATCATGGACTTCAAAATGGGATAAAGTGATCTTCGGTGATAAGAAGTGGTTTAACTTAGATGGCCAGGATGGATTTCAATGTTAATGGCACAATCTGAGAACAGAGAATGAACAGAAATTTTTAATGGTGGCAGTGTTATGATTTGGGCAGCCTTCTGTATTAAAGGTATTGCTTGACTGAACATTAGAATGAACTCTAAAATCTACACTGAAATGCTAGAGACAGAACTGAATACAATGTGTGAGGATCTAGAGGATGAAAGTCTAATGTTTCAACAAGATATCATAACTGCATATGTTTCTGCTATAACCAAAAGGTGGTATGAAGATAAACATATGGATGTCTTACCCTGGCCTTCACTTAGCCCAGATTTGAACCTCAAGGAAAACCTTTGAGGAATACCTGCAAGACGTGTTTATACAAATGGAAGGCAATTTGAGGCCATACACAAGCTGAAAAGAGTGATATGAGAAGAGTGGGAAGCAACATCACTGCAAGAACTATTAAACCTAAAAAATTAATGCTGAAGAGATTTTTTGAGGTATTTATGAAGAATGTAGGTCAGACAAAGTATTAACAATGCAATACTGTATTTACTCGAATCTAAGCCACAATTTTTTTCCGGTTTTTGTAATCCAAAAAACCACCTGCGGCTTAGAATCGAGTGCAAAATAAGCGCAAGTTCTGAAAAATGGTGGTAGGTGCCGCCACAACTAATTTCTGCCGTTGAATATATATAGTGCTACACAGGCACGCTTTGCAGGCACAAAGATAAATACTGGCACCAAAGCCTCTGAGTCAGTAAATAAATTAAAAAAAGGTGGAAGACGAGCTTTTTTCTCCGCCCCGAGTTTCGACCACTGCATTTTCAGACATTATCCAACGAAGTAAATACAAATTTCGTATTGTTCATATTCGAATGTAGCAGCATTTCAATGTACTATGAAAATCCGACTGGCAATACTGTTTGGGATGTTTGTCAATATGGCCAACTCTACGTTCTGAATTTTTTCCTACCTGTGAGAAGAGATGGTTGCTAATAGGAACTTTTATGAATTGAGAATCACATGCAGTATTCTCTTCACCATAAGAATAATATGAATATAAACATTTTGCCATGTATTCTATCGTGTTTGCTGCTATCTCATTTAAATCCTGTCTGCCTAATGAACTTCGAAACTAGTGTGAGACAACAGCAAATGCGGAAGAATATACATATCATGTCATGTTTATATTCGTATTATTCTTATGCCTAATAGTGATACAGTCAGAAATGAAGCACGGCAATTGACTAGATTTTTAAATCTAAGACGACTCCAATTTCTGTGCAGAATGTAATGTACAAAAGAGGCGTCTGCAAAGATTTTCAAATGGCGAAAAATTTTAGCTAAACTCTCGTTCAGAACATGTATCCTACGCAGTCTATTATTTGGTTCTTGTTGATCATTATCAAAGAAAGCAGCAGTGTAAGTACCAACAAATAGCAGTGTCTTGCCATTGTTTCGCTAATGAGACAATTCCTCTCTTTTTTTTATCGTAAGTGGCAGTAGCGCGCACAAAAGCAAGCCATGCCGCCATCAGTGACAGGTCGTAAACACACATTATCAGAATGCGACAAACAACGCATTTTCAGCTTCGAGTGACGTAAACACCTATAACAAAGAGAACAGCACTTATCAGATCAAAGAAAAATAAGCAATCGATTCAAAACAGACGAAGCACATGAAAAAGGAAGGGTACCCGTATAAATACGGGCCTGACGCATAGCAATGGCTACCTGGTAAAGCTTAACTGCTAAGCTTACGACTTGAACCAAACTATTGTAACTGTATCGTCATTCATTCAACCTAAATTGTGTTTCATATTTCATTTTTCAGGTGCGGCTTAGATTCGAGTAAATACGGTAACTCAACAGGACAGCGAGTGCCTTCATACCAACTTCCACACACGAAATGCAAATGCCTTTTTTGGTTACTTATACTATAAAAGAAATTACATAATTACATCATGATTGTTCATGCTTTATATGTATCTATAACTTGCTACATGCTACATGTTTGCTTCAGACTTTGCACTATTACTTTTGTGGAACCCTGCCTTTATACTAATTTCAACTACAATATGGCATTTCAAAATACCAGCAAATTAATCTGTGGAGAACCCATCATTTATCGGTATGATCTGTTGAAATAAAATGATGGAGAACATCACATTGCTGGTTGTGTGTGACTTGCGTGTTATGAAAGTACACCACTTCGAGGCACCGTGAAGATCCGTATAAAACATTTTTTTTGGGTACGATTTGTTGTAATTAAATGTCAGTTAATAAAACGTCTGTAAATGAAGCCTTCAGAAGACAGTAATGCACAAAGTGGGTCGATACATAAGTTCCGCTTCGGGTAATGAATACAGATGCTGAGTTACAAAATGGGGCATGATGTGGTGCACATTCGCATTACACTACATCCAAGTTATTTCACTTGCCTTTGAGTTTTCTAGTATGTCTGAAGCCCTCTTACTAATTTAAAACAAGTATATTCTACACTCCTGGAAATGGAAAAAAGAACACATTGACACCGGTGTGTCAGACCCACCATACTTGCTCCGGACACTGCGAGAGGGCTGTACAAGCAATGATCACACGCACGGCACAGCGGACACACCAGGAACCGCGGTGTTGGCCGTCGAATGGCGCTAGCTGCGCAGCATTTGTGCACCGCCGCCGTCAGTGTCAGCCAGTTTGCCGTGGCATACGGAGCTCCATCGCAGTCTTTAACACTGGTAGCATGCCGCGACAGCGTGGACGTGAACCGTATGTGCAGTTGACGGACTTTGAGCGAGGGCGTATAGTGGGCATGCGGGAGGCCGGGTGGACGTACCGCCGAATTGCTCAACACGTGGGGCGTGAGGTCTCCACAGTACATCGATGTTGTCGCCAGTGGTCGGCGGAAGGTGCACGTGCCCGTCGACCTGGGACCGGACCGCAGCGACGCACGGATGCACGCCAAGACCGTAGGATCCTACGCAGTGCCGTAGGGGACTGCACCGCCACTTCCCAGCAAATTAGGGACACTGTTGCTCCTGGGGTATCGGCGAGGACCATTCGCAACCGTCTCCATGAAGCTGGGCTACGGTCCCGCACACCGTTAGGCCGTTTTCCGCTCACGCCCCAACATCGTGCAGCCCGCCTCCAGTGGTGTCGCGACAGGCGTGAATGGAGGGACGAATGGAGACGTGTCGTCTTCAGCGATGAGAGTCGCTTCTGCCTTGGTGCCAATGATGGTCGTATGCGTGTTTGGCGCCGTGCAGGTGAGCGCCACAATCAGGACTGCATACGACCGAGGCACACAGGGCCAACACCCGGCATCATGGTGTGGGGAGCGATCTCCTACACTGGCCGTACACCACTGGTGATCGTCGAGGGGACACTGAATAGTGCACGGTACATCCAAACCGTCATCGAACCCATCGTTCTACCATTCCTAGACCGGCAAGGGAACTTGCTGTTCCAACAGGACAATGCACGTCCGCATGTATCCCGTGCCACCCAACGTGCTCTAGAAGGTGTACGTCAACTACCCTGGCCAGCAAGATCTCCGGATCTGTCCCCCATTGAGCATGTTTGGGACTGGATGAAGCGTCGTCTCACGCGGTCTGCACGTCCAGCACGAACTCTGGTCCAACTGAGGCGCCAGGTGGAAATGGCATGGCAAGCCGTTCCACAGGACTACATCCAGCATCTCTACGATCGTCTCCATGGGAGAATAGCAGCCTGCATTGCTGCGAAAGGTGGATATACACTGTACTAGTGCCGACATTGTGCATGCTCTGTTGCCTGTGGTTCTGTCAGTGTGATCATGTGTGATGTATCTGACCCCAGGAATGTGTCAATAAAGTTTCCCCTTCCTGGGACAATGAATTCACGGTGTTCTTATTTCAATTTCCAGGAGTGTATAAAACTTTAAGTAATGTAAATAAAAGTGTGCCCTTCAGACGGGTGTTTCTTTGATTGACTTCATCTACAGCAGAGCTTGCACTACTTGCAGTAAAATCTGTAGCATTTTCTTGTTTAGTCTTGTATTTCACATGTTCTACAAATTCTGGTACTGAATAGAAACAGTGATCACATGTTCTACAAATTCTGGTACTGAATAGAAACAGTGATCAAATATGAATGTCTTTAGAGTTTTATGAAAAGCGACAATGATGAAATAATTTTCATCTTATATGGAAGGCTATTGTAAATTTCTATCATGATTTTTGTAATGGAACTTTAATAGCTGATGTTCTTACTTATTGTATATGGAACTTTCATTTTTTGCCTTATAAGATGTTCATTGGTAATGAAGCTATTTTTAAGTATGCTATGGACAGAACAACACAGCTAGCATATGGACAAGTGAGAAAATATCCATTTTAACCCATTGGCATACTACATTGAAGAGCCAAAGAAACTGGTCCACCTGCCTAATATCGTATAGGGGGCCCTGTGAGCATGCAGAAGTGCCATATGGGCATGGGCATGGCATGGACTCCATTAATATCTGATGTAGTGCTGGAGAGAGCTGACACCATGAATTCCGCAGGGCTGTCCATAAATCTGTTAAGAGTACAAGGGGGTAGAGATCTCTTCTGAATAGCACGTTGCAAGGCATCCCAGATATGCTCAATAATGTTCATGTCTGGGGAATTTGGTAGCCAGACAAAGTGTTTAAACTCAAAAGAATGTTCCTGGAGCCACTCCGTAGCAGTTCTGGACATGCGGGGTGTCGCATTGTCCTGCTGGAATTGCTCAAGTCTGTCGGAATGCACAATGGACGTGAATGGATGCATGTCATCAGACAGGATGCTTACAAATGTGTCACCTGTCAGAGTTTTATCTAGACGTATCAGGGCCCAAATCACTCCAACTGCACATGTCCCACACCAGCCTCCACCAGTCTGAACAGTCCCCTGCTGACATGCAGGGTCCACGGATTCATGAGGTTGTCTCCATACTCGTAAACGTCCATCCACTCGATACAATTTGAAACGAGACTCATCTGACCAGGCAACATGTTTCCAGTCATCAAAAGTGCAATGCTGGTATTGACAGGCCCAGGCAAATTGTAAGGCTTTGTGTCATGCAGTCATCAAGGGTACACGAGCGGGCCTTTGGCTTCAAAAGCCCATACCGATGACGTTTTGTTGAATGGTTCACTCGCTGACACGTATTTATGGCCTAGCATTGAAATATGGAGCAATTTGTTGAAATATGGAGCAATTTGCAGAAGGGTTGCACTTCTATCATGCTGAATGATTCTCTTCAGTAGTCGTTGGTCCTGTTCTTGCAGGATCTTTTTTCAGCTGCAGCGATGTTGGGGATTTGATGTTTTATCAGATTCCTGATATTCATGGTATACTCTTGAAATGGTCGTATGGGAAAATCACCACTTCAGCACTACCTCAGAGGTGCTGTGTCCCTCTGCTTGTGCACCGACTATAACATCACATTCAAACTCACTTAAATCTTGATAACCCAGCATTGTAGCAGCAGTAACCAATCAAACAACTGTGCCAGACACTTTTTGTCTTATATTGTCATTGCTGACTGCAGGGCCATATTCTGCCTGTTTACATATCTCTGTGTTTGAATACACATGCCAACAGCAGTTTCTTTGGCACTTTGGTGTGTTTATTTGTTAAAATTTTCACACAGCCGTACACATATTTCTGACAACTTTAGTGCTCATACTGAACGCTATTTTACAGTGGTCATTTTATTCTATATGGACATCGTATTACACGGTGTTCCATTCAAAAGTGGCCCCACAAACATACATTTGCTTAATTTACATTTACAGGCTTTGCATAAAACACGTCATACATTGTTCATGGGGAAATAAAGCTGAATCACAGAAGGTGTTGGAAGTGATTGCCCTCAACTTGTAAACACAATTGAACACGATGCTGCAGATTCTCAACTGATGCTGCCAGAACCTCTGGCGTCACTGCCTGGATTTCATGGATGATATTCTCCCATAAATCTCCCAAGTTTTGTGTTTTGTTCTTGTAAGCCTTGCCTTCTAGTCCACTCTGGATGAAAAAGTCAGGCAGTGTTTTATCAGGTGACCTTGGGGGCAGCAGTCCTTTGAAAATCAAGTCCACCAGGGGAAAATGATTCAACATCAGCCACAGTCGCTCGAGACGTGTGGCATGTTAGACCATCCTGTTGGTACCAGCCAGGTAAGTTCATCATCATCCAACTCGTTCAGAAATTCGTGCAAATGGTTCACAAATTCCTGAAGCATTTCGATGTAAACTGCACTTGTCACAGTAGGGGGAGGGGGGGGGAATGCCTGATGATGAAATGTGATATGTGATGCTACTGGACAGAACACACCAATCTTTTTTGAATGCGGGGGTTGCTCGACCAGTGCATGTGGATTTTTATTACACCACACATGTGTATTCTGAGAGTTTATATAGCCAGAGAGGTGGAACCAGCCTCATCAATGAACGATGTGTACTGCTTTATTCCTGGCACCTAAGCAATAAATTGCTGAAACCAATGGCAAAATGTAACGCGTTTGTCTTCATCACTGGCATTCAGCTCATGAACAGCTGTAAACCTGTATGAATACATGCTGGCTTTCTTTGCAGCTCTGTGACATGTGCTCCATGACATTCCACATTTCTAAGATACAAGTTGAACAGACTTTGCAAGAGAGGCCAACAATCATTGTATCACATTAATCGTCTTTTTTTTCCGATAATGGTGCCTGACCCCTGCCATGAAGACCCTACACAGTTTCATGGCTCTCCATCTTGTTCACTAACTTTTGTATGCAGCATTTAGACAGTATATGCTGGTCCCCAAAACATTCAACAAACAGTCACTGACATGCCTTAATGGAACCAGAATCTAATATTGTTTCACAAGAAACACTCACTCTTCGATAGAACAGTGATACACTGACACCAAACACTGGACTCCAGCCAGTGACATGAGGAAAACACACTGTGGCATCAAACCATGTTGCAGAGTACAGTGTTGCCACAACAATAATCACAAATTACATGGTGCAATTTCAGTGGAATTACTACACTTGTTCGTGAGGCCTCTTTCGAGTGGGACACCCTGTATGAGATATATTCAAACAAAGTTTAATTGAATATGACAGGTGTTAAAACAATCCTCCACACGTAGAAAAACTTTGCCCTGATCATATTGAAAGCAGGATTATCTACATTGTCCTCTGCTGCAACACACCGTGCATATTCTAGTGGGGAATGCTTTTTTGTCTCTTTAGAGTATTTTTGTAGGAAAATGATCCTACTTGCTTCGAATCATAGTGAGTTTTCTTCTCGATTCTCTTGTCACTGTCATTTATGTTGCGTTCTGGCCTAAGGATCTGCAGAAACCAGCAAACTATATTAACTTCATTGTTGCTGTTGCTAACATGAGAGCTATTCCAAACATTATCCCACTTCCACTCATCAGTAACTGTCAGTGAACTTCTACTTGCTTCTGGCTTCCATAAGTTGCCGTCATTGTTGTGTGTATAAATCCTCTCCATAGTCACAAATACCATTGTCACTAGAGGCAGATTTTGAATAATCACTGTTTTCAAATCCATTCCTTCACCAACAACTCTTAAATCACTTTCTTCAAGCAACTAGCATATTATTTCACCTTCAGATTCATATGGATCAGATATCGTGCATGTTACAGCGTTACACCGTAAAAAAATGCTCTCTCACGAGGCCCACTGTTCTGTTTCAACATATACAGGTTGTGTCAGTTATTGCCAATGTGGGTGAACTAATGTCAGAAGAGCCAGTAAAGCAGAACCCCACTAAAGTGGCATTACAGGTCAGCTGTATGGCAATGGACATACCTGTCACTGTACATTACGACGCAAGAGTACCAAAGTGGATATATCTGTCATTGTACACTAATGCATTAACAGAGCTAACAAAAAGTTTTTTCACCCATCTATTTTGTAAACGAACTATACGATCTGCAAGCTAGATACTATCACATACACCACACATACCATATGCACAAGCTGCATAGTTCCTGAGCATTCAGCAGCATGGTGAACATGGCATACTCAACACCAATGTTTGAATGCCAGGTCCGTGTAATGAGATCTTAAGCTTGTACAAGGCAATCCGTGATAGAAGCATACTACTGGAATCTTCTGATGAGATTACTGGAGGCTGTCATGATTAAATGTTTCAGAAAGCTGACCGAGAGGATGCTTCAGTTTCACAATAATGCCCTGGCTCGTGACACATTACAACACATCCCTCTTTCCTCCTATGAAGATATCACTGCACGGCAGGCACTTCCAGAGTGTTGATAAGTAATTTTTGAGTTAGAAAATTTTGTGAATAGCCGAAATGCAGATTTCCATGCCAAAGATCCCACTGGGGCCTCTGCCATTGGGAAAAATGTGTCACCTCAAAGAGTAAATATGTGGAGAATTCTTCGAAGTCAATTACAAGTCATGTTATTCATTTATGAAAGTGTACAACACACTTAGGAGATATAGTATTTAGTACACAAGGGTCGGTCCTCTTAAATCTGTCACTGACTATAAAAAGTGACATTTATGAAGCTGTCGATATGCTGTCAGTTGTGAATTAGAGTATGGTGCAACTTCTCTAGTGGCTGTGTCACAAACTCACCTGCTGTCGATGTACCGCCGTCTCCACCAGAACCTGGTGCTGGTGCCGCTTCAGAATACATGGTAGACAAGGAACTGTTCTGCCAAGACTGTCCTGCTGCTTGCCCAGATGTGCTGTACTCCTGCACATGTGGAAAGGGCTTGTAAAAATTTAATAACTCAGTGAAAGGAATATGGTATGGTACACACTGGTTCCCACATGTGAAAGAAGGAATAAACCAGAAGAATGGTAAAAATTACAGAATACATTAATCAACTGAGACACAAACAGAATACAATGTTACTATAGTTACTATAGCCTTTTAAGTTTAATAAAAACAACAAAAGAAATATTTTTTGGAAGTTATTGCTTTATTGTTTATCAAAATATTTGCCTTTCAAATTTTTACCTTTTTGCATGTGTTTAGAGCAATTGTAAAAACTCTTTTTCCACTCTAATATTGGTACCTTAAAAACACGAGTTTCACAGGACTTAACAGCATCTCGAGGGGATCCTTTTTTACATAAGGCAACAAGAAATAGTAGCCAACAAGTGATAAACAGATGAATATGGACAATGAGAAATTAATTAAATGTTTTTCTCAGTCAAGTAATCAATATGATCAATAGCTGGTCTTGATGTGGTTTGGTTTTTAGGCAGTCTTCTAACATCTGACAAAGTAACCATGTCCCAGCTCTGATACACATTTCACAAACATTTTGGAAATGTTCTCACACCAGAACACAAGCTTTACATCAGATGAATACAGACTAGGTACACAGATTTCATGTCTGGAGGGGGAGACGGGGTGTGGAGGGTGGCATGGAGAGCGGGGTAAGGAAGGGGAGTGGTGGGTAAGGAACATTGCCACAACACGAATAACAGGCCAACCACAAAGAGCATGACAAAATAGGCGAGGAGCAAGATGAAGATTTGTGACAGCTAGTGTTATCACACTGAAGATCAATGCTATGTTTTCGCTCATTTCTCCTTATTTTATCATCAAATTGTGATGCACAAATTGTTGCACAAAATTTCAGCACTACATGTTCTTTAATTTTCTAAAGTGGCTGTTGTGACGTGTGCATTGTAGTCTAATGAATGAGTGATCATTTTCTTGGGAGTTGTGGTGATACACGTCGCTTTATGAAATAAGATGTCAAATGTATAGGTCCATATTTTTAACTGGGTTGTTATGTTTATTTGCATGGGGTGAGATTTAATGAAGTACAGCACGCATCTTCAAAATGGGATGGTGAGCGCAGAAACTTCATGACAGAAAATACCTGGGGGTAAGACATTCTGTGGATAACCGGCCTACCTTGGAAATACAATGTGTTCCAAAGTGTTGGTTTACGAACAATGGATGTTAGTTAATCAAATGTTAAAATGATATTTGTCATTCATTCTAATTCAGTACATGGAACCCAGAAAGTTGATGTAATCTGATTACTGTATGTTTTGTTAAGACAATACACAATTTTCCAGAATGAGTTTTGACTCTGCAGTGAAGTGTGTGCTGACTTGAAACTTCCTAGCAAATTGAAATTGTGTGCCTTACTGGGACTCGAAGATGGGACATTTCCCTTTCACAGGCATATGAAATTGAATGATCACGCAGGTTCAGTCGTGGGTAAAGCAGATGGTACACTTCAGATTATTGGTAGAATACTGGGGAAGTGGAATAAATATACAAAGGAGATTGCTTACAAATCACTCATGCAACCGGTTCTAAAATACTTCATGTGTGTGGGACCCATACCAGATAGGACTAACAGGAAATACTGAACGTATACAGAGAACAGCAGCACAAATGGTCATAGATTTGCTTAACCCATGGCATAGTGTCGCAGAGATACTGGAGGAAATGAACTGGAAGACTCTTAATGATAGATGTAAACTGTCCCAAGGAAGCCTATTAACAAAGTTTTAAAAACTGGCTTCAAATGATTACTCTAAGAATATACTACAAGCCACTACGTATCACTTACATAGGGATCATGACGATAAGATTAGAATAATTACTGCATGCACAGAGGCATTCAAACAATCGTTCTTCCCATGCTCCATACATGAATGGAACAGGAAGAACCCATAATAATGGTACAATGGGACATACCCTCTGCCATGCACCTCACAGTGGTTCGCAGGGTGTAGATGTAGATGTAGCCGTAGAGTGTGTGCTGAGTCCTATCATTAGTAGTGCCTGGAGAGATCAGTTGCTAGCCAAATGCAACGGCCCAGGTTAGAGTCAGTATATGGCTCACAGTATTAATGTGCCAGGAACTTATTAACCCCACTGGAATTTCACTAACTATTTGCCAGAAATGTGATGTAACAATTCTAAATTGAAATGAAATAACAGGTGGAGCATAACTTCTGACACTAAATATAACAGCAACACCAAATGTTGAAAAGGGGTAGAAGGTACCGTATTAAGACTCTTCCCAGATTTCCAAGTGGTTTATTGTTTTCAACTACAGTGCCGCATTCCTCTCAGTCTGCGTCACCAGGTCCCGCAATGCTGAGTACACCACTTCGCTGTCTGCGAAACAGCTTGACGTGGAATGGGAATGGCTGCCACTACTGTGTGTCGGTCTCGTACGGCCGCATTGTCACAATGCGCTGACAGTCGACTAGGCCGTCTTCGCCCCTGCTGCCTCAGCACAGCTCGTCAGGAACCGCAGGCAGCCCGCTGCACGCTTCTTCCCGTCATGGTTCAGATAGCGGGCGACAAGAGCATGTGATCCGAAGTCCGAATCTGCGGCCCTCGCCTTGGATGTCTCCGGTGTGTGTTGGGAGCCACTAAGTCTGTCCGCGGTAGCGAGCTGTGGAGTGGCCCGTCATCAGCTGGCTGTGGATCCTGCATCGGCCTCTGAGGGTCGAACTAGCGACCTGCCGTGGACTGGAACGCTGGCATCCCATCTGCTGCTGGTGTGGCCGGTGATGTGAAATGCCCCGCCATCGAGGAGAGATGTCACACTTGAATGCCTTGTTAGAAAACCGGCACCTATTTATACGCGGCTGTGTGCCTCTGTTTTGCTAACGCGCCACTCCGAGTCATGTACTCACAACACCTAGGTTGTGCCAGTGGACCCCTTCTGCCTGAGACCGAGCAAGGTGGCGCAGTGGTTAGACACTGGACTCGCATTCGGGAGGACGTCGGTTCAATCCCGCGTCCGGCCGTCCTGATTTAGGTTTTCCGTTATTTCCCTAAATCACTCCAGGCAAATGCCGGGATGGTTCCTCTGAATGGGCACGGCCGACTTCCTTCCCCATCCTTCCCTAATCCGATGAGACCGATGACCACGCTGTCTGGTCTCCTTCCCCAAACCAAACAACCAACCTTCTGCCTGTAACTTGCACCATGCAAACCGCTGCTTTTACTCTTTCCAGTGTTTCGACAGCCCTGTGGCCTCCATTATACTTCGCAACCGCTGGTCAGCATAACTTACTGTCAACAGGCCCACGCCTGGCTGTAACTTGTGCGCTCAGAAATGTTGCACCGAATCTAACTTTCCTATCTTAAACTGTGGTACCGCTACAATAAGTTCAAGAAGCTTATAAAGGCATAGGGGCCATGAATAATGGTAAAGAATATGTAAATTAACATTGCAGTTCTGAGTGCTTTGCAAACAAACCCCTTCTGTCGGTTTGCTGCTCAGTTTCACACTCGTATGCATATATCAGAGTTTCATCTTCTTTTATAGCATGCATGCTCTCACTTTCTTTGCACGTCTCTGTCTTGGACCAGACATTCAGAGAACTTGTGTAGTGACAAAATATTTATGAAGGCGAACGCTGGCTGATCTAGATACATGCAGCAACATCTCATTTCAGAAGGTTGTTTATGATGTGTCAGTCAATAAACTATCTCAACAGCAGTGCAGGGTGACTTCTGTATCTCAGGGTCTAACCTGTTTGGCTAGACCATGCATGACAATCCGCACTGATTCCTGCTCCATGTTTCTACTCTCTCCCAAAAACTGGTAGTCATTTTCAATACTTATTCTTCATTTGATAGCAATATGGCAGAAAAGAGTGAGTCTGTTTGTAATGAGTGCGCTTTGTTCAGTGGGAGGGAACGGAAGGGCAATTTATGATTTAATTTCAGTGGTGCAATGTCATGGCACATAAGCCAAGAAGTGTTGTGCCAGCTACAGGTTGATCAAATAAGGAAATATTTCAGGGAGCCTGCTGACTGGTGGAAACAGTCAGGAGGCAGACTTGAATGTTCAGAGTTAATTTGTGACACACCACATAGTGGAGATGTTGAGTTGCAGGCAGGCACAACAAAATACTGCTAAACAAGTAGTCTTTTGGCCAAAAGCCCATCTTCTGAATTAGACAACATACACACACATGTTCACATAAATGCAACTCACACACACAACCAATCTGGTTGCCAAAATCATCTGGCCAAATGGCTCCAGCAGTCAAAGACAGCAGTCGTGTGTGAGTTGCGTTTGTGTGAATGTGTGTGTACATGTTGTCTAATTCAGAAAGTGGCCTGGCCGCAAGACTACTTGTTTATTAGTTTTTTTATTGTGTATGCCTGTGACTCAACATCTCCACTACGTGGTGAGCAGCCATCTACTCTTTTTATAAAGTCATTATTCCATGCTGGATTTTCCAAAGTAAGTTGTCTTAGATACTGAATCTGGGTAAGTACGAGTAAGACTCATCCACTGAGGGATCTGCACAAACTTAATTATGAATATAGATATTTCATCCGTCCTGGGAATTGGGAACTTGGTGATTTTGCCTATTTTTGATATCGACACTTGCGAGATATAGAAATATGTGACATTATGGTCATATCTTTTGACTGCACTAAGATAGAAGCTTAAATTTTTTTACACCGCCAAGGGACCACGTACTTCAGTGTGTGACACTGACTTACAAGCTTACATTTTTTACATTGCCAAGGGACCGTAAGTGACATAAATTTCAACTTTATGTGTCTGTGTGTTCCTGAGAAAAAGGGATTATAGCAGGCAGACAATCAGGCTACCGAATAACAAATGAAATGAAGAAAGAGTGATGAAAAAAAAAATTTCATGTGTAATATACTGTAATTACAAATCATCACTTTTCAGATTCTTTCATTTACTTGTACTGTGGAAGCTTGGTTCCAGCCAAAGTTCTTGATTTTAGGTCAACGGGAAGTGGCCTACACGTTTTGATGAATGAGTTTGTGAGTATCAAAATATGTGACACAAATGTGTCTATCTTTTGATTGCACTGAAGTAGAAGCTTAAATTTTTTACACTTCCCAGAAACCATAGACCTTAGCACGTGACATAAATTCCAACTTGACACATCTATCCAGACCCAGGCCTGAGTAACCAGAGATAGCAGTTTTGAGTAAGACGTGCTAGCTTGCATGACTGTCTGTGTGTGTGTGTGTGTGTGTGTGTGTGTGTGTGTGTGTGTGTGTGTGTGTTTCTCTTTCCAATGAAGGCTTTGGCCAAAAGCTTAATGCATAACAGTCTTTTTGTTGTGCTTATTTGTAAATGTGTCATCTTTATGGTAAGTAGATATGTAAATCATGTATTTGTACAAAAGGACAAGATACAAGAACACTACCAATAAAAACAAGATGTCGGAAGCCAGTCCCGGCAGATAAATGGACCACCCAAAAGCTGAATTTCTATATACTGAGGCAGGCAGAATGGTGCACAACGGAATGTCGGGCATGTGGTAGCCGTGTTAGATGGCATACGCGTCAGGTTGCAGCACATACATCTTAGCAATTGATGACAGAGTAAGTACCATGATGCGAGCACGAGCATTGTATGAACTGCTTTCAGCGAAAATAGTGATTACACCCTTGCTATGCAACACTGTGAACTAACTCATCACAACAGTACAAAACCTGTCACACTCTAAGAATCTCAGTGAAAACTGCGCGAAGCTGGCTGCAACACTTCGTTCAATAGGTATTGCATTATGCATCTGTCATGGGCTATCCAAATGAGTTAATACATCTCTTGATTGAACACTGACTGCATTTTTGAATGATTACAAATACTACTACAGCTCTGCCTGTGACTATTTCAACTCATTATCTGCTTCAGACTAGTGCTTAGCAAGTCAACACCAACAGCATAAGTTTATTCTGTCAATATTTCTTAACTCATTTAAAATCTGATATACTCCCAGTTTCTATAAAATAGTTCCATCTAGGGGGAAAAAACAAGGAAAAAAAGAAAAGAAAAAACACTTCACTTCATTGCTCTAAAGGTCTCCATGGCAAAAAGAAGTACTTCAACTGCTACAATTCCAAACAACCTGACCGTTGGCATACTTTATAATTGTTCTTTAGCTTAGTAGTTGGATTTTTCTCTGGACAGATGTTTGTGGTTTCAGACTTTACCATGTCTAGAGACTGTCGTTCAGCATTGCTACTGTCGGTACTGCTAATCATACAATGAATCCAAGCAGTTTGGAGTACTCGGTATCAAAATTTACAATCTGTAGTTTGTTTTGACAGCTAGACAATTACTTATGTGTAGCAACAATAACACTATCAGATGTGTGTATTAGTTTCATTTAATTTAACGGGTTTTGGTGATACAATCCACCACATCCTCAGGCCCCTCTAAGAGACAGGGTGGTCATGTTACCAATAGGGATAGTCATGCACAAAACTTGTTGCTGAGTTGATGTGCTGCAACCCGACACACTACACACAAGTTCTGAGGATGCTGATGGTTTCTAGTTCTTTTACTAGAAGAATGACAAAGATTTCCCCTGGAAACATGATCACCTTGAGTTGTAGAAGGGGCCAAAGATGGTGGACTGCATCATTGGAACCGATGGAAATTAAATAAAACTGATACACTCAGGTGATGACACCACTGTTATTACACTTAAATGTAACAGCTGCTCTCTCATTATTCATTATAAGTTCGATGTCCAGACAACGATGCTCCTAACGAGCACATGGGGTGTATGTTATGCAGGATACATATTGTGGATGCAAGGCAGTCGTCACTCTGTAAGAAGTAACAGTCTGCCAAAAACGCAGGAAGATTGGGTAGGCTTACGAGGAATGACCGAAACACTGACTGCCTTGTGGCAGCTGAAATAGTGAGTGTTAACATCCTAAATGGTGTCATACATAACCACTAATATCAACAAGCTTCTGAACCAAAATCTATTACATGATCAATAGTGATCGTACCGTTTGGCACTCTCCATATGGCCTGTAACTACAAACAAGATCTCTATGGATAGTCAGAATCTCAGCTGAATAATATTAAAAGTCATCGTATTTGAAATTCAATGAGCCATAAAAGAGCAGCTGGGACCAATCGTTCAATGTCATAAATAAAGGAGTGTGCTATCTTTATAAAGGTGCTATCGCATGAAACAAACCCACGATTGCACCACAGTTACACTGTGTGAATACCTTTGATCATCTGCTATAAATAAATTGTGTAGTGGTAGATCCAGGCATAGTAATCAACCACCTCTCCCTGTCTTGTGATTTTCTCTTCCATGTAGTTATTGACAACTTAGGCCTAACATTGAGAAACCATGCTCAGCCTGTCACAAATCTTGATAAGGAGTGACTGATAAAGAATTAACACCTAACCCACACCAACCAATGATTTGGAAGGTGGAAGTGGATCCTGTGTCCCAACAATAGGTAAATCAAAACAATTCTCTCTGTTCCTCAGTTTAGAGGCAACATTGCCAGTCCTGTATGTTAAGGACAAGTGAAATAACAGACAATGCTGGTCCTCAAGCTATATGGTGGCAGCCCCATCACTGGACTTTCTTCCAACTGGCCAGCAACCGAATGGAAGGACACAACTTCACACTTTCAAGTCTGAACTCATAAATAGTTGGGCTGACCACCACATCGGCGGTTCAGGTACAAGTAAGAAGAATGAGTGGAAAAAGCAGAATATTATAAATATTGCCTCATGGAATGTGCAAGGCATAGCCCTTAAAGAAGACCAGCTAGATGAAATACGGGCAAAACAAGGAATTTCAATAGCAGCAATTTCAAAAATCAAAAAGAATTTAGGAGGTTCGAATGAGACTCAAAATTACTTATAG
This sequence comes from Schistocerca serialis cubense, assembly GCF_023864345.2. Taxonomy (NCBI): domain Eukaryota; kingdom Metazoa; phylum Arthropoda; class Insecta; order Orthoptera; family Acrididae; genus Schistocerca; species Schistocerca serialis. The sequence continues at coordinate 225,896,175 of NC_064647.1, read as the reverse complement.
GTTTACAGCAAAGCTAATCAGAAAACAAAGAACCAAATCTGGCTTCAGGTCAGCAATCAACAGCTAGACTTTCTGGACAAAATGATCAGTAAATTGCAAGTGAAAGTATCACAAGGCTACATAACAGTGACTAGTGTCTATGCTCCAGTTGCAGGAAAAAGAAGAAAGTGACAAGTTCTATTCTTATTTACAGAATATCATTAGCAAAATCAGTAAGTCCTACTTGATCATAGTAATGGGGGACATGAATGCTTATGTATGCGACACTAAAAGTAATGGTTACAGATAAATTGATTTTTGCTGTATATAACCAATTCAGAATTATGAACACAATGTTCAAACATAAAGCAAGTCATAAATTCTCTCTGGAAGTCAGGAATCTCTGGCCAGTAATACATTATATTCTTTGTAATAATGAAGTGGCTGATATGGTACTGGATACAAGTGTGTTCTGAGGTCATGAAATTGAATCTGATCACAACTTTCTGGTAAGCTGCATACTAATAAGACCAATATAGGATAAAAAGAGGTAGAAAAACTACCAACAAATGAAGAACTTGCCTTCCATTTACGCATTCTGAGAAACCCCAGTATACTTTGGTTATACCAAAAACAACTTTATGAGCTAGTGAAAATCTTGTCTATAAAAGAGAGGTCCAGGGAAGAATGGGAGACTCTCCAACACAGTCTAAGAGAAGCTGCCACTCTGAGCCTTTGCAAAAATGCAAAATGGCATAGGAAAAAAGGACTAAGAAAATGGAATGATGATGTCAACAAGGCTGTAAATGATAAACAACAAGAATTTGTGAAATATCCGTCATGCAAGCCATCTGCATACTTACTTCCAGCACTAGTTTCAATTGTCATTCCTATCTTCAAAAAAACAGACATGAAAAATTTTGTTTAATTACCGAGGACTAAGCTCACTGAACTCTGCATAAAAATTTTTGTCAACATTGTCAAAAATAAACTGTACAGACACTATGAACAACCCATCATGGGTTAGGAGCAAAATGGATTTTGAAAAAGAATTCATGCTGTGATGGCTATTTTTCTCTGAAACTGTTAACAGAAAACACGGAGAACTTAATCAAGAAACACATACTGCCTTCTTTAACATTAAAAAAGCTTTTCATAAAAGCAACAGAAACAAATCATTACAGATCCTGGTAGATGTTCACATCCCCCAACAACGAATTGATAATATACACAACATTTGAAAAATGCAAATTTAATCTGTATCAACAAAGAGGACAAATTATAAGAGGTGGTCAGAATACAAACAGATTTTCAATAAGGATGTGGCTTTTGAACACTCTAGTTTATTAATAACACAAATAAAACCATCCACAATTAGAGAGAAACCCCACATGGCTTCATCAAATCAACAGACACATGAAGCTAGATGTTTACATTTTTGCAGCTGATTGTGCTCTTGAAGCATCTTTGGAAGTTAACCAGGCACATTCTGTACAAAATTTACACATTCTATCTGAGAAATATCCAGTACAAAGTGAGTTATGTTTAAAAAATATTTCTAGAAAGAGTGAACACATTCACACATTTAACCAATAAACTACCATTTCTAGAAGAAACAGACCTAGCTGAAAAAGCCACCAGATATACAAAAACAATGGGAGCCATTAATAGTGTTATGAAACCTTCCCTAGTACAAAAGCACAACAGAATATGACCTCGGCAAGACCTCTGCTGTGCTGTGGTAGCAAGGCCTGGAAAGTTAAGATGAAAGGCGCAAAAAGACTAACAGCCTGTGAAATGAAATTCGTGAGATAAACAGCTGGTTACAACAAATGAGATCACAAAAGGAATGAAGAATGTGTCAGAAGAACTTAAAATAGAATGTATCAACGAAAACAATCAATTTTTGACAATAATTACATTAAAATGGAATAGATCACACATTATATTCAGGACAACCAAACAGTAGCAGAAAACATCTACAATGAAAGCGCTCAAAAAGAACCCCAAAATCCATGCTACACTACCACCCCGACAGTGTAAAATTGCTAAGTCAACAAACAAAAAGATGAAATGAGAATTTCTCAATGAGACTGTAACAGTTTAAGAA